>NC_133332.1:66670620-67020591 GCF_042186555.1 Aquarana catesbeiana
CAGGCTTTTTGTCAAAGCTTAATTGAACAAACTGAAGTTAGAAGCAGATTGGCTACCAGACACAGCTGCATCAGATTTAGCACTCTCCAGTTTTAGTAAATCAACACCCATAGTATACATGGGTTTGTTCTTGATTGTTAAAAGTAACATATACTCCATTACCATCTCAGCCTTAATTTGAACTCACATTATATATGACTGGTACCTTAGACTACACTCTAGTCGCAGACCCTATCCCATCATTCATGATATTGTTCATGGTGGAATATCTGTGCTCTTATATGGGAAGAAGAATAATGTTCCTAAAAAAAACAACACACTTCTACTGTACAGCTTGCGGTACAACAGGCAGTTTACTGCTCTACTGGAAGTCACACTGTAGATCCTCTATGGTGACCAAAAGATAACCTGCAACCCTGCAGTAGTTGTGTGACCCATTGACTTCAGCAATCTGTAGTGCAGTGGTTCTCAACTACTGTCCTCAGGACCCACTTACAGGCCAGATTTTAAGTATTACCTTGGGGAAATGCAGACTAGAATACTGCAATCACTGAGCAGCAAATGATATCACCTGTGATGTACTTCACTTATCTTGCAAACCTGGACTGTTCGTGGGTCCTGAGGACAGGAGTTGAGAATCACTGGTGTAGTGGGAGCACTGATTTTTAAAAGGGATAATAGCAGTGATCTCTACTAGCCTCATGTAACTCGTCCTCATAGTAAATGTAAATTTTTTTATTTGACCCTCATGGACCCCCTAAAACCCATCCACGGACCATTTAGGGGTCCACTGACCCCAGGTAAAGAACCCCTGCTCAAGGAGCAACACAAATTAAAAGACAATTCTCAGCTCAACAGAGTGTAGTGTTATTTGATTTCAACACTAAAAAAAAACAAGTGGCCAATGCCCCCACCTATAACTGGCCTTTGCAGCAAGCAGCATATGGAAGGGCGAAGTATGTAAACCATGCATGTGCTTCTACTATGGAGGCTCTCAAAAATTTACAGAGTTAGGACTACAGATAGTACTGGGGTGCCGTGAAGTGGCTCTGCAGCTTACGTATGTATTTGTGCAAACTAAACCCCTGTTTTTAACGCAAACTGTTAGGATAATTTGGTTGGTTGATGGCTGACTGCTGAGCTGGGAATTTTCTTTGGTTTTGTTTTATGTGTTATTTGATTTCAGCCTATAAGATTGAGGGGTGTAAAGCAAGGAAGACATCCAACATTGATGGTTTACATACCTGCTGCTGGTTCTGGACCTGGGCTGCCGGTACAATCTGAGAGATGCCTTTGCCAACAACTTGGATTTGCAAGGAGCCCTTTCCCAGGCTGATAGTAGGCACTGAGCTGATCACTCCGGTTTTAGCCTGAATTGGAATAAACCATAACAAAGATGTATCCTTTAGGTGTACACTCCTTTTTCCTCTATGTTTTCACATTCCCCATTAGGCAAACAGTGCTGGTATCAGGATTGTGTAGTCAGAACAGGTCCTCACCTGGGTCTGCACAGGAACAGCATTGACAGGTTTCCCCTGCACCACAGACGTTTTGACAGTCGTGTTGGGGAAACAAGACGCATCTTGGGGTCCAGGAGCACCACCTGTAGACAATCCCAGACAAAACATAAGTCTTGCAGCACGCAGGCTCTTATATGTAACTATGCACAATATATGAAAAGGAGGAAACAAAATAGGAATTTTGTACTAACAGTAAAATCTTTCTCTTGGAGTCCATTGAGGGACACAAGAAGTCATTCACCTATGGGTTATACTGTTGCCTACAGAAGGATAAAATGAAAAAAAACTGTAGGCCAGCCCAGGATTACTCTTCCTACCTACCAGCATGCCTCAGTTTTTCAACGAAGCAGTAGCGAATGGCATTATCATAAACACAGATGGGTGGACCAGTGTCTCCCAATGGACTCCAAGAAAAGGATTTTATGTTAAGTACATGAATCCAGTTTTCTTTCTCGCCTACTGAGGGACACAGGAATACATATGTTTATTTCTGAAGGTTCAGCATCTATCAAATCCTAGTAATGTAGATGGTTATTAGGTTAATACCACAATGTCCAATAAAGCCTGCACCAAGTGTTCCATCAACAGGAGGCCATCTAAATAGCCAACAATAGGGATGCAACGAGAACATAGCAGGGTTAATACTGGGCCCAGCACCTTGGTGAAAGGCCAAATGGCACAGCAGCAAATTCAAACTACAGGAGGCCTACAGCAAAGTGCAAAAAAAGTTGATGCACTTGAAAGAAGGGGGCATGCAGGCATGCATCCTTGATGTCCACAGAAGTCCAGAAATCTGCCTGGTGAAGGGGAGGCAAACACCAACCTAGCAGATTCCACCTGGAATCTCTGAGCTTGAATAAAGGTATTCAGTGTTTTGATATCCAAGATTGGGCAGATATGCCCCCTTTTGGGTTCAGGGACAGTGAACAGATTGGAGTAAAATCCCTAAAATGGTTTCGCCACAGAAACGGGGACAATGACCCCTTAATCCAAACGATCCGCAAGGGCTTAGTAGAAATCTACTAGCTAATCTGTGCAGTGAAACAAAGTTGGAGGTGAGAAACTAAAAGGGCAGGGAGCAAAACACCAGTATGTA
Organism: Aquarana catesbeiana; assembly: GCF_042186555.1. Classification (NCBI taxonomy): domain Eukaryota; kingdom Metazoa; phylum Chordata; class Amphibia; order Anura; family Ranidae; genus Aquarana; species Aquarana catesbeiana. The sequence continues at coordinate 66,673,237 of NC_133332.1, forward strand.
GAACCTGGAAACCACCCCCTGAACCGACACTATCCAGGTGTCTGTAAAGGTTACCAAATATGTCTCCCCTATGGCAAGTGGAGGGAGGCTGGTCAGGGAATTTAGCTTAGGTGGAGCCCAAGAACTTGCACATGCACTGGGAAGCCAAGCTTGGGGAGTCTGAACATGGATGGTGCAAAAGGGGAGAAATAAAAAAAAAAAAAATTTTTCTTAAAGCCGAGTTCCACCCAAAAATGAAACTTCCGCTGTCCGGATTCCTCCCCCCCCCTCCAGTGTAACATTTGACACCTTTCAGGGGGAGCAGATACCTGTCTAATACAGGTATCTGCTCCTATTTCTGGCGAAAGATCGCGGCAGTATTCACGGCTTTCTACACCATGTCCGGCCCCTCCTCCGTCCCCCCCGCTATCTTCTGGGAGACACACAGGTCCAGAAGACAGCAGGGACCACTCAGAACGTGCAGGGCGACTTGCGCATGCGCAGTAGAGAACCAGGCTGTGAAGCCACAAGGCTTCACTTCCTGATTCCCTTACTTAAGATGCCGGCGCCTCCACCTGGAGCTGAGGGACGAGTCGGCTTTGGACATTGCAGGATCCCTGGACAGGTAAGTGTCCTTATTTTAAAAGTCAGCAGCTGCGGTATTTGTAGCTGGAGTTTTTATAGCTTATTTAAACTAACATTTCAATTGAGCTTTGAAAAATTACCATGTTTGCATCTACATTCTATAACCACAATGCAAGTGCAGAAAATGGCCTCTTGAAGGGGAAAGAGCTTCCTGTTTTGTGGATCAGAACAGAGATGTATAAGGTCTCTTAAGAGGCCATCTCACCCCTGCCTGCATTGGCCTGCACTGTCTGTTTTGCTGAGCAAAGTCCTATTGAGATGCTGTGTACTGTGCTCGGCAAAACGGCTAAGTGTACATGAACAAAGCGGGAGGAGGCCTGTATGCCTCAATGAACAGTAGGTGAAGATGTTATGACCGCAGCCCTAACACACATAGGGGGCCCACACAGCTGTTTATGCCAGATATAAATAAGCACAAGAAAAAAAAAAATTAAGGTTTGTGGACACCCTTTCTCCTTTGCACCCAGTGTCTGAATCAGAAATGAAAACAATTCCGATCGACTTAATCCATTAAGAATTTTCCTTCCTCTGCATCAATGTGTCATTTCTAATAATGCATTGGTGGGGGCGGGCACAGACACAGCACAGATCCAAAGTAAAGTGTATGTACAACTAAAAATGTAAACCTAAAAATAAAATAAATAAATAAAAATACTTTAGTCCATTGTGTAAAGTGCTTTTTAAATGTTTATGATGTATTGTTTTTATTTGTGTGGATGCACGTGAACTAAAAATAACTGGTGATCCTGTTGGGTCTCCTATGTGTTCAGCAGCTCCCTGCTCTTTTCTGTCAAAGCTATCCATGAGTTCATACCCCCTGATTGCATTGGAACACATGTGCAGAGCATCTCTCCTAGGGAATGGTAGGATGCCATTCAAGTGCATGGCAAGCTTGCAGCCTTTGACATCACATACTGACATGCCCATACTTCAGACCTTCATGCACTGATTGACTGCCATTCAGAGCTTCACCGTCTAGTGCAAGTACAAGCAGTCTTCGCCCCCACCTCTCAAGCGGCCCCGAAAGGAAAAGGGGCGAAGATGGATGCGGCCTGCAGTGGGGACGGCACGGGCTTCATTTGCAGGCAAGGGTCATATCCTACATTACACAGCTCCTAATGTAACCTAAGCATCTCTGCAATTTAAACATATAAAGCATCACTCTAACTCATGTAAAAAAAAAAAAAATATATATATATATATATATATATATATATATATAAAAAACGTTCCATCTGTGCAAAGTAGTGTAAATAAATAATTTATAATTCACGTTACAGCACAATAAAAAAGACTTGTATGCCACTACCCTATCATCTAGGTCAGGGGTCTTCAAACTTTCTAAACAAAGGGCCAGGGTATGGTCCTTTGGACCTTAGAGCGGCCAGACTGTGGCCGGTTAGAGTAGAAAATAATGTCCTTGCTTCAGTGGGTGTAAACACTGCCCCATCTTTGTTATGGGATTTGAGGGGCAGGGATACCGCCCCATCACTGGTGCCCGCGGGGGGAGAATACCGCCCCATCACTGGTGCCCGCGGGGGGAGAATACCGCCCCATCACTGGTGCCCGCGGGGGGGGAGAATACCGCCCCATCACTGGTGCCCGCGGGGGGGGAGAATACCGCCCCATCACTGGTGCCCGCGGGGGGGGAGAATACCGCCCCATCACTGGTGCCCGCGGGGGGGGAGAATACCGCCCCATCACTGGTGCCCGCAGGGGGGGGGAGAATACCGCCCCATCACTGGTGCCCGCGGGGGGGGGGAGAATACCGCCCCATCACTGGTGCCCGCGGGGGGGGAGAATACCGCCCCATCACTGGTGCCCGCGGGGGGGGAGAATACCGCCCCATCACTGGTGCCCGCGGGGGGGGAGAATACCGCCCCATCACTGGTGCCCGCGGGGGGAGAATACCGCCCCATCACTGGTGCCCGCGGGGGGAGAATACCGCCCCATCACTGGTGCCCGCGGGGGGAGAATACCGCCCCATCACTGGTGCCCGCGGGGGGAGAATACCGCCCCATCACTGGTGCCCGCGGGGGGAGAATACCGCCCCATCACTGGTGCCCGCGGGGGGAGAATACCGCCCCATCACTGGTGCCCGCGGGGGGAGAATACCGCCCCATCACTGGTGTCCGCGGGGGGGAGAATACCGCCCCATCACTGGTGTCCGCGGGGGGGAGAATACCGCCCCATCACTGGTGTCCGCGGGGGGGAGAATACCGCCCCATCACTGGTGTCCGCGGGGGGGAGAATACCGCCCCATCACTGGTGCCCGCGGGGGGAGAATACCGCCCCATCACTGGTGCCCGCGGGGGGAGAATACCGCCCCATCACTGGTGCCCGCGGGGGGAGAATACCGCCCCATCACTGGTGCCCGCGGGGGGAGAATACCGCCCCATCACTGGTGCCCGCGGGGGGAGAATACCGCCCCATCACTGGTGCCCGCGGGGGGAGAATACCGCCCCATCACTGGTGCCCGCGGGGGGAGAATACCGCCCCATCACTGGTGCCCGCGGGGGGAGAATACCGCCCCATCATTGGTGCCCGCGGGGGGAGAATACCGCCCCATCATTGGTGCCCGCGGGGGGAGAATACCGCCCCATCATTGGTGCCCGCGGGGGGAGAATACCGCCCCATCATTGGTGCCCGCGGGGGGAGAATACCGCCCCATCATTGGTGCCCGCGGGGGGAGAATACCGCCCCATCATTGGTGTCCGCGGGGGGAGAATACCGCCCCATCATTGGTGTCCGCGGGGGGAGAATACCGCCCCATCATTGGTGTCCGCGGGGGGAGAATACCGCCCCATCATTGGTGTCCGCGGGGGGAGAATACCGCCCCATCATTGGTGTCCGCGGGGGGAGAATACCGCCCCATCATTGGTGTCCGCGGGGGGAGAATACCGCCCCATCATTGGTGTCCGCGGGGGGAGAATACCGCCCCATCATTGGTGTCCGCGGGGGGAGAATACCGCCCCATCATTGGTGTCCGCGGGGGGAGAATACCGCCCCATCATTGGTGTCCGCGGGGGGAGAATACCGCCCCATCATTGGTGTCCGCGCGGGGAATATACCGCCCCATCATTGGTGTCCGCGGGGGGAGAATACCGCCCCATCACTGGTGTCCGCGGGGGGAGAATACCGCCCCATCACTGGTGTCCGTGGGGGGAGAATACCGCCCCATCACTGGTGTCCGCGGGGGGAGAATACCGCCCCATCACTGGTGTCCGCGGGGGGAGAATACCGCCCCATCACTGGTGTCCGCGGGGGGAATATACCGCCCCATCATTGGTGTCCGTGGGGGGAGAATACCGCCCCATCATTGGTGTCAGTGGGAAGAATACCGCCCCATCATTGGTGTCAGTGGGAAGAATACCGCCCCATCATTGGTGTCAGTGGGAAGAATACCGCCCCATCATTGGTGTCAGTGGGAAGAATACCGCCCCATCATTGGTGTCAGTGGGAAGAATAGTGCCCCATCATTGGAGTCAGTGGGAAGAATACTGCCCCATCACTGGTGTCAGTGGGAAGAATACTGCCCCATCATTGGCGTCAGTGGGAAGAATACTGCCCCATTATTGGCGTCAGTGGGAAGAATTTGTTCCCGATCTCTGGGGTCAGTGGAAGGAATAGTACCCCATTGTTGGTGTCAGTGGGAGGAGTAATACCCCATTGTTGGTGTCAGTGGGAGGAGTAGTGCCCCGTCTTTGTCGTCAGTGGAAGGAATAGTGTCCTAAAGGCCTGGATAAAGGCAAGCAAAGGGCCACAATTTGGAGACAGTTGATCTAGGAAGAGTCCACGATACCAAACCCTGGGGTATCACAAGACCATGGGCTACCTATCAGATAGGCCGACGACTTACTAAGGATGCCCTGTACCCTTTATAAAAATTGGACCAAAAGCAGAGCTGTAGCTCAGAGCAGCATATCCGGTTTACAGTGAAAGAGCAATCAGAATAGTTTTCAAGGGCCACTGAATATTAAAACCTATGGACAGTGCTGAGTTAGGCTGTAATATCACCGATATTGTTAGAAGTAGATAGTCCCATTCAAATTGACATGTTCTGGTAATGATTTAAGGCAGATGCATTAAGGTGCCTGAGATATGCGTGTGGCTATAAATACTGGGGTATGTTCTTGCCACCCAGAGCTAGAGCTAGAGTAAACCCTCTTCAATATTACATAACAAGTCCATTTGAATGTGACCAACTTTTACTAGTTGTACCATAACCAAAAAAAATCAGAACCTTCGCAGCTTTGGATTGCCATAGTTAATAAGCGTCATTGCTTTTTCCAATGAATAAATAACCTTGGCTCATAGCAAAGACATGGATCCTTCCACATAACACAAATCCAGCCTACTTACCAGCAGTCTTCATTAGAACTGATGCCTGCTGCTGCTGTTGCTGGAGTAGTGTTGAAAGCTGAGCCGCCTGGGTGATGGCTCCTGTCTGCACCTTGGTCAAATCACCGTGTCCCACAGCAGTTTGTTGCACCAACACCTGGCCAGGGGAGTGCCCATGCAGAGAAGCTTGTGTTGGCACTTGCTGCCCCTGTCCACTGATCAACACTGAAGACGACTGAGCATTGTACTGTCCAGCGAGTGCAGGGGAGTTTTGGGCGCCTCCTTGTTGCTGCGGAGCTTGCATCATCAGACTCTGCTGTTGCATCTAGAAAACGGGGTATAATAAAATGTAAACTTTAGTAATTTAGCAAAGAAAAATTTCCAAGATTCAGAGCATCTAACTACTTCCAGCCTAGTCTCTTTGCACAGATACAGTAAATACACTCACAAAAGTCTTACTCAACACAGCAGTGCAAAGTGCAGCAACTGACAATGGCCAGTCAGCCTTAGGACTACTGAAGTCATCAGTAAAATATAAACTGATTGGTTGTCGTTTTGTCAGCACAATGTTTGCCTATTACAAGAAACCTAAAACTAACGTGGGTGTAAAGGGTTAGTTCATCTTTAACGATATTCACCAAAAATAAAAATTCCTATGCATTAGCTTTCTCAGTACATTAATATGCAGTCCTCGAATCTCGGCCAGTCCCTGCTGAAGAGGCTGAGCTTCGATCCATCCATGGATTTACTTTTTAAGCTGCTTATTCCATTGCCCTTCCCTCTCAGTCCTGCAGATGGCAGGATATACCAAGCATTGGACATGTGGCCCTGAAAACTCATGAACGAGTTCCCCATGCCATTCCCTACCCAAGCACAGTCTGTTCCCTGTTCACTCTACAGAATGCTAAACTCATTTGTGTGTTGTCAAGGTGGCACATCCAAATTTTTGTCATTTGCAGGACAGAGAGAGGAGGGCAATGTAAGCAGCCTAAAATGTATGCATTCTTCTTTTACAAATGGAGGACTGTACATTAATACACTGGAGGAAGCTATAATGGGTAGGGATTTTTTGGAAAGGGTCAATAAATGGTAAACCAACCCTTCATAAGTCAAGTAAAGCCAAACACTTCCCAGATCATGCACAGTATTTACATATTCTGAACAAGCAGCAAAAGGAAACACTTATCTCTGTAGCTGTAAGCATTGCGGAGATATCAATTTTCAAAGTGTACAATGCAGACACTTAGAGTCTTTGTTGTGATCTTAGCACATTAAAAGCAGCTAAGGATGTTGGAGGTGGCTTTTTTGAAAAAGTGTCCCCTGGTTGTTATGAATACGTAAGTTGTTAAATGTCTATGGACTGGGTACAGACGCACTTTAAGTAGGACAAAACTTTCACACAAATCCAAAGTTCTCACCTGCTGATACCTCTCCAACAGCTGTTTCTGCTGTGGCAGGGTGTTGGACAACGTCAAAGCCTGGAACTGGCTGGGGGTCATCTGAAAGGTGCGGTGCTGATCCGATGTTATGTGAATGGAATGGGTGGGGCCCTGGGGTTTACTAGATGTCTGAGCCTGGAACTGCACAGGGAATGAGTGGGTCTGGGAGGAATCGGAGGTGGGTGGCGTGGCCTGAAGGGAAATTGGGATACCTGTTCGAGTTTCAGACTGGGAGGTGCTCAGCTGTACTTGAAGCTGAATATGCTGCTGAGGGGACGAGAGGGTTTGCTGCATTTCAGTGGACAATGATTGATGAGATTGGAAAGGTGTCTGTACCTGAGGCTGAGAAGGAGGACGTAGAGGGTGCTGGGAAGAACCGTGAGGCGAAGAGGAGATTTGGTTCTGGATGACGAACAGACTCTGCATTTGAGGAGTGCAGGATCGGGAGAGGGGCTCGGAGGGAGGGCGAGGGATACTCTGAGGTTGAGATGGAGGCCGAGAATGAGGACGAGAGGGTGGTCGAGAAGGAGGACGCGACTGGTGGGGGGACTGCATCTGTGAGTGGTGGGAGGCCGAGGCCTGCAGCTGTGGGCTGGGTGGGTGAGGTAGTGTGTGGGAAGGCGAGGCTCCTGGAAGCTTCTGTTGTCCGGTGGGAATCTAGATGAGAGGACAGAACGTTAGAAGACCTCTATGTACACCAACGAGTATGCCAGAGACTGAACATACACCATGTGCTTCCAGCCATTCACTGTGCTACAAATCAGCTTACTACTAAACTGTAAGCATAATTTAGAATTAATAGTGCTGCTAAATAAAACCAAGCACTGATACAGCACGATGACAACATTTCTCACATCACAATATCATTTCCAGGGATTCATCACTTTATCAAGAATTAGATAAAAATACACAAATCCAGTACAAAGACAGAAGAGCCTCTAGAGGTAAAACAGGAGTTGTCTAAATGTGTGTTTATTAGTGTACTTTGTACCTTGAAAATAAACTGCAACAATAAAATACTGTATATATATATTAATGGTTTTTAAAAAAGTAACAAGACTTTCGTAGAAGTCAGCAGGTTTAGAGGAAGCCACTCAAGGCCAATAAAATGATTCAGTAACCTGTTGGTTGAATACAGGATTCACAGATGTTGTGCCAAAATCATTTTATTTAACTTGAATTGAGTTTAATATACATTTACCAAAACTAATTAGGACTTTCACCAGGTCTCTGACCTTTACTGCAGCCTCTTCCCTATGCTTCCCTATGATATTCATCAGTATGGCCAGCAATGCTTTCTCTACACTGCTATAAGCTAAGCAAAGGTGTGCATACAGGATCTCACAAAAGTGAGTACACCCCTCACAGTTTTGTAAATATTTTATTATATCTTTTCATGTGACAACACTGAAGAAATGACACTTTGCTACAATGTAAAGTAGTGAGTGTACAGCTTGTATAACAGTGTAAATTCGCTGTCCCCTCAAAATAACAACACAGCCATTCATGTCTAAACTGCTGGCAACAAAAGTGAGTACACCCCTAAGTGAAAATGTCCAAATTGGGCCCAATTAGCCATTTCCCCTCCCCGGGGTAATGGACTTGTCAGTGTTACAAGGTCACAGGTGTGAATGGGGAGCAGGTGTGTTAAATTTGGTGTTATCGTTCTTGCTCTCTCATACTGGTCACTGGAAGTTCAACATGGCTCCTCATGGCAAAGAGCTCTGAGGATCTGAAAAAAAAAGAACTGTCGCTCTACATAAAGATTGCCGAGGCTATAAGAAAATTGGCAATACCCTAAAACTGAGCTGCAGCACGGTGGCCAAGACCATAAAGTGGTTTAACAGGACATGTTCCACTCAGAACAGGCCTCGCCATGGTGGACCAAAAAAGTTGAGTGCACGTGCTCAGCGTCATATTCAGGAGTTGTCTTTGAGAAATAGATGTGTGAGTGCTGCCAGCATTGCTGCAGAGGTTGAAGGGGTGGGGGGGGTCAGCCTGTCAGTGCTCAGACCGTATACGCTGCACACTGCATCAAATTGGTCTGCATGGCTGTCATCCCAGTAGGAAGCCTCTTCTAAAGATGATGCACAAGAAAGCATGCATATAGTTTGCTGAAGACAAGCAGACTAAGGACATGGATTACTGGAACCATGTCATGTAGTCTGTTAAGATAAACTTTTTTGGTTCAGATGGTGTCAAGCGTGTGTGGAGGCAACCAGGTGAGGAGTACAAAGACAAGTGTGTCTTGCCTACAGTCAAACATGGAGATGGGAGTGTCATGGTCTGGGGCTGCATGAGTGCTGCCGGCACTGGGGAGCTACAGTTTATTGAGGGAACCATGAATCTCAACATGTACTGTGACATACTGAGGCTGAGCATGATCTCCTCCCTTCGGAGACTGGGCCACAGGGCAGTATTCCAACATAACGACCCCACACACACCTCCAAGACGACCACTGCCTTGCTAAAGAAGCTGAGGGTAAAAGTGATGGACTGGCCAAGCATGTCTCCAGACCTAAACCCTATTGAGCATCTGTGGGGCATCCTCAAACAGAAGGTGGAGGAGCGCAAGGTTAATAATATCCACCATCTCTGTGATGTCATCATGGAGGAGTGGAAGAGGACTCCAGTGGCAACCTGTGAAGCTCTGGTGAACTCCATGCCCAAGAGGGTTAAGACAGTACTGGGAAATAATGGTGGCCACACAAAATATTGATACTTTGGGCCCAATTTGGACTTTTTCACTTAGGGGTGTACTCACTTTTGTTGCCAGTGGTTTAGACATTAATGGCTGTGTGTTAATTTATTTTGAGGGGACAGCAATTTTACACTGTTATACAAGCTGTACACTCACTACTTTACATTGTAGCAAAGTGTCATTTCTTCAGTGTTGTCACATGAAAAGATAGAATAAAATATTTACATAAATGTGAGGCGTGTACTCACTTTTGTGAGATACTGTATTTACAGAGTAATGATATGCATACTTCATATGCATGAAGTCAAGCTCCACCTAGAAGGGGAAGTTCCACTTTACGGCCTCCTTCCCCCGTTTTTTTTTTTTTTTTTTTTTTGGGGGGGGGGGGGGGGGGGGGGGGGTCGGGGGGCTTTGTGGTGGTGGGAGAGAATGGGTACCTGGTTTTGACAGGTACTCTGATCCCACTAGGTGATCCGAGCCGTAGTCCTCCCCGCCCCCTCCCTCTCCAGTCTTTTAGGATGCATCACAGGTCCCAGAAGACTGTGGGACCATTTACAAAGCACGGTGTGGCTCGTGTATGCGCAGTGGGCACTGTGAAGCCGCAGTCTGTCACAGCCAGGTGGCTACGGTTGAGATGCTGGCGCTAGGGAAAGAAGACCAATGGAAAGAATGGCTCGGATGAGCATATCGCTGGATCCTGGGACAGGTGAGTGTCTGTTTATTAAAAGTCAACAGCTACAGTTTTTGCAGTTGCTGATTTTTAATAACACACAAATATGACTCCTCTTTAAGCTGGCAATACCCCATTTGAATTTTGGCTGGTGGCCCTGCAGAAAAATCGAAGGAGCTGTGCAGAAAATTGTTGGACGAAAAGCATCTGCATTCAATCAGACGCAGATGCTGTTCAGTTATTCTGCCAGAAACTGCTCGCAGAATACAATAGCCCAGCAGGGAGGATTCATCAATTTGTGCTTTATAGCACGGATAGAGGAATCTGAGTGAAAAAAATGTAATCATTTATGATTATGATTTTGGGAGGGCCAGACTGTGGCCAGTGGAAGAAGGAAATGCCCGAGCATCAGCGGGAGAAAACAACTCCTCAGGTTTGGTGGTAAGTTGATGTAAAACAATTACATAGCACCTGTGGTCAGTGGGAGGAGGAATAGAGCCCCCATCATTGGTATTATTGGGAGGAATAGTGCCCTGTCACTGTTGCTAATGAGAGAAATAGTGCCCCATCATTGGCAATATTGGGAGGAATAGTGCTCCATCATTGGTATTAATGGGGGGATAGTGCCCCATCATTGGTATTATGTGGAGGAATAGTGCCCCATCATTGGCATTATTGGGAGGAATAGCGCCTCATCATTTGCATTAATGGGAGGGTGGGGGGAATAGTGCCCCATCAATGGTATAAATGGGGGGGGGTTTCCCCATCAATGGTATAAATGATGGGGGGGGGGGGGGGTGCCTCATCATTGGTATTAATGGGGGGAATAGTGCGACATCATTGGTATTAATGGGAGGAAGTGTGTTCCATCCTTGGTATTAATGGGAGAAATAGTGGATCCTCATTGGTATTAATGGGGGGGGGGGGGATAGCATCCTATCATTGGTATTAATGAGGGGAATAGTGCCTCATCGTTGGTGTCAGTGGAAGAAATGATCCCTCATCGTTGGTGTCAGTTGGAAGAGTAGTGCCCCATCATTGGTGTCAATGATTTGGACATTTTCACTTAGGGGTGTACTCACTTTTGTTGACAGCGGTTTGGACATTAATGGCTGTGTGTTGTTATTTTGAGGGGACAGCAAATTTACACTGTTATAGAAGCTGTACACTCACTACTTTACATTGTAGCAAAGTGTCATTTCTTTAGTGTTGTCACATGAAAAGATATAATAAAATATTTACAAAAATGTGAGGGGTGTACTCACTTTTTTGAGATACTGTATGCACACCTTTGCTTACCTTATAGCAGTATGACCCTCCAGTTGTTCAGGAACTACAATCCCCATCATACCTAGTCATGTCTGAGTTTTACAATGTCTCATGGGGCGTGTAGTTCCGCAACAGCTGGAGGGCCGTAGTTTGGGGATCCCTGCTCTAGACCAATCAAGCTATCAACCCTTTCAGTGCAGGCACAGCCTCACTGCACATAATACTTTAGTTGCCTGGAGTTGGGCTTTAAAATCTGGCAGAGGTTCCAACCCATCCCTACTGTTGCTAATAAAAACAAAAAAAGTTTTGGCTGCAGTCAGGCTTTAAAGCAAACCTGTACTAATCCTCCTGCAAGTAAACCTATTCTGGTCTGTAACAGCAGACATCTTTAGATAGAGTGCATTGGAAGCAATCTTTTATGGAAATGTAAAATTCAGCGCTGGGAGTCTGCATTGCGCTGCTCTCCCCTCAAGCTTTGCCATTGGTCCCTTAGATCACCTATAACACTAGCCAATAGCAGTGCACAGAAGGGGCAGGCCAAACCACTGACATCTTATGTAAAGTCAGTATCTCTTGTTTCAGTGCTCCTTGGTTGCCTTATAAGATGGTAAATCTACATGTAGGAACCAAGAGGTGCTTGCCTTGACATGACAAATGCTTTTTATTAACTTCTGGATCAGTACAGGTTAACTTAACACACCTGTTCCACCACACCCATCTACCCACCAAAGATCTCAGTGATGTGAGCCAAGGAGCCATGTCTGTACCTGCAGCTCACTGATCTGTCCTTTTCCTGCAGAACAAGCTTTTACATAAGGTTTCACTTTTGTGACCCATTTCTATGGATATATGAAGATGTAAATTCAGATGTATTGAAAGGTAAAGCAGCAAAGCTATTACAGTGTGCACAGACCAATCCCTGTGTATTTATTGTCCCAAAAATCAACCTGCATGCAGTTTTTTTTTTTCCATTTAAGGCCTCATTCACACAGGGGCGTACTGATACATACACCTGTACAAATGGCCGTCTTCGTCCATCTGAGAAGCACAGGTGTTCCACAAGCATGCCAGAGGCACGGATCGGGACGCAGACAGACTGTGCTCTGATCCATGCATTGGACTCACATGGATGTGCACTCTGGGATGTGGAGGTTCGTGCAGTTGGTGGCCTGTCAATGATTTCAATAGGCTACCTGCATGCCCCTGCAAGGATCACCTGAGCATCCCGGGTGGCTGAAGACGGCCCTTCGTACAGGCATACAGATTGGTACGCCCATGTGAATGAGGCCTTAAGCTGAACAGCAGGCAGATATATAAGACACAAATTAATGCAGTCTAACAAAATTTTCAATTGAAGCGCCACACCACTGCTAAGAGGTCCAGATACAACTTTATTCCAACAAAAGTCAGGAGGACAATCCAAAAAGTACCAACACATTTCGAGGGTCCAAAACTCAGCCCCTTTATCAGGGCTCGATTACACACGCTGTGAATGGACTTAGAAGTGAGCTGGACCTCGAACGTTTCTTTCAGTGTGATTACAAGTACAGATCTGGTCAGCAGCTCGTTTGGCAGCTACTGATAAGCAGCTTCTAGTCCAGGGGTGCTCAACCTTTTGAAGAACAAGGGCCATTTAAGTGATCTGATATCAGTCGCGGGCCAGAATGAACTATGGGGTTATACCACCCCGCCAAAATGCAAATGAAAATAAAATATAATAAATAAAAATGAGCCCTTACTGTCCTGAGCCCCCTATAAGGCTGCTTTTACACTTATGCGCTTTACCGGTACCATGGGTGCCGTATAGTGCACCTGTAGTATTCCTGTGGGTTAGCTGCACTCAGCCATAGACTTCTATTACATCTTGCAGGTGTGGTGCACTTTACGAAAGCGCACCAAACCTGTAGGATATAATAGAAGTCTATGGCTCAGTGCAGTTAACCCGCAGGCAAGCTGCAAGTGCACTGCTTTGGCAGATCAGTGTGAAAGCGGCCTAATAACCCTTTTTTTTTTAGAAGTGCCAATATGTCTTTTGTTAAAGAGTAGTGTATGTGATGTTTAATACAGTGACCCTTTCCTCTTCCAGCTTCTGCTGGCATCACTCTCCAAGCTGCCAGAATGGTCCCAGATGAAATGTACCTGGTATCACTCTGCCTGAGACAGAAGCCCGAGCTACAGAGGAAGCATCAGTTTATGCGGCTCCTGCTCCCTCCGTTGCCATCGCCAGCTCCATGCACTCTGATGCTCTAGGGTGGAAGATCAGAAACCCATTGATGACAATCTGGGCTTGTTGACCCGCCATTCTAGAGCATGGGCATTTGCTTCCCTGGTTTGAGGTTGCGGGCCACATCAGAAGGCTCCGCAGGCTGAGAACCCCTGTTCTAGCCATTCACATTGTGTTAAACCAACCCCTGTAAGACTACCAAATCAACCCGTGTAGACTTGTAAAAGTGGTACTTCACTGCAGCAGAAAAAAAATCTGGTCTCCTGCCCTGACATACAGAGCTGTGCTATGTAGTCAAGCTGTGCAAATATCAGGGCTGGATGGGCAGAAATTCAAATAATCTGGCAAGTAAAAGTCCCATATAGGTATTTTGTTTGCTTGGAGTTGAGCTTTTAGCTACCTTATCTGCACAGAAAGGGCAGTGCGGTGACCTTTGTCTAGTAGATTGTAAGCTCTTATGAGCAGAGCCCTCTTAACCCTCTTGTATTTTATTGCATGGTAACGGCACTGTCCGCCTTTATATTGTAATACGCTGTGCAAACTGTTGGCGCTATATAAATCCTGCATAATAATAATAATAGTAGAAGGACAGCACCAACTTGTGTGAATGAGGCCTATGTAGGTCTCTTATAAACAAATCCTGTTTTACTCTATTGGCTCTTATAAGCAACTTCGATATATTCTCTAATACCAGGAACATTTAGCTGTTTCTGCAATAATTCAAGCTTTACCCAGCAGCACAGTTAAAACACAGGACACAAGAAGGGAAGCATTTCACAAGAACACACGCAGTGTGCAAGGAAGGTTAAGGATTAGGATGAAATTAATCAGAGAACAGCAGCAGCGTTTGAGGGGGGAGAAATTAGTAACAGTACAAAATAAAGAGCAAGCGAGAGCCAGCAGAAGAGAAAGAGGGACCCCCGAATGCCCAGCCGCAGTGAAGGGGGGACGTGGAGCTTCCTACATGTACCGCTGTTCTCTAACCCTGGTAGTCAGTGTTTGAGAAAAAACTCAAAAACACTATGATGGTGGCCAAATCAAAAATTCTGCATCAAGCCAGACATCCAGCCTGGGAGCTTAAAAAAATAATAATAATGTGACACCTCTAAGTCAATGCAAGCTTAGCTTGCCAACAAAAATATCCTAGTGCAGTCTATTGGGAGAAGAGTCAGACAGAGCTGCTCTAGGGCTATAGTGCATGCAGCTTGTTCATTCTGAACTGATCTTTTGTTTCTGCCAGGTATCATGTATATTTACCTTAAAAATACGGGCCTACTGATTTGAATTTTTTTTTTTTTTTTTTTTTTGCAGGAGACTCAGCGAAGAGCAGAAGCCCCATTTTTTTTTAAAGTGTAATTGAAAATTCATTGAATAAAGAATTATACTACTGATTTTAACCATCATAAACCTGGTTATAAAATCATGGCAGAACTATATGCTTAGCGGAACACCAATTTAATTAAATTGAGAAATCTTACACCCCCATGCTCAAGAAATTACACGAGCAGGTTTGTGAAAAAGCATAGCAGGGTTTCAATAAATTATACAGCATCAAGTTCTATAACACAATTTGTTAAATATTTTAACGTTGTTCATCTCCAGCTTAATAAATGGCCACATTTATTATTATTCAAAGTAAAGAAAAAAAAAAAAAGTTGCCTGGATTTAACTAAAGAGGCATACGTGTGCTATCTACTGTACATGCAAACATGGAAGCCATTAAAGCTGAACTCCAGAAAGGCTAAAAGGCTCCCTTGGCAGTGGGGCTGCCCAGCTCTGCAAGGGTTTCTTTTAGGTCTTGGAGGGGGCGCAAAAAGCACTTTTATTTACCCGATCCTCCACCCCTGCATTAATTTCTGGATTCGTGTGTCTCTGCAGCCTCTTCTCCCCTTTACTCCGGCAGTCACAGACCCTCTGACATCACCAAGACCAATGTAGAGCTCATAGTCACGCACTGGACTTGAGGACGCTGAGGGACAGTCCACCGCTGGAGCATAGGGGAGCAGGGAAGAGCGCCAGCTTTCCGGGGGAGCAGAGGTAAGTAGCTTTTTGTGGCCCCCCTAGACCTAAACGAACATTTAACCCTTTCAGTACAGGGGCAGCCCAACTGCAAGGGAGCATTTTTGACCTCCCCGGAGATGGGCTTTAGGCTATTTTTTTGGATACTTTGCCTTGGGGTGGAAACATCAGACAGACCCTGGTTATTGTTTTAGCTACGGCACTGCACGGGGGTTGCACAGGAATTAGAAGGGAAATCTGCCACCACACGGTTACAGGGAAGAAGACTAGAGGGAGAGCCACAGGAAAGTTTTGGGTGAAAGCAGACTGAATTGAGGATTGTGGCTACCTGGCAGGACATAGCCTGCTGTGATTGGCTGGCAGGGAAATGAGGTAAGTGTCCTTTGGATTCCGGTGTTGTATGGTTCTGGGCCAGATCACGGTTGGACTGGGCTGTGGAGCCGGCACTGCTGCTCACTATGACGGAGGCGGGTACGCTACTGCTGCTGGAGGTGCTGCTGCTCAAAGTGCTGCCGGAAGCGGCTATGCTGTAGATTGGCATTGTGAGGTGTGCGGCTACCGAGGTTTGAACCAGGCTGCTTTCCTGTTGAGATTTCAACGCCGCTTCGTATAATTGCTGCTGCTGTTCCTTCTGCAATGGCCAACACCGGCAATTGTCTGTTAAATACTCACTCATACAAAATTTCATAGAAGCATGATTCATGGCAACTTGAGAAAAGAACATAGAACTGGACAAAGAAAATAAAAAACAGTAGGCAGATATCTAAAACCTGATAGGAGAGAAAATGTATTCGCTTTAACCCTAGCCAACAGATGCTGTAATTTCCAGACTGAAGGTGAGAACAATCAAAACTGAAATCTGATTGGTTACTTTTGGCAACACAAACAATTCTCCCATTCTTAAAGCCCAACTTCGGGCAAACAAAAAGCTCTCTTCATGTAGTAGGGCTGTGCCTGCACTGCACGGGTCAACTGCTCGTTTTTGTCTAGGGGATTGGAGAAAGCTTATCCTTACCCAAACCTCCACTCTACCTGCAAGGGGCATTCCCCCATGAGCCAGCAGTAGACTGTTCCTGACATCCTCCCATCCAGAACAGGGCTTCTATGAGCACAATGACATCAGGAACAGTCCACTGCACTAAACCGCGGGGAGCAGGACCCAGAGGGACCGGTCTTATGTGGGGAGGATCAGAAGATTAGGTAAGTATATCTCCGTTCTTCAATCCCCTAGACAAAAACAAGCAGTTGACTCATGTCTCCTAGATTGTAAGCTCTAACGAGCAGGGCCCTCTGATTCCTCCTGTATTGAATTGTATTGTACTTGTACTGTCTGCCCTAATGTTGTTGTAAAGCGCTGCGTAAACTGTCGGCGCTATATAAATCCTGTATAATAATAATGTATTGCGGGCACAGCCTCACTGCATGGAAAAACTTTTTTTTTGCCTGGATTTTAGCTTCAAAGAGACCCAGTCAAACTAAATAATTGCAGGTTTTTAAAATGCTTACTTGCAGTGTTTTTCTGTTCCATAAATTCTTTTTTATTCACTTACAATGTGCATTTGAGCTTTTTAGAAAATTTTACAAATCAGTTCCCTGGCACAGCCCCCTCCGCCCTTTTCTTTAAGTCTCTATATAACAACATTTTACATAGATGATGGGGGTGGAGTGAAGGGGAATACTATAATGTGTCACTTGAGTGACAGCTCCGTCTGCTGACATCGTAACCAAGATGGCAGCACCCAGCAGCCATCTCAGGACTTAGGCTGTCTACACATGGGAGGGTTTGACAGTTAAATAACATGCTTGGAACACATTAAATTGCACATACTACATGATCTTATGGAAATATTTTTGCTGAATGGTTTGGGAACAAATGAAGTGACAAGTCACTTCTCCAAGTACACACAGAGAAGCCTCTGGTGCTGGGGAATGTATGCGAGGAAGCCTTCAAAATCAGAAATGACTTCAGGGGGGTATACCAAGCAGGCCTGTAAGAGAATGCTTCATCTGTTTGGTTTTGAAGGAAACTGTGTAGAATAAAGCTATGAAAGCTGCCATTGCTGACTTTTTTAATGCAAGTCATGGTGTTGTCATCCATATCCTTATTTTATTGAGAAAACATATGCAGGCAGTGATATTAAGAATTCTGGCCATTGTACTTGTTCTTGGTCAGTAATACACTAATCCAGCTTCTCTCAACCCTTTTACCCCAGAGGAACACTTGAAATAGTTTTTAGGTATCAGGGAACCCCCAGTAAGATTAGCCCATTGGAAGTCATTGGGAAAATGCCCCTTACATTGGTGGTGGTAAGAATACACCCTTAAAGTTCGGCCAGAATTACACCCTTGCAGTCATGTTTCTGGCTCTGCCAAATGGTGTTGAACCTCGAACTATGCAGGCACCATCAGATGGGGTGTTAGCCAGAAGTCAAGGAACCCATAGCCACCACTGAAGGAACCCTAGGGTTCCACAGAATCCTGGTTGAGAATGACTGCACTAATCTTTGAAACAAAGATGATGGTGATAGCCTCATTACTTGCCCTTTTAAAGTATAACCTCACATAAAGCAAACAACTGATAGATTGCCACACAAGCCTTTCATTAATTTAGTGTTGACAAAAATCACCTTGCCAGCTATTTCCTAAACATAGCAAAAAAATCCAAGCTGGCTTCACTATAAAGGAGCATTTTGTATTGGATGGTGCACACATCTTTCCTGAATGTGTCATATTGCATTCATATGATTGGCCCACTGGTGTTCTCATTAGTTCTTCTCAAAGTGGAACTGAACCCTCTGGGACCGCATGCACTTTTTTCTCCATGCTTTGGCTAGAGTTGGGGGTGGTTAGAACCTGTCATTTCAATTGCTGTCCGTGTTCTATGGTTGGGATTTGAGGCATCATAAAGATGCTATACCACAGTAGGTGAGGAATTATTTTACAGGCCTGCCGTGTAAAAATGGCATTTACTCAGAAAAAGCTCTTACATAAACCACATAGTTCTTTCGTTGTATAAGCAATTTCCCCACTAAGATCTAACTTATGACCAATAGAGGGCAGTATTCAGCATGTTCAAAGCTTCCAATCTAGTATAAAGAGAAGGCCTTTGCACTGTCATACGGAGGGAGTCGGCTTTCAAACTATATCGTTTTGAAGGTTTAAAGTGCTTATATCCAAATGTAAAATACCTATAGAAATGCACAGGGTGTGCTGTACTAACACTTAAAAGGTCATTCCACCCCAAAAATTTTATTTCAGCTATTGGTGAAAAAGGACCACCCAGCTTACCAAATCTTTAGAACTCTCCTGTGCAGAGTTCCCATGCTTTTTCCCCTCTACAATTTTTAGTCTACCTGGTACAGCAGGAATAGTCTCGGTTCCTCACCTGCAATCTCTGTATTGTAAACTAAAAAATTTTTAAAAAGTGGCATTAATGACAGATGGGCAGGGCTGGGAAACCCCCTGCAGAAATCCTGCAACCCTTAGAAACGCATAAACCAGGTGGCCAACTCAAACAACATGTATCCATCTAAAACTGAAATATATGTTTTAAATGGGCCCGCTACTTAAATTTGAAACCTAAACGGTCGATTTAGTTTTAAGTGGAGAATGCTGTTCAAAAAAAAAAAAACAAAAACACAAAAACGATGTGCCGATTCCAGAAGGAAGTCCATTTCCTGTCTTCAGCACAGTGCTAAGCAGTGAGGATTTCTACAGCTGGATCTTCTTAGATGTGGTTTGGGTGTAAGAAACCATAAAATGGTCTCAGTATGATTATTTTCTTTAAAAGGGGAACATGAATATAACGAAAGTATCATTTGCCTTAGCCTAGGGTTCCATAAAAAAAAAAAAATCACAAAAGTATTGTTTATAACTGCTAGGATAATCATCCGATACCTTTCTGTATAGCAACTTCCTTCAATCCCAATCACCCCACAAAATAAAATCTAGTGGGTTTGTAGAAGTCAGACTGATGGAGCTGCAAGCTCTAAACAGTGGAGCCAAGAGGTTTTGGCAGTGGTGTGTAGATCACAAGATTGACTAAACAGCACTGCACATTTTTGGCAGGTAAATCAATATTGTCATATCTTTAACTAGCATTCCCATTCAACTCTCCACTCAAAACTTTAATTTCAATTCTGGAAAGAGGCTGCTTTCAGAACCCCATTAAAACCTGCTTACATGTGGAGCCACAACTTTTAATCAACATTTATCAAAGTAAAGCAGCCAAATGTGAAATATATGGATTACAGTTTCAGGATGGTAATCATATGCCAATTAGGCTGCTTAATACGGGACACCCTTAAAATGAGAAGTTCTCAAAAAAAAAAAAAAAAAATTATATATATATATATATATATATATATATATATATATATATATATATATATATATATATATATATATATATATATATATATATATACTTTTTTTGCAGGTAAAAAAAATGTGCATTTATGATTATTTTTTCTTGGAAGCATGTAAGGCATTGGACTCCCCATCAGCAGATCATGGGTGCGATGTCAGGCTCTAGCAGACTGTCAGTACACGGACTGTACATCCGACGTTCCAGGAAGGCAGTTACTGAAGTCCCGGAAGCTCAATGGACTACGACAGAGCTCACCAGCACCTTCACAATTCATTAAGAACTACAAGCTGTCAGCCGCAATGACCGACAGTACTTGCGGGCATTCATTCACAGAACTCTGTGACCGAATGACGCAGCCAACCCTAAATACAGGTGTAACATGTAGCATGTTGAGAAAGGTGAACGTATCCTTTAAAGAAGAATTATTAGAATTTTTTTACAATATTTAATTCCTGATGGGGAAAAGTACATAAAGTACTTTGTCTCATCTTTCTAGGTGCCCTAAAACGCTAGTTACAATGTCAGAAAGGGCACCCTATCCTTCCTTGGTGCATGGCCGCCCAACATCACAAAGACAGCTCCTTTCTTTGTAGTGCCTGACTCTGGGTTCCAGAATTTGCCAAAGACCCACACGAGGAACGCATATGGAGGTGAAGGTGAAGAGTATCAGCCTCAGCATTTTCTGCATTCCTCATGCCGATATGTACTGTCAAATCTACTGTAAGTGTGGCCAACCGCAACCAATCAGATTCTTTTTTTTGTCTTTAGTCCACAAAGGGAGAGTCTGGTAGCAGCAACAAAGACTTTTTTTTTTTTTTTTAAACATCGTTACTTTTTGTAGTGTATCTATGCTAAAACTGTACTAATAGGCGCAAGGTACGACTCCACCTAAAACCAACATTTCAGTCTTTTCTGGCACTTTGGCTTAGGACAACTCCAGTGGTGAGATATCTGACTCACAATTTCCAGCTCTGCAAAAATTAAAAAGCCAAAATTATGTTGTCATATTCTTTTTCACCATAATGCAGCGCAGCTGGGAGAGGCACTCATTATGGCCTCGTAAGAGGGAACAGACAACACTGCAGGGAAATCTCACCACTATAGTTGCCAAGAGGTAAATAAACTAGCCAGAAAATCACCCCATCACCCCCCTCCTGATAGTTCTGTTTTGGGTGGCCATGGCCTTTAAAGCGATAGTAAACTCTCATTTTTTATTTTTACACTACAGGTAAGCTTATATGGTTACAGCTAACCTGTAGGTAAAATGAATATCTCCTAAACATGCACTGTTTAGGAGACATTCTAGCGAGCAGCAGCCGGTGACGTCGCTGGCACATGCGCTCTGAAGGAGTGGCATACCTGTGCCGTTACTTCAGAGCTGTGTGCCGAGGCTGAGACTGGCGCAGGGGTGATGTCATTGCGGCTCGTCTATCCAGTGGCTGCAGCCCGCAAACCCAGAAGGAAGACCGTGCGGCAGCATGCCACTGGAGGGCTTCATTTTAAGGTAAGCCTTTCATAATATGCTAATATGAGGTGCATACTAGCACATTATATTACCTTGCAGGTGTAAAAAAAATTTTTTTTTTCAAAAGAGTTTACTACCACTTTAATTTATAAGGCCATGTAAAACTAATGTGCAAAGTGCAGTAAGCCAAACTAAAACCACATTGGTTGCCAAGGTTACTGCACTTGACAAATCAAACTTGATTTTTGCATTTTTAAATAAGCTTGATATAGTCTTGAAGTGCTAACTGACCAATTAGGAATTGAGAGGAATTAAAGTGCAAAAATAAATAAGATAAGAGACAAACTAACCTGCTGGAGAAACATCTGCATGGACTCGGCATTAATGATATTTCCTGGTGTAGCTTGGCTAAGGATGATTTTTTCGGAGCTGGGATCAATGCTGGGGCTTGGCATCGCTTGTTGAGGAGGTGGAGGTGCTAAAGGCTGCTGTGGCGGCTGCTGCTGTACATTCAACTGTAGTTGGGCTTGTCCTTGTGATGACTGCTGGGTGGTTTGGACGGTCAAGATAGAGGTTTGCTCTGTGCTGGGCAGGAGGTTGGCCCCTTGTACTATTCCTGGGCTCTGTCTGCTGCCCGCTGAGGCCTGCTGGATGCTTACTGCTTGACCAATGCTATCAGATGGATTAAACATGGCCACCTGGTTAGGCAACGTCACTCCTTGGATGACTGTCTGCCCGGCTTGGTTCAGAGACGTGGTTACTGCAGGCTGACTTTGGGTGCTTAGGCTACTGGCAAGGGATACAGGCATCTGAAACAATGTGGGTTGACCCACCTGCCCCGCCTGAAGCTGTATAGGCCCCGACAAAATATGAGCTGTGCCATGAGCATTCTGAGAAGTGAGGACCTGCCCCAAGTTCAGCTGGTTTGCAAGGTTTTGAATCTGGGCAGGCAAACCCTGATTGAGAAGCTGGCCTCCGGGACCTTGGCTGGCAATTATGTGAGCTTGCCCACTGGCATGGGACGCAGCTAAGATCTGACCACTCATGTTGGCCTGCAGTGCAGAGAGCTGCTGGACGGTTGAACCTCCCGGCAAGAGGAACTGGTTCTGTCCCTGTAACATAGCTTGGGCATGCTGGGCCGGGATAACTATACTGTTGCCTTGGTTTAGGAGCTGGACACTCATGGGTTTACCCAATGCCTGCTGCTGTGGGGGAGGCTGTTTGAACACATTGGCAGGAAGGCCCTGGGGAAAACTGGACAGGACCACATTTTGCCCAGGCTTACCAGCCATAAATGTCAGGTTTTGTTGGGCTTTCTGCTGCAGGGCTGCTTCTCCCTGAATGGTCAGTGTGTTGTTGGGAGCAAAAGATTTGGGGGAAATCTGAAACAACTTCTGTTGGAGAACCCCAGCAGGTTTGGGTTGTATTGGGGTTGGAGTCCGCTGTATAATAACCGGGCTGTTCAGATTGGAAGTAACAGTTAAGGACTGCGTGCACTGGGTAGTCGACACGCTTCCAAACATGGAGCTCCCATTTAAAGTGGTGGCTACGGTGGGAATTTTGTTCTGTAAAACCAACCCTGCATTTTGTGGTGACACCCCGCTTGAAGTCAGAGTGACCTGCTGCTGCTCAGAGGTAGCCCCTGTCAGGTAGCTGCCTACTGGTAGGTTGGCTACCTGTGTTGGCTGTACTTGCTTGGCAATGATCTGCTGAGTAGGCTGATTGATGGTCATCACTTGCTGTCCAACTACTTGTATTTGCCCAATGCCCAAAGCTCCCCCGGGGCTACCATTGGGCAACCCTGGGAGGTTGGAGATCGGCTGAATTGTAACATTACCAAGGCCAACTTGTTGGATGAACGGCTGAACGCTGATGGCCTTGTTGACCACATCTGCCCCCACTGACTGCTGAACTAGTGCTTGGTGAGTTAATACTGCCGGCTGCTGCAGTCCAATTAGGTCAGCACCTCCAGAAAATATTTGGGAAGTCCCATCTGGAGCAGCTGGCCCCACAGGCTGCAGAGAAGGCAACTGAAAGGAGCCCAAGTCCAGTTCTGCCTCAGCTTCAAGAGTCTGTTCTGTGATGTTGGCCTCCTGCAGGCTCTGCTGAAGGATGTCGCATGGCTGATCAGAGTTGGCGAGGCTTGCACTAGCCGCAGATGGAGACCCAAGGATGTCATCTGGCAAGAAGTCCAAGTCTACACCACCAGTTGATTGGTTGGGTTCTGTAGTTAAATGGTTCCCAGGAGTTTCCTGAACATGAAGCTGAAAATATTAAAAAGAAAATAGAAAAATAAAACTATACAGATTACATTGTTTTAAAACAATTCAAAATACAGTATTCAAAGCCATAAACGAGAACAAAAAAACAAACAAATAAGAATTTTTAACAGTTGCCCACATTTCTTCATCCTACAATGTTATGTGTACAGCAGTTACAATCGTTTGCTGGTTTACACCTATTAAATACTGAGGAGGGAAGGGCACACAACGGTCCTAACATTACACATTACTACACGTTCCTAAATAATAGGCTACCCATTGACTTTTATAGCCTTAAAAGATGTGCAATTTCAAGTCAATCTTTTGCCTATGAAAAATACTGTGAATTTTTAGTAAGGAATGGATTGCAAACAGCAGGAGGACACCAGAAAAATCAATCTATGGAAATTGATTTTTTTTTTAGTCCATCAATTGTTCTAAGAAAATTCTATTTTATATGTCTATTTTTCCCCTTTTCAGTGTATGCATAGTCAATATTTATTTTAGGTTCTTGATAGAGTAAGGAATGTTGAAGACCCCAATTGGCGTATTTTTTTTTTTTTTTTTTGCTGTCTTTGCCCTGCTGGTGAAATTTCCCTTCACCTTTTGTCTTAGAGACTCAAAAGCAAGTAAAAAAAAAAAAAAAATCACCCAAAATGACAAATTCCCCTCTTTCGTCACCAGTACATTTAGAAATGCCAAAACACGTTATCTGTATCTGAAAGCATTGCATTTGATATTATATGGCACTGCCTCATGAATACCTTGCCATAAAAATTGTTGGGCAAAGTTGAATGAGGTTGTGAAATGATCATTCATACTGAATTCTATTTTAACAAGAAAATGACCAAACCTCTTGCAAGCACTGACAAGTTCACCACTGACAGATTTTGTTTCGGATTTGATCTAATCAACATTTACCAACAAACATGTAGTGTGAGGAGAGGAATTGTCTAAATAATCCAGTCGCATTATATCCAAACAGGAAGCTCACACTGCATAGTTGATAAACGCTGACGACCCAATGGATATTAATCTAAATACAAAATTTGACATTGTGGGGGAGATTTACTAAAACTGGAGCACACAGAATCTGGTGTTTCTGGTGTGCAGTTTAATTAAGCCTTGACCATAAAACTGGGAAACCGATTGGTTACTATGAACAGCTGCACCAGATTTTGTGTGCTGCAGTTTTAGAAAATCTCCCCCTGGGCGTCCAGCATTAGGTTTGTGGGCAGTTTAGAAGAAAGGGAAGCCACTTTAAAAAATAAAATAAACAAAGTGGAGAAAAATTTAGCACAAATGCGTTTCCATTGCCAGCAATGGTACGAAAACTAAAATTCTTAGAAGTAACCAGTTGGAAAAAACTGGCCTTCTGAAGATATGAGGAATGATACCACGATGAAATAAGAACCACATTTTCTGGGACCTCAGAATGCATACCAGAAGACAAGGTTTCTCTGATGAAAAGACCTTCCATAAAGTGAAGGAAAATTAAGTAGTATTAGTTGAAAATGAAGGTCAGAAGTCCTTCTTGGAAGTAATAGGGATGGCTCAACCGTCGGACTTGCATGTCACGAAAGAGACGAACACATTCTGATAAGAGAATATGAACCTAGGACATGTTGGGATACAGCTCACAAAATCAGGCTGGAACAGGAGATGGGGCAAGGCCCCAAGAGAACACAGATGAGTCTGCAAAACTGCAGTGGCACAGGATATCCTCAATGATGTCCAGGGTAGGTCTGAAAGAAGTCACCTCTCGAAGACGAAACAGGTCACAGAGCTCCTAAAATGCAGTGTTCGCATTCTGGCACTTTAACCAGAAAAGCTGAATGTTTGTGTGGACAACAGACTCATATAGGACACCGGTTGAGATGCTTCCAGCAAGCCATCAATGCTGGAGCATAAAGATCTAGACATATTGCTTTACATGCGCGATCAAAAAAGGATTGACTACTGCAGTGGGGAAATCCCAAGGCATTTAAAATATTCTGCCTTAGTTTGCCAAATTAGGGTAACAGCCAGAACATGGCAACTGGCAGAGGCGTAACTAGAACCTTCAGGGCCCCGGGTGCAAGAAACCATGATGGGCACCCTGCCCCCCTTCTCCTTCCATACAAGCCCCGGGCTTCCAACTTTTGGAGGGTGTCCATAGACATCCTCCCAGAACCCTGCCTCCCACGTGCCCCCTGGGAAGTGCATCCATCACAATCACAGTGGCCCTTTACCATGTGATCAGCTGATTAAATGTAAACAGACTTGCCGGTTATCTACAGCCCTTTCCTCCCTCGCTGTGTCTGTGTAAGAAAAGGACCGCCGTTAACCATCAAGAATGTCAGTAAATTGTTTACACTGATAATCAGTGCCCCAATCATCAGTGCCACCTATTAGTGCCGTGAGTGCAGCCTTTCAGTGCAGCCTATTAGTACTCATCAGTATCGTCTACCTTCTCAGCACGGCTCTGAGCTGAGAGTGTCTCTTTCATGGAAAAGCACAGAGCTGGCATTGACAGTTCTATCTCCCTCTTTGTCCTCTCTTACACGGGATGGGAGCAGAGACACAGCTGGTCTGCTCCCTCTTCTCCCCCCTCCATATTGTATACAGACCATATTTTAACAAAATCCTTCCCAAATGGGAACAAAACAAGTGCTTAGGGGTGTGCAAGACCCATTAACATGCTTCCAATCCCTGCAGGGGTCTCCAAACCATGGCCCTCCAGTTGTTCAGGAACTACAATTCCCATTATGCTTAGTCATGTCTGTGAATGTCAGAGTTTTACAATGCCTCATGGGACATGAAGTTTCGCAACAGCTGGAGGGCCGTAGTTTGGAAATCCTAAATCGTCTAGAGGAATACCTCGAAGAGTGTATGTAATGGGAAGGTACTTGCAGTCGCAGGAGCTTTGAATGTCCCATGGCTGAAAACAGCAGACTGAATGCATGGCGCCAATAAGAGCCGAAGCGGGTTCTTTTCAACTTGGTGCAATAGCAGAAGACTGTGATTCCGGACACAGCACTCAAAAAGCCAAGTTAGGCTGCTTTTACACTGGCAGCGCCGGCCATTAGTGCTAAAGCACCGCCCATTTTAGTGCTGCTTTAGTTTTTCAGCCACTAGTGGGGCGTTTTACCTGAAAAAAAAAAAATAAATAAAAAAGGTAAAAACTCCAGTTTTCCGGCGCTTTTACAGCGCTTTGGAAACGCTGCCCATTCATTGCAATGGGCAGGGCGTTTTGGGAGCACTAAATACAGCGCTCCCAACCTGCCCCAAAGATGCTGCTTGCAGGACTTTTCATAACGTCCCGCAAGCGCACCGCCCCAGTGTGAAAAGACACTGCAATGAATGGGTGGTAGTTTTCAGGCGCTTTGCAGAGGCTTTTTCTAGTGCTAAAGCGCCTGAAAACTGGCCCAGTGTGAAAGTAGTCTTAAGAACAGGCTGCTATGGATAGCTGCAATCAAAGAGACCAGCTCTAGCAGCAATATAGAGAAGAATGATTGAAGAGAGAATTGAAGAAAAAACAAGCTAGCAAGAAAATTTTTTGACTTTTTCTCGCAGAGCTGAAGAAAGATGTCCACAAACTGAAGCATGCTGGTAACAGGAGGGGTTATCCTAGGCAGATCTACATTTTTTTTTGTCTGTCAGTGTCCAATCCTCCTGTGGGAGCAATATAATCCCACAGTTAATCATTTCCTGTGTCCCTCAATGGACAAAAAAAAAAAAGTTTATCATTTCAGTTCAACTTTAAAGTGGTTCTAAAGGCAGAAGGTTTTTGTTTACCTTCATGCATTCTAGGTAAAAAAAACAAAAACAAACAAAAAAAAACAAAAAAAAACAAAAAAAAACAAAACAGCCTTATGCATGCAGCCCCCCCCCCCGATACTTAGCCCAATCTCAATCCAGCAATGTGCGTCTCTCTCCTCATTGGACAGAGAGGCAGCAGCAGGAGCCATTGGTTCCTGCTGCTGTCTATCACAGCCAGTGAGGAGAGAGAGGGGTGGGGGCAAGCTGCGCTGTGTGTATCAATGGACCAACAGGGCTAGCTCGGGAGAGAGTAAGGAGCACTGGCAAGGGACCTGAGAATAGGAGGATCAGGGCTGCTCAGTGCAAAACCATTGCACAGAGCAGGTAGGTATGACATGTTCGTTATTTTCTAAAAATGTGCATGGTAGCCAATCAGCTTCTAACTTCAGCTTGTTCGCTTCAGCTTTGCAACAAAACCTGGAAGCCGATTGGCTTCTATGCAGAGCTGCATCAGATTTTGCACTCTCCCATTTTAGAAAATAACCCCCTGTGCTTTTAGAATCACTTTAAAGTGGTTGTAAACCTAGTTACACCACTTGTACCTACAGGTAAGCCTATAATAAGGCTTACCTGTAGGTATGGTCACTTTTTTTACTAAACCTGCACGGTTTAGAAGATATTTACCATATGCACTTGCGCCGCCGTCATTGGCGCATGCGCACTGAAAAAACGGACAACTGCTTCCGGTGTCATCGCAGCATGCGCAGGAGTGACGTCATTGCGGCTCCGGCCAATCACAGCGCACCCAGAAATAACTCCGGGAGACATGTTGCCGGTCGCAGCGGTGTGCGGGGACCGCTGCAACAGTTTGATCTAAAGTATTTCATAATGAGCGATGCATACTAGCTCATTATATGCCTTTGTCTTACAGGCGTTTTTTTTTTGGTTTAAAAAAAACGTTCAGTTGTGTTGAGGGGTAACACATTTATTAGTATGAATTATTTTTTTCTCCCATTTCAGGTGTGATATATTAGTTTTGGTTATGAAACCAGCAGAGAAATAACGTACGTTTTCATATAACTCATATAACGCAAGGGTTTTTTTGTTTTTTGGGGCAGAGCATTTATATCTGTGCATACTAACTGGCCTTAAGGAAGTATTAAAGAGTGAATAAAAGTTATTACCCCAGTGCCCACAAAGAAGGCACTCGCTGCATCTCCTGTGTTATCCAGCAGATCATCTCCGTCAAGCTAGAAGAATTTAATAAGCAAATGTTATAAAAAAAATAATAAAAAAAAAAACAAAACAAACACTCAACACACACACCTAAACGGACCAACCTAAATGTGAAAATAATTGTAAAAAGCTGCACAGCTGGTTGTGCCACAAGTATTATCTATCTATATCATCTTATCTACAGCAATTTATCAGATTAATTTTAAACACTGAATCAGACCCTTGCTTTATGCGTGTCATAGCAGTGATAGGTACCTAATGTGAAATACTGAGGTTACTCAAATATGTCCTTAGTCCATTCACACTACAAATGTTTCCAAGTAACGTACTTCAAAACTGTCTGAAATGAAGGAAAAATGTTTGGACATACCAAAATAAGCTACTGACACTAAGGCTCCGTTCACACCAGAGCGTACTGGAATTGCGAGTGGAATCGTGCGTGGCAAAACATGCACTAAAATTACAATGTCAAGCGCTCCTGGCTCTGTGTCAAGATTTGGTACATGCACGTCTTTGGATCAGAGGGAGGCACATTCAAATGAATGGCGCTGCTCCAAAAACAGGTCATAAAAAACCTCACCAAAAAAAAAAAAATCGAAATATAAAAAAAAAAAAAAAAAAAAAAAGTGGTTCAGCCAGCAGCTTTCGCTGCACTACGCTTAGGTGTGAATGGAGCCTAAGTGTTGTAGTTAGGGACATGTTTAAAACATCCTGCAAGCAACATGCTAGTTACAAGCATTTTTCAATACACAATTCTGCAGAAAGGAAAAAAAAAAAAAAAAAAAAAAAAAAAAAAACGCACACACTTGAAAATGCTTGTAAAAACACCTTGTGAAAGTCATAAAATGTTAGGAAACACTTTCAAAATGCTTATAAATAGCGTTCCATAAATGCTAGTATATCTCTGGCATATCCAGCTCTAGAAACAATTAGCAACTTTGCCTCAAATGTCCTTGTGCAGGTACAATTCTCTAGGTTAACATCCACTGATCGGTAAATAAATGGAATTTTGAAAAAATCCACTACATTCCTGCAAAAAATTCACACAGTATTTACCAATGTTTTCCCTCTTAAAATAAGCTGCAAATAGGATTTTTTACTTACTGCAAAATTCTTTTTTTGAAGTACATTAAGCCCGGGTTGACATTAGCGCGATCTCAGAGATCGCATGTGATTCGCACCCGCATTGTAGGTGCCGATCACATGCGATCTTTGGGCACTGCCAGTTCAGCTATACAGTTGTATGGCTAAACTCGCAATGAATTCGCACAGAAAATAGGGCAGGGACTTGTTTTTCCCCGCACTAGAATCAGATTGCATAGGTGTTCTCATCTATGCGATCCGATTCCTGTGCGAGTCCACAGTTCGCACTGCGATCTGTGAACTGGGCCCATAACGGTTCACACAAGGCAGTGTGAACTGCCTGCGGGAGAGGAGTGATGCGGGAACCGGCGCTGTAATCGCACTGGTTCCCGCATCGCATCAGTGTGAACCCAGGGTGAGGGACACAGGATTAGTATTCAGGTACATAGAGTTATGCGGCTACCTTTAGGAGACTGAACACTGACAAACAAGTATAGTACCAGTACAACCCCTCCCACTCCCAGACCAGATCAGTGTTCTAGCAAACAATAGTAAGAGTGGATCATAGGAACAGAGGGGAGAGACCTGTATTAATGTAATGTACTCTAAAGGTAAGGATTTTAAGAGATATAAAATGTATTCATTTTTTTAAATGTACCTTAGGGACACAGAATGAAGTATTCAGGTACAATGAATGTATTTAACCATAAAATTCATCCAGTGGAGAGGAGAACCACATCCAAGATGAAGGAAGGGGAACTCCAAAGACCACAAGAAAAAGGGACTTTAAATGTGCCAATCAAATGAGGAAATAACAAAAAGCCAAGATAATAAAAACAACAGTATATTAGATCATGTTAAAAAAGTGCCATCTGATTAACACCACAAAATAAGAGACAGGTGATATGTTTAGGCAGACGATATTCGATGGTACAAGCGTGTAAAATCAACGCATTTCACTATATTAACTTCCTCAGGATTTACGCTTGAAGATGGCAACTAGAAAGTTCTGGTACAATGGGACATCCAAAACCAGGCCAATGGAAGGGTGAGTGACAGAGCAAACAAAAGGCTAAATAGGCCCACAAAAAAAAAAAAAACAGGTTAACAGAGGGAGCATAACAGAGACTACAGAGCTGCCTGAGGAAACCTACAACCGAAGCTGGCATAAGGTAAGGTCAGAATACCTACCTGGTAAAACTTAAAGCGGAACTAAACCCTACTATCCTTTACAGTCAAGAAAGCTACCATCTTTGGCTCTGTTTGATCTGCAGAAGCCATGGAGCTAGCGGACGAAAAAGGGTTAAAACCACCCGCAAAGCGCCGCTGGAGTGGCGCTTTGCCAGCGGTATAGCCGCGCTGCCCCATTGATTTCAATGGGCAGAAGCGGTGTATACACTGCTCCTTCACCGCTCCAAAGATGCTGCTTGCAGAACTTATTTCAGCGTCCTGCCAGCACACCGCTCCAGACATTGGAGAGACAGCAGCGGCTGTCTCAGAGCGCTTTGCATGTGCTATTTTTAGCGCTGTAGCGCCTGCAAAGCGCCCCAGTGTGAAAGGGGTCTAACAGAGATTATTCCAGGCTTGCCTTGAATTTAAAGCGGAAGTAAACCCATTGATTTAACGGTTTAAAAAAACAGCATGAGCCAGGAATGTAACTGTTGCATTTGCTTGTGTTCTCAACCAAACTGTCAAACCATCTAATGGCTGGTGTCAAAACTGATCACATGTGTAGCATTATGGCAGCTGAAGATTAAACAGAGACCAAGATGGCAGCTTCCTTGGCTGAAAACAATAGGAGTGTTCACTTCCACTTCAACTGTTTTGGGAAACTGTTATTAAAAAAAAATATATATGAACAGAAGATTACAGGTAGCAGCTTTGCAAATCTGAGAAACAAGTGCCTAATGCTGAAAAGCGAAAGAAGCACTAACTGATCTGTGTAGTGCACTTTGACAGGGAAGGGTAGAATATAAGCCCTAGAGAAAACAGGCTTGAATGAGGAGTTGTCAAATCCATCTAGCAATAGTGGAAAGTGAAGTAGCTGGTCCCTTAGCCTTCAGGAATAAAAACAAAACAAAACAAAAAAACAAAAACAAAAAGGTGTCAAACTGTCAAAACGGACCTGTAGCTGAGAGACATGCTCAAATGTTTAGGAGGACAGGAAGATGGCAGAACAATGTCCTGGTTAAAGGGGTTGTAAAGGTAAAAGTTTTTTCACCTTAATGCATTCTATGCATTAAGGTGAAAAAACATCCGGCAATACCGGCCCCCCCAGCCCCCCGTTGTACTTACCTGTCCCCTCGAAAGTGCCGCGCTCGCTCCAGACATTCTCTTTGCCGCTCAGCCTGGCCGTTGATTGGCTAGAGTAAATGGATTGAAAGCAACGCGAGCCAATGGCTGTCAATCACATCCAATGACGCGTCGCGCGCCGGGGGGCGGGGCCGAGTGATACAGTGAGCGTCTATGGCTGCCGGCTGTATCACGGGAGCGTGCCCGCAAGCACTCAACACCATGAGCCAAGACAGCTGCCGAGGGACCCCAGAAGATCAGGTTCAGGGCCACTCTGTGCAAAACGAGCTGCACAGTGGAGGTAAGTATAACATGTATGTCATTTAAAAAACAAAATGGCTTTAGTGATCCTTTAAGCTGAAAGGAAGAAACCACCTTGGATTAAAAAGAGGCATTGGAACAACCTGAAAATGGATGTCCTTCCCTGGTTTTTGTACCCATTTCAGACAGTCCCTATATACATACCTAACTCCTATTTCCAGAAATTGTGTCAGCTGAACTCTAAATTCATTTGGAATTCGGCCCGCCCTAGAAGTCGATACAGAAAGTCATCTCTTCCGAAAGTGAGAGGGGGAGCTGGAGCCCCAGACGCTTCATTGTACCATAAGGCAGCAATACTTACTCGCATACTGGACTGGTTCCATAACCATACGACCAAGCTCTGGGTTCACTTGGAAAGCCATATGAACTCCATTGAACTCTCAGCTCTCCCATGGACCATACCCGCAAATCGTAGGGGTTCATACCCCCTCTGTGACCTCACTCGTCAAGCGATCCAAATTTGGGATCGCTTAATCTCTAGCGGGAACATATCAAATCCTTCGGGGCCTATGACCCCCCCCTATTTGGGACTCCAGCCTTCCCACAGGCTATGCATGTCACAAGCTTTGGAACTTGGTGAAAAGAAGATCATAGGAGGCTTTCCTAGGTTCTCCGAGCAGACCCCACTCTAAAGCCAGATACCCCTCCCAAATCGCTTTCTCAATACCCTATGCAGTGGCTCCAGAAACAATAATTGACTTCTTATATCCAAACCTTTCCATCAATATCAGATATTCTAGCTGAACCGACAGGATTCGAGGGTATGCTCCTCCAAACCGATCCTCCAACACACGTGGTATCGCAGCTTTATTCCCTCATGCTAAATGCTTCTCATCCTGATCTCCCACCGCATACGAAGGCTTGGGAAAAAGATTTACAACACTCCGTCTACCCCATTGACTGGCAAAAATGCTTTATTCTAAAAAACGCACAAAATCTCTCTAGCCACTAAAACTCAAGAAAAGGGGTTCAAATTGGTGACGAGGTGGTATAGATGCCCTTCGACTATACATCACTTCAATTCGACAATGCCAGATACCTGTTGGCGATGTCTAAGCTCCAGGGGTACCATGCTCCACGATTGGTGGGTGCCCCCCCATACAGAAATTCTGGCAACAGATCTTCCTACTATACTGCAAACTGATCTCTCTCTCTCTCTCTCTCATCCATGCTCCCGGGCACATTCAAGTCCATTAAAAAAGATATATTACGTCACTTTTTGGCCGTAGTCAGAATAAGTGATTCCACGTTATTGGAAGTCACGGACTATACCTTCCCTTGGGGAGTGGGCTATTGAAGTGGACCGCATTAGAGACCTTGAACGTCTGTTGGCTGAGGAATCTAAAAAAAGACGATCAGTTCTCTCTTACTTGAACTTCTTGGTCCACGTTCCACTACTAAGCGAACTTCATCTCCTGGGCAGAGGGCAACCTAGATAGCAACACCTCATGACCATGTTGGAGCGACTCCTGTTCCGAATCTTTCTGCTTTCCCTACTTTCCTTTAAATCCTTCTCCTCTTGGTATAAATGTACTCCTCAGAATGCAGATGCTAATTATGACCCTCACAGGTAAACCCTCTACAGCATAACAGGTTTTTAGAATAAGTTTGATTATGGTAATACATGAAGTTTACACGTAATTCCCTCCCTTGCAGTGAGAGGGCCCTTTAGTTATCCATGTTATGTCTCAACATGCTGTTCTAAATAATGTTTTTTCTTTAGTTATCGACACACGTAACGAACTTGGTACAAAACTACATTGTGTATCCTTCATATACATTTGATTTACTGTCATCACTTACTACTGTTATTGATGTTGTCTATGTGGAATGCATTTCCCTTTTTGTTTCCTTCAATAAAATAAGACTGAATTAAAAAGAGGCATTGGGCTTTAAATCAACCTTCTCTTTGTGTAGCACACATGTTAAAGCCATCAACTTAGACGCACCGTGCACAAGAGATGGCAATGGGAGAGTCAATCTTGTGAAGGTAGACAGAGGAAAATCCCTGATGGGTTCAAAGGGTGCTTTCTGAAGAGCCTAAAAGAACCAGGATGAAATACCACGGAGTTACTGTGGAACGTACAAAGGGCATGAGAGGCAACCAATCTCTGAAAAAGAACCGGTAAGAAAGATACTTGATCCTTGATGGTACTCAAGGACAAACAGTGATCCAAAACCAGTCGGGAAAAGACAGGAGTCATCCAAAGTGAGGACCTTCCAAACCAATGGGAGAATTCATTTTTGGAGTGAAACTGGGCATTTAGGTCTGACTCAAAAGAAGCCACCACTAGGCCTAGAATCCCAATGCAAAAGTGGATGGGTGGTTGGCTCCTTAGCTGCAGGTGGAGGCAAAGAGTCTGGAGCTTGTCCAGTGAAAGGAAAACTTTAAAACAGGGCCATATCAAAGATCAAGCCAATATACACCGAAGCGATGAGGCCATTTAGTGCTTATTTCTGGAGTTAGAATTCACCAGAACTTCCATAGAATCTGGACAGTCCATTTGGCATTGGCTGATAGAGCCTGTGCCCACTATTCCCCTTAGAAAAAGGATGTCCAGGCATCACGCTATGGGAATGCCCTGAGGATGAAGCAGCACAAGAACAGGGGCTGGCACTTTAATGAAGACTAGATATGCATTGGGAAGATGGGGGCATGCTAGTAGCCAATATTTGGTTTCACGGAGGCCAGAAAGCTCGCAGGATGGAAGGAAGCAATCACTGACTTAGCTAATTCCATGAACACTTATTTACCTGTTGGAAGGTGTTGAGAACCTTAAGATACAGAATGGGGCAGATGTCCCCTTTAGCCTTCGGAACAAGTTTTAGTAGAAACCTTGGAACCTTTCCTTGGACAATGGCTATAGCCCCTTGGCAAGAGCAGCTGCCCAAGAGCAGCATGGAGGTCTTCCAATGTTTGTTTTTTTTAATGCCTTTATTTTCAAAAGAAATTTGCGTTTAACAGTCAAATTATGCAAGTGACAAATAACAGAATCAAGTAGCAAAAAAAGGGTCACACAGTCAGAGTTCTACAACAACAAGCCCAGCTCTTCACAGTAGGGTGGTCATGAAAAAATATTACGGTTTTGAAGATAGTTGTCAGCTTGCAGAGCTGGGGAGACAGACCAAATTTTTTAAAACGCAAAAAACAGTATAAAAAAAGAAAGTGAAATAAAATAAAATAGAACTTTTACAGTATATCAGGATACATTGCATTCCGATAGCCCGATAAGCCAAGAAACGTGACAATGAGGTGAGCATGATGTAACCAGGGATATGGGGGAAGAGGGGCTGCCAGGGGATGAAAAGTTTGGGAATCAGGCGTCCCCAGAGCGTGAAAGGAACAGAATCAAGAGAGGAGACAAAAGGAGTCTACAGGTAGGGCCTCTCGCCTAGGGAGTGGGAC
The DNA here is from genome assembly GCF_042186555.1 of Aquarana catesbeiana. Taxonomy (NCBI): domain Eukaryota; kingdom Metazoa; phylum Chordata; class Amphibia; order Anura; family Ranidae; genus Aquarana; species Aquarana catesbeiana. The sequence continues at coordinate 66,708,698 of NC_133332.1, forward strand.
TAAATTCAGCAGGTCAACCTGATTGCACCACCTCCTGAAGGTAGGCATCTGTGTACACAAAATGGTACCAAGGTCTCCAGTTCTCACGGAAGGTCTCCTCCCAGCTGTGCAAGGTAGCGGTAAGGGCCTCCCTCCATAACTCTGTTTGGACAGGGGTTCTCTGATCTCCAACAGAGGGGGATGCATGCCTTGGCCGCATTATGCAAATGGATTGTAAGGGAGGCCTTGTATTTCTTAATCGGTCTCTCTGAGAGATGGAGCAGGCAAGCCGCAGGGTTCCCTTCCAGATCAACATGTGTCAGGTGTTTGATTGTGCAGATCACCTCACGCCAGCAGAGCTCAAGCTTGGGACAATCCCAGAATATGTGTAACATCGTTCCCTCAGCAATGGCACATCGCCAACAAAAACTAGGGACTTGAGGGAAGTAACAGTGCATAGACACTCTGTACCATCTGGTCGAAATCTTGTAACAGGTCTCTTGAACTCTGGTAGCTATGGAGGACTTTTGGGCAAAACCATGGATTTTCTCCTTCTGAGAGTCATTGAATTGTCTGCCTCCCATTTAGAAAGGAAAGGTGGGACAAACCCTTCTGCCTGGCGAGTCAAAGAGGCATAGTTTGCCAATGTTTGCGAGAGAGCTGTAAAGTTTGACAGCATGAAGTTGGGTAGAGACAGAGATCAAAATTCCAGCTTGTAGCCAGCCCCCTAGATACAACATTCTGACCCAATGTCTGAAATATTCTGAGACCAATAGGCCACAACAGACTTCTACCACTCAATTTGGGCACCCCCTCATTGTAAGGACTTTGAGCATTTTGGTCCAGGATTTACTGGGAATCTGAGTTCAGGACTTTGTTCTGAGGCCCTGTAGAAACTAAAAGAGACTATCTTCAGGATTAGAGGACTTCTCAACTGGGGATGTTACCCTCTTTCTGGGATAAAAGGCTACTCTGCCCCATGGTGAACTCCTTCATAAAGTTATTCAGGGTTTTACCAACAAGGAGTTCCCTATCAAAGGGCATACGCATGAGAGTTTTTTTTTTTTTTTTTTGCACGAATGCTCCAGAGACCAACATATAAGCTAAAGGATCCTCTGCATGCGTACCGGAAGAGAGTTCAGTTCTGGATATTTAGCGTATAATATTCACTAGCCTGTCGACACAGAGTAGGGCCACTTTTGAGCTGAGAGGAGAGAAAGATCTATTAGGATAGATCCAGGATGCCTTGGACCAGATAGCAGGTCTGGCAGATGGAAAGGGCCACAATGGCAGGACCTTAGAGTGAGGATAAGGCCTTAGAAAGGACTTTTAGCCTGTTATTCCCAGGGTCTTTAACAAGATGTTCTCAACAGGGACAGTAGGAACCTTGTAAAACCAGGAAATGGCTGGGTGCACAACAGGGCCGGTCCATTTTTTTAAAACCCCTCATCCATAGGACATACCTGGGCAAAGTGCTTTGGAGAAGCAAAGACTTTATCTAGGTTAAGCCAAATACTGTACAGGGTAGGCAGGTTACAGGGAACATGCCGATGCTGCTAGTCTTCACCCCCATGGTGGGCATACTCCCTAAAAAGTTTTCAGGGACAGGGTTCTGCAAGAAGCCTTATAAGTCTACAGCTATGGCTGACACATTGCACATGGATGCATAAGTAGTTCAGTGGTCAAGACAAATTGCAGGCCAATCCCAATTTTATTTCCCAGCAGGGTCCAGGTATGGCTAGAAGAAAAAGAATCTTGATTTAAACAAAATGGTTTTGCTTCTTTCAGAGGAGAGAAGACATCCATTGTCCTAGGACACCAGCAAAAAAATTAGACAGGCTGGGAGTGAGAGAAGTTATAGTCAGTTATACTATATCCTTACAGCTTTATTTTTTGTGTGTCCAATTCTAAGGGCACTTTCACACTGAGGCGTCGGCAGTAAAGCGCCGATAGTTTTAGTAGAGCTTTACCGTCGTTTTAGCGGCGCTTTTCGGCCGCTAGTGGGGCGCTTTTAACCCCCATTAGCTGCCAAATAAAGGGTTAAAAGCGACCGCAAAGCATGGTTGCCCATTGATCTCATTGGGCAGGGGCGCTATAGGAGCGGCATCAAAGATGCTGCTTGCAGGACTGTAACATCCCGCAATCGCACCGCTCCAGTGTGAAAGCCCTCGGGAAGTGGCAGGAGAGGCGCTTTACAGGTGCTATTTTTAGCGCTATAGTTTCTGTAAAGCGCCTCAGTGTGAAAGTAGCCTAAGAGCAACAGAATAATCCAATGTACCTGAATACTTCATCTTGTGCCCCCTAATGTACAACCAAGGCAAAATGCAGAAGAACATGCATCAGAAGATGCATTAACCTCACTGGGTGCAAAACAATCTAAGGGGCCCACAGATTGCATACATGGTATATATTTTTTAGTACATGTATCAGTCTTGCCCCTATCCCCCCTCCAAGGCCCTTACAAGGTTCAACTAGATATACAGTCCAGTTTATCATTTAGATTGACATTTTTTTCAGTTGATGTCAATTCTCTTTACCCTACTAAAAAGCATTGGGTCTTATCACTCTTGTGCTCACCTTATCGGATCCATGTAAGAAGTCATTCAGAGCCTGGGGGTCACTGTGAAAACAACAAAGGATACGTTTAAAATCAAATCAATTAGCCAGCCCCAATTATGATAATGCATAGCAGTTTTTAATCCCTGGTTAGTGGCTGGTTTGCCTAAATCACACACAATGCTAAACTCCCGCTTGCTCTCAGAGAAGGGTGAATTCTCTATCAAGTGACTTGTAGGCCTTTTATTAACTGGACAGGTGACAGTTTAAATGGCTTGTAAATATATATAAAAAAAAATCTGTTTAAAATTTTTATTACAAACCACAGTTGCTAGTGACACTATGGGGTTGATTTACTAAAACTAGAGTGCACAATCTGGTGCAGCTGTGCATATAAACCAGCTTCCAGTTTTTTTTGTCAAAGCCTAATTGAACAAGCTGAACTTAGAAGCCAATTGACTACCATGCACAGCTGCACAAGATTTTGCACTCTCCAATTTTGGTAAATCAAGCCCTATGGTTCACAGCTTTATTGCACTCCTTGTGTAAAAAGGTATTCTGGATTTGATGATTATCCAAAAGGCAGGGTTAATTCCTGTATGTGCAAGTTTGTTAGACTCTGGACACCCGAAATCTCTGCACAACCCAGAGTTAGGGAAGAGGGATATGCCGACAGAATATATCATCCCCAGCAGGCCAGGAAGTCTGCTTAGGACCCAATTTGATATAAATGCGGTCAACGCCAGAATGTAACCCAGGTAATGTCACACATATCAATCACGTTCTTTACATGGCTGAGTGGGTATCGAAGATTAGACCATTAGAATGTAATACTTTGATTAACACATTTTTGGCATTCACTATGAAAGTATTTGTTTACCATGTTTAATGAAAAACTGAATTCAGAATGCATTTGTTATAAACAGATATCCAACAAACTACTGCTAGAATTACAGCCTTAGCATAGCAGATAGAAAAACAAAAAAAATTATTTTATGATACATTTTTATATACTGTATATCCGTTAAGTTTCCAGGTATAAAAAACATTTTATATTATGTTTATTTTGTATAAAATACAAACAGTACACTAACAGGTTGCATCCATGACATTTAGTTTGCAAAGCACGCTTTGTCTTTGGCAGCCTGGGTGAATTCACAAACTTCACAACAGATGTACAGAGAGACTACATGGGTAGAGATATTGCACGGCCTGCAATTGGCAAATACTAAATTATTCATATGCAAAAATTATACTCACCCAATAAAAAAATGAAGACGTGTATTTTTTTTTTCTAATATTGAACAGAATCAGTAAGAAAAAATATATTATAAAGTATTGGTTTACAAAAAAAGGTGACCCAGCCTGATATTCAATCTACCAAAACAAGAACTGGTATTCCAGAACCCAAAAAAAAATAAATAAAAAATAAATATTTGGACCCTTTCACATGGGCGCATCCGCTAAGTGGAATCCGCTTGCTCAGCGGGGGAGCTCTCTGCTGATCCCTGCTGAGCAGGCGGATGACAGGTCCGTGTCTGCTCTGCTAGGCAGAGTGGACACAGTGCCATTCTCCTCTATGGGGCATTCAAATTTAAATGGACTGCATGTCCGTTTCCATCCAATCCACTGGACGGATGGAAAATAGGACCACCATCTGTCTGTTTTTGGCAGACCGGATCGGATGGTGGCGGGTATCAGCGGACATCTGCCGCGCCATAGGGGACAATGCAGCGGCCACATCCCAATTGACATAAATGGGGCCACCTGCATGGGGATGCATTAAACACCTGTGCAGGCAAACACAGCCCTGGTACAGGTGTTCTCCATAGTAAGCCCATGTGGACAAGGCCTAAAAGTCACACAAAATAAATATAGCTGAGATACTAATGTAAATGCACATACATTTACTTGGTATGAGCGTCATGTTGTCCCTGCACAACAACGCAAACCTTGTTTGTACAAATCTCTACCCTGCCTACCTCCTCGCATGCGCTCTAGTTCCCTGTGCTGTCAATCATAGTTACTGAGAACTGATTTTGTGCTTGAACAAACTAGGATACACACATACAGTCAGGTGGTGACCCATTATAAACAATACTAAAAACCCAGCATTTAAAAAATACTGAGTTTGCAGAATCAGATAGATCAATAGATCTGGCTAATGTCTGATATACCAGATGATAATCTCACGTCTGTGTGCAACAGCAGTCACAGCCTGCAAACCAAACTCCAGGGGTCAGATCTCAACCCCGAGATAAGCCATTGCTAGAGCTTCCAAGCCGAGTTCCTATCTCCTGGCATCAAAGGCACATATTTTTATTATTGTTATACATGATTTATATAGCGCCAACAGTATGCGCAGCTCTTTACAATACAGCAACAATACAATTCAATACAAGAGGGTTAGGAAGAATGGTGAAGGTCATGTCTACACCCAATCATCCTCAGATCTAGAACAAGCTTAAAGTTCACCTGTGTCCAGTCTATGCTGTCATGGTAGAAGTTTGCCCACCTCTAGCTACTTCTAATGTGATGTTATTAATTCTCAAAGATCATCAAGACTCTAAGGCTGGGTTCACACTGGTGCGACACGACAGCCGTCCTACTTTGGATCCGACTTTGCCCTGCGACATGAAGCCGGCATGTGTCCGATTTTCAATGAACGGGGATCCGACTTGGATCCCCGCCAATGCCCGGCACTGTGTTTGGTATGAATCTTTAGGGGGAACTCCGCGCCAAATTTTAAATAAAAAACCGGCATGGGTTCCCCCTCCAAGAACATACCAGGCCCTTGGGTCTGGTATGGACCTTGAGGGGAACCCCCTACGCCGATAAAAACGGCGTGGGGGTCCCCCCCAATCCATACCAGACCCTTATCCGAGCACGCAGCCCGGCCGGACAGGAATGGGGGTGGGGACGAGCGAGCGCCCCCCACCCCCCCTGAACCGTACCAGGCCGCATGCCCTCAACATGGGGGGTTGGTGCTTTGGGGGAGGGGGCGCGCTGCGGCCCCCCCCCCCCAAAGCACCTTGTCCCCATGTTGATGAGGACAAGGGCCTCTTCCCGACAACCCTGGCCGTTGGTTGTCGGGGTCTGCGGGCGGAGGGCTTATCGGGTGATGACCACGCCCCCTTATGCCGTCACAGTCCCAGCATGCCCAGGGACTGTGACGGCATAAGGGGGCGGGGTCACCGCCTATATAAGTCAGAGCAGAGCGCACAGAGAGCATTCCAGCCGGGGAGAGCGTCGTGTCAACATCGGAAGAAGAGATGAAGAGAAGAAGCGGCGAGACAGCGGCGACAAGACAGCGGCAGCAGACCGGGCCCCTCGCTGGCAATAGAGCTGGAAGAAGATAGCGGCGGGGCCCGGGAGAAGAGGCGGAACACCGGGAGAAGTCGGAAGAAGATACCGGAGCTGCCCAATAAATCAATTTTGAAACCTGTGTACTGTGGTTTTTTTTATTGACACTTCCCTAGGTGAATGGGTAGGGGTACCATGTACCCCATACTCATTCACATAGGGTGGGGGGCCGGGATCTGGGGGCCCCCTTATTAAAGGGGGCTCCTGGATTCCGATAAGCCCTCCGCCCGCAGACCCCGACAACCAACGGCCAGGGTTGTCGGGAAGAGGCCCTTGTCCTCATCAACATGGGGACAAGGTGCTTTGGGGTGGGGGGCCGCAGCGTGCCCCCTCCCCCAAGGCACCAACCCCCCATGTTGAGGGCATGCGGCCTGGTACGGTTCAGGAGGGGGGGGGCGCTCGCTCGTCCCCACCCCCATTCCTGTCCGGCCGGGCTGCGTGCTCGGATAAGGGTCTGGTATGGATTGGGGGCGACCCCCCACGCCGTCTTTTCGGCAAAGGGGGTTCCCCTCAAGGTCCATACCAGACCCAAGGGCCTGGTATGCTCTTGGAGGGGGAACCCATGCCGGTTTTTTATTTAAAATTTGGCGCGGAGTTCCCCCTCAAGAACATCTGAGCACAAGTCGCGTGCCGAAGTCGGATCATGCAAGACGGCAATCCGACTTTGATCCGACTTCAATGATAGTCAATAGGCTGAAGTAGGATCAAAGTCGGACCAAAGTAGTACAGGGAGCATTTCTAAAGTCGGAACGACTTGTGTCGGACCAGTTAGGACGGCTCCCATAGGGAAACATTAAATTTCACACGTCATGCGACATGAGCTCTCAATGTCGGAGCGTTTGTCGGACCAGTGTGAACCCAGCCTCAAGTCAGCTTCCAACAGCTGGGTTGGCAGGCTGACAAAAACTGCTCTCAAAAAGTGCTTTTACTGCTGGTTCAAAATATGTAAATACATTATTGTGCATGATTTGGGGACAGGTTCACTAAAAATGATTTAAAACATTTAATTTTGCTTTAAAAAAAAAAAAAAAAAAAAAACACACGTTAGATTTACCTGTTCTGTGGAATGGTTTTGCACAGGGCAGCCTAGATCCTCCTCTTTTGAGGTCCCCCCTCGACGCCCCTGGCTCCTCCTGCCTTCCGAGCACCCCATCCCAGCAAGCGGCTGACTAGGTTACTTGTGCAGGCTCACTCTCGAGCCCTGTTGTCTGCGTCCATAGATACAAACAGTGGGGCTTTGCCCCGCACCCTGCTCCCTTGTCATAGGATTTGATTGACAGCAGCAGGAGTCAATGGCTACCACTGGCATCAATCCTGTGAGAGACGGTTCTTGAGCACAGTGCTGGATCAAAAATGGGCTACGGTAAGGATTTAGGAGGCAAAAAGGTTTTTAACCTGTATATAGAGAATGCATTAAAGTGGTTGTAAAGGCTGAAGGTTTTTTTTCTTCACCTTCATGCATTCTAAACCTGCAGTGTGCAGCTCCTCCCCCCCCCGCTCCCAATACTTACGTAAGCACGATCTCGATCCAGCAAAGTGCACGAGACCCGAGGCTCTCCTGGGTCTTTCCCTTCTGATTGGCTGGGATGCAGCAGCAGGAGCCATTGGCTCCTGCTGCTGTCAATCACAGTCAGTGAGGGGGGAGTGGGGGGGCAGGGCTGAGCAGTGCTCTGTGTCTTATGGATGGAACTCAGAAGCGAGTATGCAAGAGTGCCCCCACAGCAAGCTGCTTGCTATGGGAGAAAAACAAATAGTGTAGCCCTCTGATGAGGGAACTAAACGTGATGCAAGTCAAAATGGGCAATAAACCCGAATACATTCAGTGATATAATGAAATATAAATTTGTAAACATAAATTAAGCCATGCATATAAGTAGTTGGTTGTCCGTGAGGGTCAAATATTAAAAAAAAAAAAAGTTCAAAGAAACTTCATATTAATATCCAAACGGTGACTGAAATGTGTGGCTAAAGTGAAGGGAACCACCACCGATAAACAGAAGGCTTACCAAAACGTTTGAACCCAAAAGAACGTACGCTCAGTGGGTCAAACGAGCTGTATTGTATAAACAACAATGGTAGATGGACTCTTTGTTTCTTCGAATCACTAGACTGGGGACGCCCATTCATAAGATGGAGGATGTCCTCACAGGGTGATTTCATGGGAAATGGTGGTCAAACATCCATGGAAATGGTGAGGATGGTTATAAAAGGAGGAGAACAAGAAGGGCCACATAGCATAATTCCGTTTAAAAAGACAAATATGTTTCATGAAGCTAGAACACTTACATTAGGTATGTAAAATAAGCGCTTTTTGGTAAAATCAAATGGCGGCAGTGGAGTCCTTCCCGACGCGTTTTGTCTCCATAGACATCGTCTTGGAGGCTTGCTATGGGGGCACTTAGCAAGAGGGAGGGGTCAGAGCACCAGCGGGGGGGACCCAAGGAGAGGAGGATTGGGGCTACTCTGTGCAAGCTTTGTTATTTTTTTATGCAAATTTTTTCCTTTACAATTACTTTAAGGTAAAAAAAATAAATAAAAAAAATAACACCTTAAGGCTTTAGAACCACTTTAAAAAGGTAGGCATCTAGAACAATACTGGACCCCAGAATGACTGATAGATATCTGGAATAAAAAAGAGGTTAACTGATGTATCTGGGGAGGCATCTAGAACAAGTAAGGAAGTTTAAGCAAACTGTGGGTATCCGATATAAAAATCTGGGTTTTTTTTTTAAAGTGGCCATATAGATGTAATGGAATATATGTTGCTTACATGCAGATGATGTCAAGCCACTGATCTGGAATAAGTAGCCTAATAAGGACTTCCAAAGTTAAGAATTTTGTAATATGCTTATTTTTACTAGCAACAAACTCAAAGTATTGAATGCAGAGAATTAGCATAAACGCCAACCAAATACAACATTTTACAAAAGTGATCACAGAAGGTTTGTTCTAGCATCAGTGAATACGGCCTAAAGTACAACACTAACTCTTTTCAAAACTGCTCGGTACTACTCACCAAATTACATCTAGCAAACATCGGCCATCTTCATCGTCCATGTCAACTGTGAGGAAGAAAAAATACAGAAAATTAATCTCACAAGAACAGAAAATCACCATGAGGTTTAATTCAATGTAAAAATAAGGTGCACGCTGATTGGTTGCCAATGGCAACTTCATGCTTGTTACTAGTTTTTCAACTTTATGAACAAACCCCTTTGCAGAGCAGAATGATTTCTACCCTTCTATTTCTAAGGTCTTTTTAAAAAAAAAAAAAGACCTGGTGTGAGATGAGACCATAGACATTTCATATTCTATACACTCTGCTTGCATAAATTCTTGTACGCACATTATACCCTGAAAAGCGGCTCTTGTGCATTCTAGGATTTATGTCTGAGCGTGTGCACAAGTTTATGCAAGCACGAAGAATACCGGCCATTCAATACTATGGGTAGCGTATGCTGCAGCCATCTTTCCTGGACACAGAAGACCCAAACCAACCACCCGTGTGCCCAAGGCCTAACAGCAAACTCAAAAACCATAAAAATGTTTCCAATTAAACAAAACTGGCTGATTTCACATATATGCACTGCAGTAGAACGCACATTTTTTGTGCACGTTAAGGCTCGTGCACACGATCAAAAAATAGAATACAAATACACTACAAACACAGGACTTTTGAAGTTTTATTCCGATGTATGAGACTTTTTGTACTTTAGTAACCTCTTCATTTTCAATATGGAAACTAGCATGCAAAGAAATGCTCATTTGTCTGATAATCTCATTGTGTGTAGAAGGCTTTAATTAAAAAAAAAAAAAAAAAACGCACACACCGCAGTGCAGAGCAAAGACTTTATTTTGACTGCGACCCTAACATATTAAACCAACACACACCTGAGTTGACACACACATCAACGCACGTTGTGTGCTGTGTTGGCAAAAGCATTGCAGGAGTCTATTTATGTCCACTGTGGTGTGATGACAACCCATTCAAATAATGAGCTGTCTTAATTAAACGTGTTTTGTGCATATACATAGTGGACCACACAAGTGTAAATTGGGCCTATATGATGGGAGATAACAGGACCTAGGAGTATTGTAAAAGTACATATACAGAGTAATCAGACTATAACCCTTAGGCCTCATGCACACTGGACATTATAATAACGTTATAAAAAATGGCAGTAGCTTTGCAGTGAGGTTTTTCAAAATTTTTTGCAATAGCGGTTTTTAGTGTTTTTTCAGCATTCGGTTTTTTGTTTTCAGTGGATCCAAAACCATTAAAAAAACACTGGTAAGCCACGTTTTTGAGTGTTTATCAGTGTTTGACGTTAGAGCGTTTTTACAGCTGAAAAACTCCTCTTAGAGCCAACTAGTTTTGGGGGTTTTTTTTACGGCCAAAAAAAAAAAAGTTGATAACAGCCTATGTGTGCATGGACACATAGGATAACAAGCTGGAGAGTGTATTGACTGCAGAGAAAAACGTCTGAAGCCAAAAACAGCAGCTGTAAAAACGTGCAAAAACATCCGTCGTGCATGAGGCCTAATACTCCATACAGTGCTGCCAGAGGAAGGAAAAAATAGCAAGATCTGATTATTTGCTATGGGCTGAAGTCTGTCTGAGCCAATTTTGTCCTCAGACATACTGGTATGTAAAGCTAGCTATACAATTAAGCTAGCTATAAAAATTAAGAAAATATACCAAATCAAATCATTATTCAACCAAAAAATAGCGTCAAAGCAATAATTCCAAGGCCAATAATAAATAACACGTTATCTCCTCCGATTCCACAATATGTCTGGTTGATGAACAACCGTTCAGAAACGAACTGAAAAGCACAAAATGAAAAGCGCAAACTGAAAAGTGCTAAATGAAAAACCCGAAAAGAAAATCGCAAATCAACACTCACCAAACTTCTAACACGAAATTAGCAGAAGGAGCCCAAAGGGTGCCGTTAAAGAGCTGAAAAACCATGTAGTACGTCACTACGTTCATAATTGTTGGCCAACATTTGTGTGACCGTGTGTATGCAAGACAAGTTTGAGCCAACACCCTTCGGACAAAATTCCACGGTTTTGTTGGCGGAAAGTCCGATTGTGTGTACGAGGCATTAGTGTGGTCAAATTGCTGATTCTTTTAGGCCCCTTTCACACGGGCGGACCGATTGGGTCTGCCTGTCAGTTTTTTTAGGGGGATCGGATAGGACCATCCATTGCTCTCTATGGAGCGACAGGTGTTAACGGACATGTGTCTGTTTACACCCGCCGACATCCGATCCTGTCCGCTAAAAACCGATGGATGAGGAATCAGTTCCCCCATCCATCTGGCGGATCGGATGGCAGTCAGGTGTAAACAGACAGGTGGTCTGTTTACATCTGACATCCCATAGAGGAAAGTGGGCTGCGTTTGTGTCTGCTCTGCATAAGCAGAGTGGACACGGACCTGTCATCTGCCCGCTCAGCGTGGAATTAGTGGACAGATCCCCCGCTGCACAGGCGTATTCACTGCTGGAGTCTGCCCCTATGAATGGGCTGTAGACTGTAGTGAAAAGGAAAGTTTCTTATCTGAACAAAAAAAATCCTAACCATCAATGTGATTCATATTTGGAATCGCATTCATTTCCATCCATCCGAAAACATTGTTAAGGTAATCAAACAAAATTTTTCTGACGTTTCACACTAGCAGTAGAGTGTTGTACTGCGTTAGCCAACAATTATTGCAGAAAGTTTGACGTTTAGATGACACCCTTTATTGGCCAACTTGAGTTATTAATGATGCAGGATTTTGGTATAACTCAGATCTTTGTCAGGTTTTAAAGCTCAACTTGGGGCAAATGAAAAAAGAACCAGCACTGAAAGGATTAAAGTAGAACTATTGGCAAAACTTTTTCTTTCCCCCATTTTGGATAGAGTAAAGGAGAGTTATAACCCCTGTGAGATTTTTTTTTGGCCATCTGTGTCTCATTGCGGAGATTTCCCTTTACTTCCTGTCTCAAGACCAAACAGGAAGTAAGAGGAAATTCCCTGCAAAATGAAGGGAATTCCTTGGGGACCCCCCCATGTCACCAGAACTAGTGTCCCCATTGGAAGTGTTCCCCACTATTACTTTTTTGGGGACAACCCAAAATTTCGGATTTTCTTTTACTTTCACTTTCAATGATAATGATAAACAGGACAAATAGAAAGTATGAATGGGGGGAGTGGAGGATTACACAAGTTACCTTGTTTCCCCTCTCCCCTAGGCAAAATGGGTGCAGCGCCACTGAAAAGGAGAATTTTTTAGCTGCCCTGAGTTGGACTTTAAACATTTCCCAATAAATTTGAGTTAGGTCCCTTTCACACGTGTGGATCCATATTGATCCGCCCCATGAACATCCGCTTGCTCAGCGGGGATCGCTCCGTTGATCCCCCGCTGAGCCGACGGAAGACAGGGCGGTCCCTGCACACTGTGCAGGGACCGTCCTGTCAGATCCCCGCTCTCCCCTAAGGCCCCTTTCACACGTAGGTCCGTTTTCGGATGAAATACGGACATACATGCATCCCTATGGGATAGCGGGTGTCAGAGGATGAATATCCGCTGACACCCAATATCATCCGGCCCCGCTATTGTCTGATTCTGCAGACGGAGGAAAATCCTATTTTTCTATCCGTCTGAAGAGCGGATTGGATGAACACGGACAGACGGTCCGTGGAAGTCATCCAGATAATAGATGGTACGGGGGGGAACGGATGAACACGGACCGTCTGTCCGTGTTCATCCAATCCGCTCTTCAGACGGATAGAAAAATAGGATTTTCCTCCGTCTGCAGAATCAGACAATAGCGGGGCCGGATGATATTGGGTGTCAGCGGATATTCATCCTCTGACACCCGCTATCCCATAGGGATGCATGTATGTCCGTATTTCATCCGAAAACGGACCTACGTGTGAAAGGGGCCTTAGGGGAGAGCGGGGATCTGACAGGACGGTCCCTGCACAGTGTGCAGGGACCGCCCTGTCATCCGCCGGCTCAGCGGGGGATCAACAGAGCGATCACCACTGAGCAAGCGGATGTTCACTGGTCGGATCAACATGGATCCGCACGTGTGAAAGGGGCCTTATCCTGAAAGCTTACATCTTTAATAACTCACGTTATCCAATAAACTGAAATCTTTCTGGACCTTCATAGGCAATATGTATAGTCACTGAGGGCATAATTGAACGTTTTGTCAAGCGATCTTTAGGCAAACATTCGCACGAAAATCTTACAGTGTATGGCCAGCTTAAAGTCTAGTACACACAGGCCCGACTACCGGGTGACGTCAGCTGGTTCATTCAGCCTGCGTCTATGGCAGCAGGTCCGACAGAAGCGTCTGTCAAAAGATCATTCTGGAAAACCAGCACTTGACCAGCTCCCAAATCAGCACTGTAAGCCAATGGCTGAGAGCGCTGATTGGAGGGGGGGCAGTCTCCCCGTCAGAACACAAAAGCTTAGCAGTGAAGATTGCTGTACTAACATCAGATTGTTAGTACATCGTCTCCAACCAGAGATATCAGTTTTTTTTTCGTTCAACCGAGAAAAAAAAAAAAATATGATAGTGTGTACTTTAGTGCACAACACCTTAAGGCTGAGTGAGCTTACCATATTATCCTACTCAACTGATAAGCATACAAAACCTCTGCCTATAGGACTCTGCCTTGAATAATACAAATAACCCTGAAAAATGTCATTTTGAATAGGGATCCCATGGGCAACTAAAAATGACATCACAAGCCGGCGGCTGATGGCCGGGAACTCAGAGGTGAAAGGTGACTTTGTTCTGGAAGATGGGAAATTTGGCTGACAGCCAGGCCTGGGTTGGGGCCAAGAAGGTATCAGTTACCAGCCCGGAAGAGAGAGCTCTGCTGTGCAATGTGCACTACCGCTGTACGGCCGAACAACAGCACAACTAACAAAGAGGGCAGCTTGTATGAGAGCCACAGCAAGAGCGCTGCCAGTCAGCTGTGACAATGCCCAGAGCTCCAAAGAGAACGCCGGGTTCTACACACTGCGCCCACCGCACACTGTGCAGGGGAAACTTTACAACACACACATATACAGTATATGATCAGACTGGTATGAAGATCTGAACATTACTTGCGCAGAGAACGTACAAATCACAGTAAACCATAGCAACTAGAGTATAGTAGAAAGAAAGATAAAAAAAAAAAAAAAAACAGTATAGTAATTCACATTACTTATCGGCTGCTGGGGGTTTTGGCTCTTTTCCTGAATATACAAACAGTAGTACTGAGGACATCCAGCATAAAACAAAAGGGCGTGATGTTCCCAGCTCTTGCACAATGCAGGCCTAACACTGCCTAAAATAATAATTGCCATGATCTCTATAATGTACAGATATGTGCTATATTACACAATATAGAGCCGGGTTTACATATCCTAGTGCAAGTACATCGTTTTGTACAGCCTGGTGTATATTGCACAGTACAGGGCCCTATATTTTGAAGAATGCAACATTTAGTATTGTAAGGAATGGTGTATATTGCACAATAAACAACGTACGGTTAGACAAACTGGTGTATGCTGCATAGTTCAGGGCTGAAATCGTACAATATAAAATGTTATTACTGTAAAGACTGGTGTATAATGCACAGGGCAGACACCGGGTATTATACAGTTTGGTATAGGATTGCACAGAGTGGCGTATATTGCTTAGTGGTACACAATGCAAAACCCCCCCAATATAAAACAGACTGGCCAGTAAATGTACAATGCAGGACCACTTAGTGTACAGACTGGTGTATACTGAACAGTGCAAGACCTTATATTATAATATTATACAGACTAGTGTATATTGCACAGGACCCCATTTTATACAGAGTAGTGTATATTGTGCAATGCACAAACCCTTATTGTACAGACTGGTGAAAATTGCACAATGCAGGAACCCATATTGTACAGAATAGTCAGTATTCCACAATGCAGGGCCCTATATTGTACAGACTGGTTAGTGTTGCACAATGTACGGCCCTATATTGTACAGCATGGTGAATATTGTACAGACTAGCCAGTATGGCACAATGCAGAGCCCAACATTGTGCAGACTGGTCAGTAATGCACAAAACAGGACCCCACATTGGTGAATATTGCACAGACCCCATATTGTAGAGACGTGGTCAGTAATGCACAATGCAGGAGGCTATATTGTACACACAAAATGAATATTGTACATTGTAGGACCCTATACTGTACAGACTGGTATATATTGAATATGGCAGAACCCTACATTGTACAGAATCGTGACTATAATTGCCCAGTGCAGACTGGTGAATATTAAATGCAGGAACCTGAACTGAAATATTGCACAGTACAGGACCCCATATTGTACAGACTGGCCAGTATTGCACAATGCAGAGCTCAAAATTGGCAGATATTGCACAATGTAGGACCACATATTGTACAGATTGGTGTATAGAGCACAGTGCAGGACCCCATATTGTACAGATTGGTGTATAGAGCACACTGCAGGACCCCATATTGTACAGATTGGTGTATAGAGCACAGTGCAGGACCCCATATTGTAAAGACTGGTGTATAGAGCACAGTGCAGGACCCCTTACTTGTACAGATTGGTGTATAGAGCACAGTGCAGGACCCCATATTGTAAAGATTGGTGTATAGAGCACAGTGCAGGACCCCATATTGTAAAGATTGGTGTATAGAGCACAGTGCAGGACCCCATATTGTAAAGATTGGCGTATAGAGCACAGTGCAGGACCCCATATTGTAAATACTGGTGTATAGAGCACAGTGCAGGACCCCTTACTTGTACAGATTGGCGTATAGAGCACAGTGCAGGACCCCATATTGTAAAGACTGGTGTATAGAGCACAGTGCAGGACCCCTTACTTGTACAGATTGGTGTATAGAGCACAGTGCAGGGCCCCATACTTGTACAGATTGGTAGAAAGAAACGGGGTGCGGGCTTAGCACATGTATATCCACTCATATAGAGTACTCGCTCATAGATCATTCACCGTGTAGGGTGCTGCTGCCATAACCATAAAAGCATATATCAGAAGTAGTAACCCAGCAAAAGGCACTGGGAAAGGGTTACAAATGGCAGCAGGCCATTTGTAACCCTTACTCGCTGCCTTTTGCCAGGTTACTACTTGTGATAATTGTACAGATTGGTGTATAGAGCACAGTGCGGAACCCCTTATTGTACAGACCGGTGAATATTATACAAACTGGTGTATATTACACAGTGCAGGGAGTGGGATTACATACGACAACAGCTCCAGGCCTGGCATTGTCCACACCGGCGTGTATTATTATACAGGATTTATAGAGCGCCAACAGGAGAAATCAGAGAGTCCTGCTTGTTAGAGCTTCCAATCTAGAAGTAGTGCAGAATGCAGAGCCTAGTCCTGCACTGTCCAGGGCCTCACACTGTATAGACCAGTGAATAGTACACAATGCCGGGCCCGATATGATCAGTGTATGAGGCATAGTGCAGCAGTTGGTATTGTAGGTTGCTGTATATCGCACAAGGTATAGGCCTGATCTAGTACCATAGCATTGCAGCAGAGCTAAAACCCACAAGCCTGCGGCACCGAGATGGTTACACAGTCAGCGCCAGCTCTCAGAAACAAACAGAAAACACATCCCCCCTCCTCCTCTTTGAAGAGCCCAGACACAGATTCTTTCCCCTCACACAGCAGCGGCCCTGCAAGCTGCAAACTATCAGAGAGAAGAAGGGAGGGGGTAAAATCCCATCGCACAGAGGACAGCCCTTCCCTCCACCAGACGGGAACCACAGCTCAGCCTCACTGCCTCCTATTCAGTTCAGGCTAATGGACAGGAACCAGACACAGAAGAGGGGAATGGAGGGGAAGGATTCCCTCCGAGTCATCACACTCGTGCAGACACTACACACCAGAACCAAGAATAGGGAACGGAGTTCTACACATTACAGCAGGATTTCCCTTCATCTCCCATTTCAGTGTTTAGAAAACATCCAGTGCATTGGGTCTATGGTTACCCAATGACCAGGCCCTTCGGCTCGATTCACCTCATCTATGCATGATGCTTTTGAGCATTTCTGCAATGCTTTCTGCATTTTTTTTTTACCTCGATTTTCGTTTTTTATTCTTTTTTTTTCTTTTTTGGAAAATTTGTTTTGGCCAGATTTAAAAACTCCAAATGCAAAATCGCGACAAAAATGCACTACATGCTTTTCTGAAGCTTCTCCATTGAACCCAAAAAAAAAAGCAATTTTGTATTTAAAAAAAGTCACTGACCCTTCCCAAAAACGCAGATGCACAAAAATGCATTGATATGAACATGTTCCAGGTGAACCTACGTAAAAAAAAAAAAAAAAAAAACGCACTGGTGTGAATGGAGCCTCATATCTACAATGAAAGCCCAGACCAAACATTCTGAAAGTTTAGATCATTAATCAGAGACATTGGGGTTGATTTACTAAAGGCAAAATAGACGGTGCAGTTTGCAAAGTGCAGTTGCACTGTACAAGAGCAATTGCTCCAGGGCTTGGTAAATAAGCAGAAGTTCTGATGACTTCCGTCATCCAAAATGCTGTTTTGTTTTTTTTTTTTCTTGCACAGGATTGGGTGTTCTTTGCAAAGTGAACCTTTACCTCATTTACTAAGCTCTGGATCAACTGCTCTTGCAGAGTGCAACTGCACAGTCTATTTGCCTTTAGTAAAATCAACCCCATTGCACCTTTCTACCAGAAAATTATAGAAAACACTTTGTACCGAAGACTGCCTGAGAACAAGCAAGGTCAGGCCTGTCAGGCCAAAAGTTGATAGACACCCTAAAGTAGAACTGAAGACATTATTTTTTTCTCATTTTGAATAGAGCAAAAAAGAGGGTTATAACCCCTGCCTCTTATTTTTTTGGCTACCATTTGTGTCCCATTGGGGAGATTTCCCTTCACTTCCTGTCTCATAGCCAAAACAGGAAATGCCTGGTTGTCACCAGAATTAGTGCCCCTATTGGATGATCCCCGCTCCAACCTTATGGTGACAATCCAACGTTTAGGGTTTTTCTTGCACTTTCACTCGCAGGCCTCATACACACGGACGTTTTAACAGCGGCTTTTTGGAGCTTTTTTTGCTGCTTAAGAACGCCACTCCATGTTATTCAATAGGCTCATACACATCATGGCTTTTTTGAGCTGTACCAGGCATGGACGTTTTTAAGCTAAAAAAAAAAAAAGAACCAAGGACCAGTGCGTTCTGAGGCTCCAGTGCTAGAGCTGCTTTGACGCCGACAAAAGCTCAAAAACGCGCATTAGCGCTATAACGATGTTTTTTAGCGTCAGCGTTTTTAAGCTGTAAAAATGTTTATGTGGGTAATTTGGGAGTGGAAAATAGCAGAGGGGTGTTTTAAAAGAAACGCACCCTAGAGTTAGCGCTTACAAACTAGGTTAAACGCACATTGACGCCAAATCAAAACGTTAATAAAATTGCGTCTTTAACGCTGCTTTTTTTTCCCTGACGTTGTTACTAGCTTTACAGTCCATGTGTAGGAGGTCTCAATGATAAAAACAGGGAAACAGGGAAAATAAGCCGCTAGCAATAATCGTAAGAGAATTCACCAGGCTGGTTGTACCCAAGTTATTGGTTCGAATCAGCAGGCTGAATGTACCAAGTTGATCTATCAGTGTATGGCTGGCCTTAGATTTGATAATGTCTTCAAATTTGGGGTGGAAACGATTCACATTAGTAGATTAACGTCCACAAGCACATTCAGGTCTGGTCCACACTAGTGCGATTTCAGATGTGACTTGAGTCGCACAGATTTGCATGACAATGCAAATCACATTCACATCAATCCAGCACAGCACAGTATGCTTTTGAAAAAGGGTTCTGCGCTACTTTGGCATGATTGCAGCACAATTTTGTCCCAATAGACTTCAATGGAAACGCACCAAGAACACGTACATGCTTTTATGATGTGTTTTTGCAGGATGTTAAGGTTTCTTAACCACTTAAGCCCCGGACCATTTGGCTGGCCAAAGACCAGAGCACTTGCGATTCGGGACTGATTCGCTTTAACTGACAGCTGCGCGGTCGTACGACATGGCCCCCAAACAAAATTTACATCCTTTTTCTCCCCACAAATAGAGCTTTCTTTTGGTGGTATTTGATCACCTCTGCGGTTTTTATTTTTTGGGCTATAAACAAAAAAAAGCGACAATTTTGAATAAAAAAATTTTTTTTCTTTTTTTTTTTACTTTTTGCTATAATAAATATCCCCAATAATTATATATATATATATATATATATATATATATATATATATATATATATATATATATATATATATATATATATATATATATATATATATACACACACACACATACATACATACACACATTTTTTTTTCCCCCCCTCAGTTTAGGCCGATACGTATTCTTCTACATTTTTTTTTTCAAAAATATCGCAATAAGCGTGTGATTGGTTTGTGCAAAAGTTATAGCATTTACAAAATAGGGGATCGTTTTATGCCATTGTTATTAATATTTTTTTTTTTTTTTTTTTACTAGTAATGGCGGCGATCAATGATTTTTATCGTGACTGCGACATTATGACGGACAGATCGGACAAGTTTGGCGCTATTTTGAGACCATTCACATTTATACAGCAATCAGTGCAATTAAAAATACATTGATTACTGTGTAAATGTGACTGGCAGTGAAGGGGTTAACCAGGAGGGGACACTGCAGGGGTTAAGTGTGCCCTAGGGATTGATTCTAACTGTAGGGGGATGGGCTACGCGTGACACGACACTGATCACAGCTCCCGATCACAGGGAGCGGTGATCAGTCTCATTAGGCAGAATGGGGAAATGCTTGTTTACATCAGTATTTCCCTGTCCTTCCTCTCCGTGAGACGATCGCGGGTATCCCCGAGGACATCGAGTCCGCGGGACCCACGATCACACTCACGGAGCTTGCGGCAGGGTCGCGCACGCGACCGCACGACGGCAAATTTTAAGGGACGTACCTGTACGCCCATTTGCCTGTCTGTGCCATTTTGCCAACGTAAAAGTTTGTGCGGCGGTCGGCAAGCGGTTAAAGTGATTGTAAACCCTAACCTTGTAAAAACAGCCCATTCGGTTTAAAATAGAAATTCAAGGCAACACATTTGTGTATAGCTGCATAGCTAGAGAACTGACCACAGTGTGTTCTCCTTCTTAGTGTGGTCAGTTTTTAATAGGAAAGCAGGAGGGCCTGACAGAAACACCAGGGATTTCACACAAAATGAAGCAATACAAGGATACTTTCTCATGCAAGTACATGGTACAGCAAGCACATATCAGGAATATGAAATGTGTTTACATACTCTTCAACTAGCATCCAGTCTCCTTTGCCTACCAAAAAACACAGAAGTATCAAATATATGCAAAAACGCATCCAAGTGGCACTACATAAATCGCACTGAAAATCAGATCAAATCACAGCTGCACTAGTGTGAACCTAGCCCCAACTAGTGGAATGTATCAATAGCAATCAATAGGAGTCTGTACAATGCGTATGCCGATCAAATAGATCTCTCAGATTTGAAGGGACATAGGCATGGAAAAACAGTCAAAATGATACAGTTAACCAGATTTCACTTGAATTAGCAGCCCTGTGTGCGTTTGACTAGAATAGAAGCTCCTGCTGCTTTTCAGGCGACAAGCTTTATGCAGTTTTTAAAGACGTGGTTTGCCGTAACTGGTGTGCAGAATTCGTGGCAGAATTGCATCGTGTTTGGAGTGCTGTCAGGGGATAATGGCACCCAAAACGTATGTTACGCAACGGTTGCCACACGATTTGGAATTGCGGGCAGAATTGTGGAGACTCTGCCTACGATTCTAAATAGCAAAGTAAAGCAAAACTTTAATTAGAGCAAATATTAGCAGTATACTAACATAATATCAGACGACATGCACGTGAGTAGGTTTTTAATTATAAGTCGCAGCATTACCAACAACAGAACATTGCTTTTTGTGTTATGGTTTGGATGGGAATCAACAGAAGGTTGTCAAAGCGCATATAAAAAGTCAGAAAAACTTTTTGACAGGTTAAACTGGCCATTCACCATTACATTTCTTTTCCATTCAACCTGCAATCTAACAGATTCCTACATCCACACTATATGGTGCAGATGGATGGATCTCCTGCTGCAGCCAGTGCCAGTCAGAAAACCTAAACTGGAGAAGCATCTGTACAATGTATGAACGATCCGCCGTTAGCACAGCGATCTTCCCTGCTGAGCCATTGTGTTCTGACAGGAGGACACAATCCCCCCCCGCCCACCCCTGTCCGAACACTCTGGTCAGTGCTCTCAGCCATTAACTGAGAGCGCTGATCAGGAGTCGGTCGGCTGCTAGTTTTCCAGCATGCTCGCCCAACAGACACTAGCCAAAATGCCTGACTTCTGTCGGACCAGCTGCCCTATGCACGGGCTGAATGTCGGACAGTTTTTATTGAACCAGCCAATGTCGCCGACACTAGGCTTAAGGATGTATGTCAGGATTTTATTATTGTTTGTGTACTCACTGGGGAGATTTACCCTATTTGTCATTCTAACCAAGGTGGATAAAAATAAATGATTTAAATAAAAAAAAATATTTTTATCAAATTTATTTTAATAAAATTATTTTGGAGAAATTAAAAAAAAAAAAATTCTACCTGAAGATAGTTAATTCAGCATGAAATGGAGCTTAGTTATGTAGCATGAGGTTCTATATTCTGCAATAGTTACATTTTTGGTAAACTCATTTAATGCATTGATGCATTCACACAAATTTCACAGTTACCATGACATAAAACAAAGTTCAGGAATATTCCCCCCCCCCCATTGTTTTGCAAATCTATGTACACTACAAACTGTATGATTGAATCGGTTCCGATATTGCTCTTACTAACCTGACAGCTTATTCTAAATAGGAAACCTTCATTTTGTTTGCAAATAAAGATTTTAACTACCAGCAAGTACTTACATCTAAAGAGCACCTGTCATTTCAGATCCATCATTGCAGCAGCCGTTAGCGGGCATTAAGCATGAGCTCTGGTGTGTTCACAAACAGCACGCGCAGAGCCCGCTAGGAAGTCGGCACTGCGGAGCGCTAATCACAAGCAGTGAGACATTGTCCCAATGCGTGGCTGCATGGATCGGGAAATGTCTCACTGCTTGGGATTAGTGCTCCCCAATGCCGACTTCCTGGCGGGCTCTGCACGTGCTGTTTGCGAACACGCCTGAGCTCATTCTTAGCGGGCATCCGCTCACCTGCTGCCATGTTCCTCACCTTGTGGTGTCACTGCTGCATCACCAGCCGTCCCATTAGGCCCCTTTCACACTGGGGCGGTAGGGGGCGTCGGCGGTAATTTCTGAGTAGTCATCAAAACGGAAGCACAGTGGAGAGAACATTTTACGATAAAGACACTAGTCCAGGTGGAAAGATTATTTTTCATTTTGATGAAATTTCTAAAAGAACTAAAAAGGGGAAGTAAAGGGAAATTTCCCCAATGAAACACAGATGTTAAAAAACAATCCTGACTGGGTTTTTAACCATTTCCTTCTGTAACCAATGTAAAAAAAAAGAGCTTTGGCTTTAGATACACTTTAAAGTGGATGTAAACCCGATAATGTTTTTTTTTTTTTTTTTTTTTTTATGTCATAATGTAGAGTATAAGATTTCCTATCATTTGAGCCCAGTCTTGCCACAAAGAGTTAATCCAGCTCTGAGCAATCCTCTTTTATTGTTCAATGAGACAATTCTTGACAAACTGAGAAAAACTTTGTCAAATCTTCCCCCTTGCTGTGAGTGACAGGTGATTTACATATCTCATGCACTAGCCTAAGACATACATTATTTTTTAATTCCCTCCCCCACTCCTTTCTTCAGCAGCTCTGCAAGAATTGGCTGTTCCACACCTCAGCATGATTTGGCATGCTGAAGCCATGTGGTTACTTTCCGGTCTTTTCACTGGATGTTAGAGATCATAGCAGAAGTTCAGTGTAAGAAATACACAGGAGAAAATGCATATTGACAAGGGGAGTGTAGAGGTGGGTGGGGAGTCTACTGACATCACGACTCCACCCACCGAGCTCCAGACAACAGACCCGCCCACAGAATCTGCAGTTTTTCGGCTCTCATAACAGACAGAGGGGAGACATTTGACAGGTAAAGATACATGCAGGAGGCATGTATATCCTTATAGATAACCCCTATGGCAGTAGTTTAGAAAGGATGACATTGGGTTTACATCCACTTTAATGTTCCCACCCTACCACAAGTACAGAACCTATGGAACAGATTTTACTGCCAAGCAATGCAAACAAAAGTTTAACTCTGAAGTCTGAAAATTGTTTTTGACGACCTCCTTTGACCCACTGGGGTTGATTTACTAAAGACAAATAGACTGTTCACTTTGCAAGGGAATTTGTCCCAAATCTCTGCGAATGAGGTGAAGTTCTACGGACTTCCATTGCTCAATCATGTGCAAGCAAAAAAGCGGTTTCTTTTTGTTCTTGCACGTGATTGGGTATTCTTCACAAAGTGAAATTCACCAGTCACCAAGCTCTGGGGCTTATTCGCTTTTAAAGTTCAACTTCCCATTCCCAAAGTCAATAGCCTATTTGCCACCCCACTGGGTCATGCATGGTCGAGAAACATTACTCACAGGCAAATGAAGCGATTGGGCTCACAAATAAGAAATGCGCTCTCCCCCCCCCCCCCTAAACTATCGCTAGCTCTAACAAGCTCCTGAGATGACTCAAACACAGAGTAATCTTTCTTACCAAACACGTTGTATTGATAGATAAATGGTCATTGCATGAAGTTGTTAAAAAATATGAAATACAATAAGGCTGTTATAATCGACTTCATACAGAAGGCAGCATGACGGACTCCTGCTGTGCCGCTCACAACCAGACTGACCTAATAAAAAAAAAAAAGACTGATAAACAGCCACGAGGCAGGCCTATCACCGGGGATAGCCGGTCAGCAGGGAAACCGCCAGGAGCTGTGCCGGCTTTTATTGTTACCTGAAATGAGCCGCTCAGATGTTAAGGAACTGCATGATTAAGCACGCCTGTCCAGCCTAAAAAAATGCTACGGGTAATGCCGGACTTATATCCGAGGTACGACAAAAGGCCCCAAGGACAATCCCAGCGAACAATGCTAGGTTTTCAAAGCCTGAAGGCCAGAAAATCCCTCAAAAGATGCATGCACTTGTTATGGCCTACCTCACCATCCCCAGGCCTGCTCTAGTGGTGAACAAGGAAGGTCTGGTTAAAGAAGGTCTCCAGCAGAAATGGATTTCGTTTTAAAATCCTGGCACATGCCAAGAGAAAAAAAAAAAAAGTTCTAGTGAGGCATTGTGGGGCAAACAATCAATGATCTGGATACGAAAAAAAGAGGGTTCACCAAAAACACAGGAGAGAAGAAATGCTTCAAGCTTCACTGTAAGGCATCTCTAAAAGACGTCTTTCCTCCTGGCAGCAGGGTTTTGGCAGAAAAAAAAAAAAAACGACTGATGCTTCTAAACTCGAACGCGTTTAGGTGCATCAAGAGCTTTGGCATGACTTCATTGGCCATAGTGGTGCACCGAATTTAAATTTTTGGTGCCATTATTGGCACCTTTTTCTTTATTGGCAAAATACCGAAAACACAATTTTCGGCCGATACTGTATGTTTCAGCATACCTCCCAACATTTTGAGATGGGAATGAGGGACACCTACTAGCAAATGTATGTGGCCATAGGATACGCCCCCTGCCACACCCCCTTAAAGGAGAATTAACCAAAAAAAAGGTTAACTAAATCCACAAGGGATTTTTTTTACCACTATTAATTGCTTTATATTGGGCTTTTAAAATTTACAAATGCAGCAATTTAGAATTAGGATGAGAGGTTTAGCACTGGGAAACACTGTTTGAAAGATAAAAAGTGCATTTTATATACAACTATATAGATCAGACCAAATACGAGGGGGAAAGAGGGACAGAGGGACATTACTCCAAATCAGAGACAGTTGGGAGCTATGGTTTCAGCCATCAAAATGTCAGTGCATCTCTAAATTGGCCAGAATAATAATTCATTCTAGCTATTTAAATTAATTAACGCTCTAACGTTAAACGCGCCTAGAGCTTAGACATGTTTAGACATGCTCAAGTGCGACAAGCGTTTTTCTGACAAAACTGCTGCTTCTGGACATACCGACTGTGGGGGGGTCTGGCTCGAAAATTGCCTAAAACGCCTATATGTGCATGGGCACATAGTCGAACATGCAGAGGCGGGGGGAACAAAAAAAAAAAAAAAAAAAAAGCCAAATGCCCCTAGGAGCAGCAGAAAAAAAAAAATCCAGTGTGCACGAGGCCTAAAAATAAAATGTTAACAGAAAAAAGAAGATGTGGAAAGTCCTCAACAACACACAGCTGGTATTTCATAACTTGACTGGCTGCCCCTGCGAGCGTGCAAGAAAAAACTTAGAACAGCCTTTCTCAACCTTTTTAGAAAGGAGGAACCCTTGAAATATCTTTCAGCTCTAAGGGAACCCTGCTACAAAACTACCTTATCTACAACTCACAGTACATTAGCATAGTGATCAGTGGGAAGACTGCATCTCACATTGCTGGCCAGCGGGAAAAATGCTCCTGACATTGGTGGTCAGGCAGAAGATTGATCATAAAGCTGGGTACACACGATCAGATTATTGGACCAATTTTAGTACGTTTTTTGTATGCTGCTAGTCTCATATCGAAAGTGAAGAGGTTACTCAACATACGAAAATTGCCGTACGACAGAATTCAACTTCAGAAGTGATGTAATGTGTTGAATTTTTTTGTATGCGTTCATCGGATACAATTTTACTTTCAATTTTCTGATCGTGTGTACGGACGGGCCTTTACATTGGTGGTCAGTCGAAAGACTGATCCTTACATTAGTGGTCCGTGGGAGGGATGCTCCTTACATTAATGGTCAGTAGGAAGAATGCCCCCCTTACATTGGTGGACAGTGGAGTTAATGCTCCCCTTACAAGTAAATAAAAAGATTATTGGTGTGCATGGGTATTTGAGAGGCAGAAATTGCCCATTGCTCAAGAAACCCTAGCAACCTCTGGAAGAGTTCTGGTTAAGAAAACCTGACTTAAGCAGCCCAAAGATGATTCAATTTCTTTTCGTTTAACCAGAAGGTAGAGAAGAACGAAAAAAAAACAAAAACAAAATTGAGGTAAATGGGGGAATCCTCCCTTGAATTACAGACTTCCCCGCCATCAGAATACAATGATCAGCACTACAGCCTGTGAAGCTGATTGAGTAGCATTTATATGACAGGCTAGTTGTACAGAAGTCAATTAGTAGAGCTACTTCTATACAACTACTAGCCCCTCCCCTCAGTGGTAAAAACATACAAACACAGTGAACCATTACTATTCCCCCCCCCCCCCCCCCCATGCCAGATGTGGATATTTACCCCGATTTTATATGCTGATGAAAGTAAAAGCAATGCTTAGGCCGGCTGCAGACGAGCCGAAAACAGAACGTTCCATTGAGCGAAAAACAAAAAATGGCGTATACAATTGTGCCATATTTTTTTTTTTTTTTTTTGAAAAGCGAAACAAAGAAGAAAAATCCAGCATGTTGGATCAGGTACTTTTGATGGCTGCACGAAAATCGCGTGTGTTAGCTGGCACACTAATGATGCGAAAAACGTACGACCTGATGATTGACACACATTTTTGATCAGTTTTTGACTTGTCTATGGGCTGCTTTATGCATACCAGCCATCAAAAGAACTAAAAATAAAAAGGTGGAAGAAAAAAAAAGTCCCAATGGTCAAAGCAGGGATATCCCCTCACTTTTAGGAAATTTCCTCTCCCTTATAGACAGGAAGCAAGGATCACTGCCATCTCCAGAGAAGGCTGGGCAAATCCCGCGAGAATGCGCTCCTGCTATTGCCTATTCTGCCATGCAGGAGGAAAGCCCCACCACCAAAACCAAAGAGCTTTGAGATCAATTCCCTGGATGAAAACATTGCCGTATGATACTAACAATGGCTAGTATAAGCTGCAAGCAAACCATTTAACATTGTATTCACTCTTACTGTAAAAAAACCCTTTCCTGGACTGATGGTAATACACAATAAGTGCATCAAAACATACAAAGAAAAGGTGGGAAAGATCTAAAAAATAAATAAATAAAAAAAAAGGAAGGATCTACATTATTTTAGATGTCCTCCAGCAAGTTAGACAACCTACTGAACATCGAGCAGAAGGTATACAGCAGTCGATCAATGCTAGGCAGGCACAAGCAATATTTTGAAAGCAAAGAGGCCTTGTCCCCAGAAAACACGGAAGTCGCGTGCGTATTTATTTATGATATAGTAGCTAGAACTGGTATCTGAGACATCCCACTACCTCCAGCGCTCCTTTGTGGTGAATACACATCAGGTCATCGGTGAGTCACTATTGTGCACCGCGGTATACTGCAGCCTCACTGCTGGCATGCACTGAACACACTCCGTCACATGACAGCAGCAAAGAACGGGTTAATGGCAGAGTGACTGCAAACCGCTGCAGGCTGCCCTGCAACAGTTAAAGAGCTGGGAGGGGGTGTGAAGTTCACATGAGGAATGCTGCCTGGCCTGGTACATAGTTAGTGAGGTTGCACTCCCTAGCAGTCAGCAGGAGCCCTGGGAACTGAACAAAAACAGATCTGTCTTCTGACCCTAGGGCCAGTTCTTAAGGTGTCCTCAAACCAAAAAGAAAATCTGACTACATCTCAAAAAGTCCTCACGGATGTTCGCCTGCCTGCTTGGGGGAAGAATTGGGTTGATCGAATTTTCCAGACCGATCACTCACTGCCACCCACCATGTACATACAGCGATAATTCCTGAGAACCAATCCTCGTCAGCCGGACCGTCTGTAGGCACCTTTACCGGTTTCACCGCACAGGCTTACGGTCCTTATTATTTTTTATTCGCAGATGGATTCCAAACTGCGAGGCAGGCTGTTGCCCTGTCAAAGGCCCGTCATAAAATCACATCTACATAAGGCACAGTTGTCACCTTCCAAAATAATCAGAATGCGACATCTGATTCTTTCTATACAGCAGAAGCCAAGTGTGAAGAACCAAACGTCCAAGCATTCCCTCCCACCACATGATGAAGGTGATTGCTTAAAGCAGCTTTAAACCAAAAAGCAAACAATTATTTTTTGAAGCTTACCAATTCTTAGATGTAACGGCTGCATCGTTTTTTTTTTAGGCTTTCTTTCTTTTATTTTCAATTGGTGATTTAGCCAATGTTTTTCAACAGAACAAGCTGTCTTGTAGATGTAGCGGTTAGAAGCGTGGGGGGCGGGGTCGAGCTGCCCTGCCTTTATCAATGGACACAAACAAGGCGGCTCAGATGTGATCCAGCATAAGCTTCCCATGGGGGCACTCGTTGAAGAGGAGGAGCCAGGAGTGCCGCCGGGTGGGGGACCCCAGAAGAGGAGGTTCGGGGAAGCTCTGTGTAACACCATTGCACAGAGCAGTTAAAGCAGAGCGCCGCCAAATTTTTTTTTTTTTAAAGTCAGCAGCTACAAATACTGCAGCTGCTGACTTTTAAAACATGGACACTTACCTGTCCAGGGCGCCCGCGATGTCAGCACCCGAGGCCGAACCGTCTCTCGGCCTCGGGTGCTGCCGCCTCTATCTTCGGTAAGGGAATCAGGAAGTGAAGGCTTACGGCTTCACTTCCCGGTTCCCTACTGCGCATGCGCGAGTCACGCAGCGCAATACTAATGGTCCCTGCTGTCTCTGGGACCCGTGTGTTTCCCAGCAGACAGCGGGGGGGGGCAGGAAGTGGTGTAAATAACTGCAGATTCTGCGGCTATCTATGCCGGAAGTGGGTACAGATACCTGTAATATACAGGTATCTGCACCCCCCTCCCCCCTGAAAGGTGCCAACTGTGTCACCGGAGGGGGAGAGGAATCTGATGAGTGGAAGTTCCACTTTTGGGTGGAACTCCACTTTAAGTATAACATGTTTGTCATTTTAAAAGCATAAAAATCTGAAGGTTTAACATCGCTTTAAAGCAGAACTTCAGCCATTTTTTTCATCTTCTGCCCTTGTTGTTTTAACTTTGGATAGTAAATACCTTATACAGCCCACTTCCTGTTTCTTGTCTGGTAAAAAGCCTAGGCTTATGACATCATGCACAGGTCTCTCTCTCTCACTCTCTGAGAGTTTGCCAGGGAGGGAGGTGGGATGAGTCATAAGAGGGCCAATAAGAGGTGCAGAGCTGGAGGTATGCCTCTGAGTGTCTGTGTAAATCCAGGAAGTGAACAGGAAGCAGCTTCAGCTGCCCACAGTTAAAATGGTGGCAGCCAGACTCAGTGGAGGGAGATTTCTGCAACATATTTGGCAAGTACAGAATCACAGTATATATAAAATAATATGGAAAGTGGTTGGAAGGAAGCTTAAGAATGGCAAAGATTTTTTATTACAAACTATGTGAGCAGACTGCAGTTCCTCTTTAAAAGTGCATCTAAACCCGTGAACAGATACATCGACGGCAAGTTTTTGTTTGACTTTTTTTCCCCCTTTTTTTACTTGGCGATCTTGCAAACAACACACTTTCCATCCTAAAATGAAAACGCTCACCCATTGCACGGTTCTTGGATGCAGATTTTTTGGATTCTGTGTTACGGATTTGAATGCAGTGCATGTTTACACAACCTGTGTGAATGGCTCCAATGAAAACAATGCAGTTGTGCTGAGATCCGTAATAAATAAAACAAATAAATAAAAAAAACACTGGTATATGCGTTTTTTGTTTTTAAGAATGAAGCGATCTCCCTCCATATGCAGGAGACAAAACGACTGACTGCACTCCAAGGATAAGGAAAATTGCTTTATTGGTATAAAAACATCCAACATGAAAAACTATCGAGGTTACAGCATCATGACATCACAGAGGGGAGCGTGGTTGATGTGTTTCACAAATTTCTTTGCTTAGTCATAACTCCCTGGGAATAGGAGATGAATTGCTCAATGGTATTCTCAGACAGGCTTTCCCTTTCAAATATATTCTAAGGAAGCCATTTGCGACCAAAGTTCCAGGAAGCCCCTGGGTTCTCTCCAAACTTTGCTAGTAGATCCTTGAAATGTGGCTGACTGACCTCCCATTTGGTGGTCCCTGCATAGTTCTGGGGCCAAGGCATGACAGCATTCATCCCACTGATCACCAATGTAAGGGGGGGAGCATTCATCCAAATGATCGCCAATGTAAGGGGGGGGGAGCATTCATCCCACTGATCACCAATGTAAGGGGGGGAGGCATTCATCCAAATGATCGCCAATGTAAGGGGGGGGGGGAGCATTCATCCAAATGATCGGCAATGTAAGGGGGGGGGAGAATTCATCCCACTGATCGTCAATTTAAGGGGGGCATTTTTCCCACTGATCACCAATGTAAGGGAGGGAGCATTCATCCCACTGATCACCAATGTAAGGGAGGGAGCATTCATCCCACTGATCGCCAATGTAAGGGAGGGAGCATTCATCCCACTGATCGCCAATGTAAGGGAGGGAGCATTCATCCCACTGATCGCCAATGTAAGGGAGGGAGCATTCATCCCACTGATCGCCAATGTAAGGGAGGGAGCATTCATCCCACTGATCGCCAATGTAAGGGAGGGAGCATTCATCCCACTGATCGCCAATGTAAGGGAGGGAGCATTCATCCCACTGATCGCCAATGTAAGGGAGGGAGCATTCATCCCACTGATCGCCAATGTAAGGGAGGGAGCATTCATCCCACTGATCGGCAATGTAAAGTGGGGGGGGGAGCATTCATCCCACTGATCGGCAATGTAAGGGGGGGAGCATTCATCCCACTGATCGCCAATGTAAGGGAGGGAGCATTCATCCCACTGATCGCCAATGTAAAGGGGGGGGGGGGGGGGCATTCATCCCACTGATCGGCAATGTAAGGGGGGGGAGCATTCATCCCACTGATTGCCAATGTAAGGGGGGGGGGGGGTGAGCATTCATCCCACTGATCGCCCAATGTAAGGGGGGGGGGTGAGCATTCATCCCACTGATCGCCCAATGTAAGGGGGGGGGGGGTGAGCATTCATCCCACTAATCGCCAATGTAAAGGGGAGGGGGGGGGGGGGAGCATTCATCCCACTGATCGGCAATTTAAGGGGGGCATTTTTCCTACTGATCACCAATGTAAGGGGGGGGAGCATTCACTGATCGGCAATGTAAGGGGGGGGGGGGAGCATTCATCCCACTGATTGCCAATGTAAGGGGGGGGGGGTGAGCATTCATCCCACTGATCGCCAATGTAAGGGGGGGGGATGAGCATTCATCCCACTGATCGCCCAATGTAAGGGGGGGGGGGTGAGCATTCATCCCACTGATCGCCAATGTAAGGGGGGGGGTGAGCATTCATCCCACTGATCGCCAATGTAAAGGGAAGGGGGGGGGGGGAGCATTCATCCCACTGATCGGCAATGTAAGGGGGGGAGCATTCATCCCACTGATCACCAATGTAAGAGGGGGAGCCTTCATCCCACTGATCGCCAATGTAAGGGGGGGGGGAGCATTCATCCCACTGATCGCCAATGTAAGGGGGGGGGGCATTCATCCCACTGATCGCCAATGTAAGGGGGGGGGGGGCATTCATCCCACTGATCGCCAATGTAAGGGGAACGATCATTTAACAATCTTGTGCAGTAGCACAAAATTACTTTTTGGAGCCCATTTATATCATTTGTGTTGTGATAAAGGACAGCGCCATAGGGCTGTCTGCTTACTCATACAACACTATGGTGTATGAGTAAGCGTAGGGTTTTTTGTTCTTTGATCCCGGAGAATGAAAAGGTTGTGCAAAAAAAAAATAAAAAACACGCTTTTTCAGATACTTGCGCCTATTTAAAAAGCCGTCCACATCTCTTCTTACTTATGCAATTCTATGTACTAATTCTGTCATAATCTAGTTCATAACACTTGCGTGAAAGTGAGCTTGTATACACAGAGTGGCCGCAAAACACAAAGCGACATAGGGCTCGCCAATATTTAGCTGCATAAGGTTGAATAGTAACTGCAAGCAATTTGCACATTAGAACATTTGAAAATGTGCAGCCCCACTGCATTCATAAATGCCCCTCAAGGAGAAAAAAAAAAAAAAAAAAAAACTCCAGGCAGATACTGTCAGATGTGGGATCCAAACCCAGGGCCATTGCTGCAGGGCAAAATTGCTAACTGTTTGGCCGCCACAAGCAATGGACCCCAACAGACCACACACACACACTGGGGCAGATTTACTACAACTGGCGCACACAGAATCTGGTGCAGCTGTGCATAGTAACCAATCAGCTTCCAGGATTGATTGTAACAGCTTAAGGTGGTAGTAAACCACTGGAGATTTTTTTTTTAACCTGCAAAGTTATAATGTGCTAGTATGCATCACATACTATCACATTATGTAACGCATGTCTTAAAACCGCACGAATCAGTGACATCACCGGCTGTATGTACAGTAAATATCTCCTGAACGGCGCACGTTTAAGAGATATTTGCAAGTACCTATAGCTAAGCCTCATTATAGGCTTACCTATAGGTAAAATTCACGAATGGGAATTTACTCCCAATTTAATTGAAAAGGTTGAAGTTATGTAGGCCATACATGGGTCGAATTCTGAATCACATTTCCTTTTAAAAATCTGAAATTTTGAGCGTTTTGTAATCCGATGGTTCCACCACTGATTTCAAAATTTGACCAACCAAGCCTTCAATTTTCTCCTGATGTCCTGTGCTACAGAAATTCAATTTTCGTGGCCGGGAATCTTCTTTTCTGTCCAAGCCACGGCTCATGCACATTTCTTTTTCGATTAGATTTCTTGCACGATTCTCCTATCATTGGATTAGAAAATGTGTTTGTTTTTCAAAAAATTTCCAACGTGCCCTATCACTCAACTTTGATGAAAATTGTCCGGTGCTGCGGCCCCACTCATGGTGCAAAGTTCATAACTACGATTTTCCAAAGAAAATTTGTTTGGAAATAGTAAAAGATGAAACAATCAGCGCCACAAGTAAAAAATATTGTGATGTTTAAATAAGATAACCTAATAATAAACGTGCACAGCTGCTAAACATTCCAAGTGGTACACCACACTAATTTCAAAATGGATAGTAAATAAATGTAGTGCTATGTGTAAAAATTATAAATGTAAAGTGCAAATCTCTAAATTAAATAAATCCTACATATAAATGAATAGTCCATAAAATGAAAAAAAATGAAGAAATAAAAAACATGAAAAACTCTTCTTGTGATCAGTGTATCCACACAATTCCACCACAGCGATTGGTCGTCCTCATGCACACCACCACCAGTAAAAATGCGCGCTCACCTCCCAGATACAAATTTATTCAAAGCCTCCAAATAGACAAGTTGCACTTACAAGATAAAAACTTTTAAAAGTTGATCTACTGAGGAAGGCCTGTGATTGGCCGATACGCGTCTAGAAGGGAGGAGCCGATAGTCATGTCCAGCCAGGCACTGTGTATGTTGACACGGCGGTGCTACTCTGGAGGTTTTATGTGGTTTTAAAAGTTTTTATCTAAGTGCAACTTGTCTGTTTGGGGGCTTTGAATAAATTTGTATACGGAGAACACTATGGTCTCTATACTTATTATTTACATGTCCTGAACTCAGGGAATCTTGAGCCAAGCTGGGAGATGATCCGTTTCTTAGGATATTAACCACTTCCCTACCCACGTATGTACATATGACGTCCACAGATGGGATCTCCCAACCTGGGTGGACGTCATGACGGCCTCGGGTTCCCGGTCGCCTAGGGGGCGCGCGCGCCCGCCGCGTTGCTCGGGTCCCGGTGTGTGCCCGGCGGCCGCGATGTCCGCCGGGCACCCGCGATTGCCCGTTAACCGGGCCGGACCGTGGATCTCTGTGTGTAAACACAGAGATCCACGTCCTGTTAGGCGAGAGGAGAGCGATCTGTGTTCCCAGAACGGAGGAACACTGATCAGTCTCCTCCCCTTGAGCATCCCCTCCCCCTACAGTTAGAAGCATTCCCTAGGAAACACATTTAACCCCTCCCCGACCCCTAGTGGTTAACCCCTTCACTGCCTGTCACATTTACACAGTAATCAATGCAATTTTATAGCATTGATCGCTGTATAAATGTGAATGGTCCCAAAAACGTGTTAAAAGTGTCCGATGTGTCCGCCACAATGTCGCAGTCACGAAAAAAAATTTGCGATCGCCACTATTACTAGTAAAAAAAAAAATATATTTTTTTTTTAAATGCCATAAATCTATCCCGTATATTATAGACGCTATAACTTTTGCGCAAACCAATCAATATACGCTTATTGCGATTTTTTTTACCAAAAATATGTAGAAGAATATGTATCGGCCGAAACTGAGGAAAAAATTTTTTTTAAAAATTAGGATATTTTAGGATATTTATTATAGCAAAAAGTAAAAAATATTGTGTTATTTTCAAAATTGTCGCTCTTCTTTTGTTTATAGCGCAAAAAATGAAAACCGCAGAGGTGATCAAATACCACCAAAAGAAAGCTCTATTTGTGGGGGAAAAAAGGACATCAATTTTGTTTGGGTACAATGTCACACGACCGCGCAATTGTCGTTTAAAGTGCGACAGCGCTGAAAACTAAAAATTGGTCTGGGAAGGAAGGGGGTGAAAATGCCCGGTATTGAACCGGTTAACGAGCTGAGTTACCATTAAGAAAAGAGCCATCTGGATTACCCACCATTGATTGGGAAGAGGAAGTGAGAGCAAAGAGCTCGTGGGGAGATCCGCATATGAGTTTTGACTCATCTGGGAGGTGAGCGCGCATTTTTACTGGTGGTGGTGTGCACTCCTTTTGAGGACGACCAATCACTGTGTTGGAATTGTGTGGATACACTGATCACAAAAAGAGTTTTTCATGTTTTATTTCTTCATTTTTTCATTTTATGGACTATTCATTTATATGTAGGATTTATTTATTTTAGAGATTTGCACTTTATAATTTATAATTTTACACATAGTGCTACATTTATTTATTATCTTGTTTGGAAATAGACCCATGTATGGCCAGCTTTAAAATCTGATTGGTTACTATGCACAGCTGCAGCACATTCTCCATGCACCGGTTTTAGTAAATCTCTCTTATTTTTTAAAAACAATAAAAGGAAAAAAAAGATATCACTTTCATATTGCACAATCTTTTGCAGAAATGCTAAGAAAATGCTGTGCACATTATGGGAACAGAGACTAGTCCTTATCTAGAGGGAGGGTTTTCCGGGATCTACTGCTAATGCCCTTTGACCTCTGACATAATCTGCTCTCTGTTGAAGAGAAGAGACAGACAAAGATCACAAAACAAGCACCACACGCCCAGCAAGCCGCTCGCCATCTACCCCAGCTGTTACACTGCTCTATACACAGGAGTACATGCTAATAAAGAGTCCAATATGCGCAGACAATTCCACCTGACTGCGTACGTGTGCAAAGATCAGATCTAAGCACGTTCACTGGAGGAACGGTTAGCAGCACTAGCTGGAAATGTATTTGTACATCTTCAGACTAGGGCGCTATATAGGGAGGACTAGCGATAGCATCCAATATGTGGCTGAGCCGAGGGAAGGGATTGTTCATAGTGCATTTAGCTGTTCGCGCGTGCAACTGAAAATAGAACCGTCCAAGTGCTGTTCTCCCACATATGGGTATACTGCGCCAAAGAAAAGACGCACAACTGTCTGATCAGCTCTAAACAAACTAATATTTCCCTGCATGCACTGTTACCTTAAAGAACCCCTTCGGTTAAAAAAAAAAAAAAAGGGATGGATGGATCTGTGAATATGTAAGCTATTAACAGCTGTCTCAGGTACTGCAGCTGGCAGTCCTGGTAAGATCCCATATAGCTGATCTCCTAAATCATGCACCTGGTATCTGTGCCCATCCTGCTTTAAGATCAATGGGAGCCATGCTGGGCCCTGCCTCCCCCCCCCACCACCACTGCACCATTTAAACTAACCTTCCTATTGGTCCAAACACCAAAACCCTAGGCCTTTGGTTATATGATCTCTGCCCAACAGGAAAATCAGCTAATCTGAACTTTGTTCCTCCTCTTCAACAGACCTCACACAACTAAAAATATAGCCTTTTGATTATGTAGAAAGAAAATGGAAGTAGCCTGCAGCAGCATTTTCTCCAGGAAGGTTATTTTAGCCTTGCTGACACCCTTTTTTTTTTTATTTAAAAGCATTTTTTTTTTTTTTAATTTAAAAGCACAGTACACCTTTGAAAAATATTTAATAAATGCACCTATATCAATAAAAAAAATGTGCATTTAACAAATATTTTGCATTAAAAGTAACATTTTAAAATAACAAAAACATGTAATACTTTCCTGCTCTGTGCAATGGTTTTGCACAGAGCAGCCCCAAACTTATTCTCAGGTCCCCCTCCAGCGCTCCTGGCTCCTCCTCCCTGCTGAG
This sequence comes from Aquarana catesbeiana, assembly GCF_042186555.1. Taxonomy (NCBI): domain Eukaryota; kingdom Metazoa; phylum Chordata; class Amphibia; order Anura; family Ranidae; genus Aquarana; species Aquarana catesbeiana. The sequence continues at coordinate 66,745,123 of NC_133332.1, forward strand.
AGCCCCCCCCATAGCATGCAGCTTGCTATGGGAGCACTTGGGCATGATTGCTCCCGAGGCCCGCTCTGTGTGTCTGCTCCTTCCTCACTGGATATGATGGACAGCAGTGGGGGTCAATAGCACCACACTTGTGCTCAGTTGAGGTCTGCAAGATCTTCTGCAGCAGTGGCGGATGGAACTTGTAGTTTCTTCATTCACAGATCTCTGTGAAAAGGATGATGCAGCTTTGCAGGTGAAGGCCATGGATGGCAGCAAAAATTAAAAAAAGCAGGGAGAAGCACCTCACAATTCAGTTTAGGGAGGAGGGGGCAGTTACAGGGTGGGGGGGCTGGGAAAACTGACCAGATTCTATGTTACACCCTAATCAGGGTGGACCATACCTTTAAATTATCCTAACCTGTCTTATAACATAGTTTTGTGCAAAGCGAAACTCCAGGAAAAATGTTTATTTTAAAGACTGTATTAGATAAGTTACTTAGCCCTAAAAATGTGTATAGTCTGTGTGGATGACTGTTGCTTAGCATAAAATTCATACGTTGCTAAAAGCCGACTCCTACAAGGATGAGAGCAATGGCTGCGGCAGTAAAGGGCTAGTCTCAGGGGAGGGGAGTCCCTCCTCTCTCCTTTCCCATTCACAAAAAGTCTTGTATTTTTTTTTTTTTTTTGCAGAATGCAAGATGTTTAGTGAATTGAGGAGATCTCGTCACATGCCCACCCTTCCTCTACAACGAAAAGAAACCATGCAACTGTACTAAAGTCAGAAGACCTCCATTTATTTTATATAATAATCTCCAGCTAAATTCTTCTTCTCCTGGGGGAAGGAAGACTCTGGTTGGGGCTGGGTGTAACTATTGGGGGAATGGGGGTTCCAGAGACTCTGCAACAGACTTGGTTGCCCTGTAGGAGATGCGGATTCTGGAGGGTACTGTGGGAAATTGGAAGCACCATGCATATCTCCCAACATTTTGAGATGGGAATGAGGGACATCTACTAACAAATGTATGGGATGCATAGGACACGCCCCCTGCCACACCCCCTTAAAGGAGAACTAACCAAAAAAAAAAAGGTTATTCAATCCACAAGGACTTTTTTTTTTACAACCACTATTCCTTTATATTGGCTTTTAAAAATGTACAAATGCAGCAATTTAGAAAATTGGATGAAAGGTTTAGCACTGGAAAACACTTTTTGATAGATAAAAAGTGCATTTTATATACAACTATATAGATCAGACCAAAATGAGGGACAAATGAGGGGGACATTGCTCCAAATCAGGGACAGTTGGGAGGTATGACCATGGAGGGCTGGAAAATCTGCAGCATGCTGAGGGGCACAGTGGAAGCTGAGAGCTCTTGGGCACTGTATGCCACTATGGAAAGTTGGGAGGCACAAGCCCAACTCTGGGCAAAAGAAAAAAAAAAAAAGTTTTTTGTGCCCACGTTGCATGGATTAACTGCTTGTTTTTGTCTAGGCTAGGGGATTAGAGAACAGAGATATACTTACCTAATCCTCTGGTCTTCCCACACAAGACCAGTCTCCTGTGGCTCCTGTGGTCTAGCGGTCTTGTGCGGTGGACTGTTCCTGACGTCATCAAGCCCATAAGCTCTGCTCCGGACACAGGGACATCAGAACAGTCCACTGCTGGATAATGGGGAAGCACCATTTGTCAGAGGATTGGCCAAGTATGCAGCTTTCTTCGCTCCCCAGGACAAAAACGAGCAGTGCAGGCACAGCCTGCAGCCCCAGTGCATGGGAAAACTTTTTTTGCCCTGAGTTGGGCTTTAAAAAAGGTAACTGCAGCTGGCTGGAGGCCCAGAAGAAGGGGGGCCGCAGCCCGGTAATGGGCCAGTGCTTGAGAACCCCTGATGTAGAAGATGCCCACTAGGACCAAGCCTGTAACTGCAGTTGCTGTGGGACTACATAATCCTGTATGCACAGCTAGCGCCTGCACCTTGTGACATTCCTGGCATGCTTTAGTAGCAAATTTGAATATACAGCACAGCTTTGGCTATTGTAGAACTAAAAATCCCAGCAGGCTCGGACAACGGAAAGCACAATTCCACATCAACCAGAGCTGCAGCTAATCTGATCCCCGAACAGACACGGCGGTGGCACGGGACTCCCAAACACACAGGCAGAGATGACAAGGAAGATAACGGATTATGTTGTGTTATTAGCATTAATCAGCACTTCCTGAGACAGTAATAACAGGGTTGCCATCGGCAGACTCTGTTCAGCGACTGTTTTTACGAGAAAATGAAATCATCTGTGTTTACAATGAGTGAAAACAAGTAATCCACTGTGAGCAGGGCCAGCGCAGCATTTATTTCCGGGTGATTGGCGACGCCATGGGCTGTGTCACAGGTCCACAGTGGCAAAGCTGGCAGGGGTTATGATCTTCAGACTGACTGATATGTAATATCCTTGGTGTAATAAAAGGTCATGTGAGACTTTAAAAGGGTGCATTTAGCATAAGAAGAAGCAGCAGCAGCATCTTGCCTGCTATGAAAATACACCACAGTCAGGGCACACTGCAGCCTGTGGAAGCATTCCATCACTGCCAGACACCAATACCGACACACCGCAATCACTGGAGAAATTAGACACAGTACAATGCAATTACTGGAAATGCTAGACAAAGCACCAAGCACAAATGCATTCATGGAAACCGCAACCAGCGCTTAGGAAGTGAATGAAAACCTCGTAACCGGCACAAAGCATGCACAAAGTGGCTGGAAACCTCATAACCGGCACAAAGCATGCATGAAGTGGCTGGAAACCTCATAACCGGCACAAAGCATGCATAAAGTGGCTGGAAACCTCGTAACCGGCACAAAGCATGCATAAAGTGGCTGGAAACCTCGTAACTGGCACAAAGCATGCATGGAGTGGCTGGAAACCTCATAACCGGCACAAAGCATGCATGGAGTGGCTGGAAACCTCATAACCAGCACAAAGCATGCATGAAGTGGCTGGAAACCTCGTAACCGGCACAAAGCATGCATGGAGTGGCTGGAAACCTCGTAACCGGCACAAAGCATGCATGAAGTGGCTGGAAACCTCGTAACCGGCACAAAGCATGCATGGAGTGGCTGGAAACCTCGTAACTGGCACAAAGCATGCATGGAGTGGCTGGAAACCTAGTAGTCAGCACAAAACATGCATGGAGTGGCTGGAAACCTCATAACCGGCACAAAGCATGCATGGAGTGGCTGGAAACCTCGTAACTGGCACAAAGCATGCATGAAGTGGCTGGAAACCTCGTAACTGGCACAAAGCATGCATGGAGTGGCTGGAAACCTCGTAACTGGCACAAAGCATGCATGGAGTGGCTGGAAACCTCGTAACTGGCACAAAGCATGCATGGAGTGGCTGGAAACCTAGTAGTCAGCACAAAACATGCATGGAGTGGCTGGAAACCTCATAACCGGCACAAAGCATGCATGGAGTGGCTGGAAACCTCGTAACCCGCACAAAGCATGCATACAGTGGCTGGAAACCTTGTAACCGGCACAAAGCGTTAATGGAGTGGCTGGAAACCTCATAACCAGCACAAAGCATGCATGGAGTGGCTGGAAACCTCGTAACCAGCACAAAGCATGCATGGAGTGGCTGATAACAGCACAGCTAACACAGCGCACACATGAAGTAACTGGAAACTGCACAACCAGCACATTACATACATGGAGTGTGCTGGAAACATCGCAACCATCTCAAAATCCTAATGCAGTGTCTTACAACCAGTATAGAGCATACTTACAGGGGCTAGAAACCTTACAACAATTGATTTGATTTATCGGAACTGAGGGAGAGTGTTCAGAAATGCAAATAGTTGAATAGAGAGGCTTGTTCAAAATTATATTATATATATATATATATATATATATATATATATATATATATATATATATATATATATATATATATATATATATATATATATATACACATATACATATACATACATACATATACACACACACACATTTTATATTATTTCATTCTTTATACTATTGTACAGACATTTATTTGTACAAAACCCTTGATAGAAATGTTTTTTCTAAAATGTTCAATAATTATATAACTGAATAACCTTTATATTATTATTTTTACTGTAATTGAAACCCCTTATTATACCACAATTTAACCTCAATAAAAGTTAAAAAAAAAAAAAAGAAACCTTACAAGTACTGGGAGGGGCTGGAAACCATACAACCAGCACAGAGCATACATAGAGAACCCCACACAACTAGCACAGAGCATACATAGAGAACCCCACACAACTAGCACAGAGCATACATAGAGAACCCCACACAACTAGCACAGAGCATACATAGAGAACCCCACACAACTAGCACAGAGCATACATAGAGAACCCCACACAACTAGCACAGAGCATACATAGAGAACCCCACACAACGAGCACAGAGCATACATAGAGAACCCCACACAACGAGCACAGAGCATACATAGAGAACCCCACACAACGAGCACAGAGCATACATAGAGAACCCCACACAACGAGCACAGAGCATACATAGAGAACCCCACACAACTAGCACAGAGCACACATGTAGGTGTGTGAAAACTGCACAATCAGCACAGAGAATACACAGAGGAGCTGGAAACCTTGAAACATCATGGAGAACACGTAGGGGGCTGGAAACTCTACAACCAGCACAGAGCACACAGTGGCTGCAAAAAAAAAAAAAACAGTACACATTCAATTTGTCTGAAACATCATAATTGGATAAGAGCAGGGACTGGTTGAATTTTCGATCGGTACGTGCGCTCCCCTGCTTGACAGAAGCCAAATTATTTGGACTCCTCCATTCATCTCCTGTGTGTGGATGGAGGAGTTTGTCCGTTTTTTTTTTTTTTTTTTTGTTCAGTTTGCTACCTAAAAAAAACAAAAAAAACAAAAAAAAAAACACTTAAGGCTCCATGCACACTGGGCTTAAAAAAACAAAAACCGTCTGTTCTCTCGGGAGTAAAAACCGCTCATATAAAGCATTTTTTGTACAAAGTTTAGACGAGCTTAGGAGGGTTTTACGTTTTTTCTGCCAGTGAGCTCCAATCAGAAATGCGAACCAGAAGGGGTTTTTTTTTTCTGCCTCTAAACATTAAACTCAAAATATGCCTCTTAATGTCCTAATGTGCATGGACACATAGGATAACATTGATCTGCTTCTACGAGCAGAACACAAAACTCCTGTACAAGCAACGTTTTTTTAAGCCAGTGTGCATGGAGTCTTACAGTATATGGTCAGCTCTAAATCCAGGAAAGATGTAAGTAAAAAACTGTACAACCGTGTCCCATGAATAAAGTACTTTTTAAATTCAAGCAGACCCCGAGAAAGCGATTTCTTTTTACAAATTAGAAATAATGTGGGGAATGTGCAGACCCAATGTGCCAGCATGCACATCTTAGCGGGCACAGGGAGCAGGGGGCATCCTGGAAGATCAGGTCGCTGGAAGGACGTGTGCACAAAGAGGAAGACAGAGGTGTGAGGCGTGGAATGTATTTAAAAAAATGTAATAAAATCCTCACACCTTCTACAGACATTGCCTAGCAGATAAGGAAATGTTCACAGCAGGGTATAAATACGTTTTTCAGGTGGAACTTGCAAACTGCCACCTAAAATTGAAATGTCAACCCTTAAAATATGAAGTAAGGCCAACAGGAGTGTCAAAAAGTGACATCAAGCCAACATTTTTAACCAAAACCAATAAAACGGCGACTATGTCTCAGGTGTCACATCTGTGGCTTTGCCCAGTATACATCCTGACAGCTTCAACACTTGTCCTAACAAGATCTGCAATACTTATTGCCTTGATTTTCAGAGGTCAGGTCACCGTCTAATACTGAACTCCAGGCAAAGCGCTAAGCACATGGTTAAAACACGTATGTGTCAATGTTTCTACTTGTCAAAAGGACTTGTAATTCTATGCAGCTAGCTTTGTGATCCAGACAACTGTGCCAGGTTCTGGACCTTTTTCCTCAAAAACTTTAGGCTCCTTTCACATGGGCGTCTGTTCTGCCGCAGGAAAATGCATGTTTCGTTCTTTTGGAATTCAAGACTCCAGGCACAGCGATCCCCTGCATTTGCGATTAGCTGCGTTTACGTGCATTTATATGCAGCTGCGGTTGAACATTTTTGTCATTCCCATAGCAACTATTTTTATTGAGATATGCTTCCTGTTTTTCATAACTTTTTCCGCTATCTGCAGGAGAAAATGGTACACTGCGATTACCTGCAGATAGCTGCTCTAAATCGTTCGTGGACGCAGTCAAATTTTTTTCTATCTGCACAAAACCGCATTTAACGAAACCGTCGCTAAACGCAGTGTTAATGGAGCCATAGGAAAGCATTGTATGCGTTTAGCTGCAGTACAGTCTGCAGCTAAAATCACAATTCTATCCGCCCGTGTGAAAGGGGCCTTATGCCCTGTACACACGATCGCACATTCCGACAGCAAAATCAACTCAATTTTTTTCCGACGGATGTTGGCTCAAACTTGTCTTGCATACACACGGTCACACAAAGTTGGTCGGAAATTCCGAACGTCAAGAACGCGGTGACGTATAACACGTACGACGAGCCGAGAAAAATGAACTTCTATAGCCAGTGCTGCTCCTCTGCTTGATTCTGAGCATGCGTGGTACTTTCTGCGTCGGAATTGTCTACCCACGATCGGAATTTACGCAAACGGATTTTGTTGTCGAAAAATTTTAGAGCCAGCTCTCAAACTTTGTGTGTTGGAAAGTCCGATGGAGCCCACACACGGTCGGAATTTCCGACAACAAGCTCCGATCGCACATTTTCCGTCGGAAAGACCGACCGTGTGTGTACAGGGCATTAGAGTTAACATGAACCCTGTATTAAGCCTGATGACGGAAACATAGGAAGGGAGTTTACTAGATATAGAGATATATATATATATATATATCTCTCTATCTATCTATATATATATATATATATATATACACTCCTGGCTACTCCCCTTCATTGGGTCCCCCCTTGGAGAGCTGCTTTCCATGGGGGCACTCTTGCGGGTGTGCTGGAGCTGCTGTGCTCGTCCCCGTAACAATCGGATTCTAGTAAGCAAGAAAAAAAAAAAAAAACTGAAAAGGTTTTTCACCTTAACGCAGAGAATGCATTAGGCTGCATTCACACCCGAGCGTTTTCAGCTCATAAAACGCTTGTAAAAAGTCCAAAAAAAAAAAAAGCCTGAAAAAAAAACACCCGTCAAGCAAAATCCCATTCACTTAAAAGGACACCTGTTCACATCTAAGCATTTTGTCTCCTGAAGCAAAACGCCTGAAAAATCCCCTAAGCTCAAAAAAAAAGAACATGAGCTTCTTTGGGGAAGATTACAGGCGTTTTTCTGCCTTTTACATTGGTGAACTGAAAAAAATTGCGGGGAAACCGCTCAACTTTGAAACGCTCAGGTGTGAATGCAGCTTAACCTCCCTGGCGGTATGATTATTTCAGATTTTAGGTGCTGAAAGCGGTACAATTATTTTGCACAGAAATATGGCGTTTCATATTGTAGGCCTGTAATTCTTAGGAATAGTTCACTTAAATCTGTCCAAACAAGAGTCTAGTAGACATCCCGGGTATGATAAAGTTTGAAAAACGAAATAAAAAATTATAATATAATAAATAACTATAAATAATTAAAACACATAATAATATAATAATAATAAAAATTATATAATAATGTAATCAAATCAAAAACACTGAAATTTGCACAGTTGCAGAATTTTAGCTTTTATTACTTTTAGTGTTTGATGACGGATCTCCCCACAAATCACTATCGCTCAATTCTGCAAGTGATTATAATTTATTATCGCTTTTTTCTAGCTGGTCTAAAACCACTTTTGATGTAAAGAGACAGTTTTGGTTGCTATGGACAATCTCCAGTTTCCTGGCAGAAAGAACAGTTTTATATATATAAAACTGCATGCAGGACACTGGGCAGACCACTAGGGACAAAGGGGATGTGTAGTTATTTGATACAGTACTGTAATCTGTAAGATTACAGTATGCTGTATCTATACTATGTGTTTCACTTTTGAATTTACCGCCGAACTCCGTCCCCGTGCGTCGCAACGCTCGCAGGGAACGGAGCTCGGCACTGTGAATCGAGCGAGACACAGCGGCTCGCCGATCACAGCGGGGAGACATCGCAGGAACCAGGGGACAAGGTAAGTAATCTCTTCCTGGATCCTGCGATGCAAGCCCGAGTCTGGCTCGGGGATACCGCTTTTGGTATGTAAAATCCACCCCGAGCCAGACTCGGGAATACCGCCAGGGGGGGTTAAAGGTGAAAAACCTTGAGGGTTTGCCATCCCTTTAAGTTGCTTGCTATGGGCCACTCAGCAGGGAGAGGGGAGGAGCTAGGAGTTCAGGCGGGGGACCCCAGAAAAGGAGGATCAGGGCTGCTCTGTGCAAAAACCATTCCACATGCGGGTATGACATGTTAATTATTTTTTTTTAAAAAATAAAAAATACATTTACTTTTTAAATCACTTTCAAAGGATAACTCCATTTTCGTGGGAAAAAAATAGCAAATAAAAGAAAAAAAAATATTATAGCGTATACAATTGCGACACAAGTCATATTGTAATTGAATGTTATTAAAAATGACTTCTCCTTTTCAACCTGCAGCTCTGTAATATTCTGAAAATGCAATGCAATCCAATATGGCTACCTGGAAGTGTTCTGTACACAGAGTGTGTACAGAACGCCCCCCAGAAACATAATTTCTTGATTGTGTGATTGGCTCACAGATTTTCCCAGAAGTCTGCACTAAGATACAAGTCAGATTTCAGGCATCCCCTGCAACAAAAATGTCATTTTTGGTGACATACCCCCAATAGGAAATCACATTTGAAAAGGATTCAGGCCCTGCAGCTTTCCTTATTAGTGCCCTGCAGGTACAGCAGCTGATTGATAATTATGAAACCACTCCCATTAGACTCACTTTCCCAAATGGATACAAACACACCGGGATTTTTGTTCCGCATAACAAAAAGGTAGCAATGTGCAAAAAAGTTTGTTAAAATCTTGTAACATACATTGATCACCTAGAGGGGAATGTTTTTTTCTCTTTTTCTCCACAAAAGTGGAGTTACACTTTAAGGCCTTGCTCAAATCTGTGTGATTTAGGGCTCGTTCATACGTGCGTCCATTCCCTGTGTTTAAGTGGCACTTATACAGTGTTTTAAAGCCTCATAACTGTCAATGCCCGACACTTCTCCAACCCATTCAGCTTTGTGTGTACAGTGAGCCTGGACTCTGCAAACAGGCTTCAATTAACAAAGCAGTTAAGATTATTAGCCAGGTAAACATAAAGAATTCTAAAGCCTAGTACACACAATGAGATTATCAGATGAATGATCGTCCGTTTTTATTTAATTATTTTTTTGCATGCTAGTCTCCATATTGAATGCGAATAGCTTACTAAAGTACGAAAATTCTTTTACGACAGAAAAGAAAATCCAAAGTGCTGTAATGTATTTGTACGATTTTTGTTTAATCAGTACAGTTATCATCTGAAAATACAATCTGATATCATATGAGAAAAAGTTTCGTGCTTGTCCCTTTGGAAAATTTCAGACAGCTGTGTACTAACGATCAGATTATCGTACGATCGCGACGAAAGCGGAATTTTTCATCAGGCTTTCTCAGGCTTTAGGCAGGCCATAGACCAGTGATGGCGAACCTTGGCACCCCACATCTTCTGGAACTACACTTCCCATGATGCCCAACTACAGTGCATGAGCATCATGGGAAATGGGAAATGTACTTCCAAAAACATCTGGGGGGCCAAGGTTCGCCATCACTGCCATAGACCATGCAAATTTCTTTCCTGCAACCACAGGTAAAAAATTCACATGATACCGCCATCAGCACAGATAGGGGAATCCCTCCTATCAAATAATTGTCTGCTCCCAGCGGGGGGTGCCACCCCTGTCGCTATAGCAGCCGCTAGCAATAAATCGCAAGTGAATCTGGCAGGCTGGTTGCATCCAAGTTGATTGATCAACTTGGTACGTTCAACCTGCCAACACATGGTTCGAATCTTAGCCGGTTCCTGCTGAACCGGTGTTCTGACGAAAACTCCAACCCGCCACAATCTCCAACCACATCACTTCCGGGGCTCTCCAGCAGCAATAATTGGAGATTTGGACGACTTGGCAGTTTTCTCAGAACACCTGCAGGGTATACACTACGGTGCAGGACGACTTGGCTGTTTTGACAAAACACTGGGCAAGGAGGAGAAAAAAAAAAAAAAACAGTTGTCGCTGCCATGAAGGCGGCCATGTTGTTAGTTTCTAGTGGACGGACTAACAATGTCCACTCATTATATCATGTAGCGTAGTGTATATGCTGCTGGTATTCTGTGAAAACAGCCAAGTCGTCAAAATCTCCAATTACCGACGCTGGAGAGCACCGGAAGTGCTGTAGTTGGGAGAGTTGGAGATTATGGCGAGTCGGAGATTTTGGCAGAACACCGACAGGCAGGGAGTCGAATAGTCTATGGCCGGCCTAACATTTTACATGCTACCTGTAAATAGGTAAACGTGAAATGATATTTCACATTGACAAGCAACATTTAAACAGGATCTGTGTGGAGGAAACCGTGCTTAAAAAAAAAAAAAAAAAAAAGTCAAGCAAGAAGCAAAAGGTCTAGTCATCAGTATTGCCAGTAAATATTAAGATTAATATTTTTAAGCTTTTTTTGCAATTAAAATTAATATTTTTTCCAGAAAAGATTGCAAAAACAAACAAAAAAAAAACCACAAGTAGGCGAAGCTGTGCGGCAAAATTAGATACAAGCAGAGGTGTATGTTCAGTCCAGCCATATTTATTGTGTATTGGAAAAAGATTGCTCTTGTTGTTGTCTGTGCTTACACAGCGACGCGTTTTATTACAATACAGGAAGTAAACCTTCATTAGAACTAAAACAAGAATGTTACTTCCTGAGAGACAAAAAAAAAAAAAAAAAAAAACCAACACACACAACCATCAACTTCCTGGTTATATTCTGCTGACCTCAGCTGAGCTTTCATGCAACCCAGACCAATCTCCATTATAGTTCTCATCCTAAAAATATCATTGCAACCCCCAAATCAGAGAACCTACCTGCACAGGTCTGTTACTGCACACATCCACCTACCAGACAAGTGACTTGTAACCCTCTTTAGAACACAACTGGTACAGACAGCCTGTCCTCATCCACAGCCTGCGCCCACCATTATACCCCAACCCTTTCCTCGCATGTGGGTTTGCTGTGGCATCAGAAGAGATAACTGCTCCCCGGATAACAGAAGACTGTTTATTACTACTGTACTCACAAGTTTCAGGAATCATATCATGTTACGATTTTACTTTAACGTCAGGCAAACCTGAGTTTGCAGGGCCAGGATTGGTAATATGTAGAATTAGAGTTGACAGCCCGCCATTCAGCTGCCTAGAAGGTCTATGAAGCTTCATATACATGAAGGCTGTTAGGCATCCAATGTAAATTGTGGGAATATTTTGGCGCCCGGAAGAGACAGAACGCAGCATACAGCCACCAAATGAAATGAATAGCTTGTGCCAACTTGCACAAAACACACAGAAGTAAATCCCACGGTGCAGTTTTTGCACCTTCCAAGATTTACACTTACGTGCAAGTTTACACAAGCATGCCCTATACACGCATACAGCCATTCATTGCTATGGGGGACTGTACACTGCAGCTGTCTCTCCAGGGCATGGAAATATGCCTGCAATTTACATCTGATGCCTGGAAACATCCGTGTGCATGAGGCCTAAGATAGGGAGCCCAATGGCCAACTGACAGGCTGACAACCCTGCCGATAACTGCAAGGTAGTGGGTTAGCGTTGTCAGGGCTGGTTCACACCAGAAGCTGTCCAGTGCATTTTAAAAACATTTTTAGAAAAGTGTTTGCTATGCATTCCAATGGCTCTAGATTAGACCAGTGCAGTCAGCCAGCACCTTCAATAAGAGTAGATTGAGACATGTGTCTCAATCTACCTTTCCCCTGAAGCACAATCCGCATTCGGATCACAATTCAGAGGTAAACGACAAGAGGTGAGGAGGCGATTTGACACCTCCGCACCGCCTGTTTCAACCCCATTTTTGCCAAGTGTGAAGCACGCAGCTGCAAGGCGTTTGCAGCACTTCTCCATTCACCTGACCGTGTCAAGTTTGGTATGGCTTGGTGCTTGTTGATCGCTACATGTCGGATAGGTTTAGACGCAAAGCATCGTGACTGCAGCCTGTAAACACCCCTGTCCACAACCTTTGGGGAGGGGGGGTGGAGCGGGCCTCGACGAGATCACTCGGAAGTTCAGCCCCCCTCCCGCCCCGGTTCGCCCCCCTCCTCCTTCTCCCCCCCCCCCGGTTCGCCCCCCCCCCCCGTTCGCCCCCCCCCTCCTCCCCCCCCCCCCCCGTCCGCCCCCCTCCTCCCCCCCCCCCCCCCCCGTCATCAGGCCATTTGGAAAGTGCAGCGCTCTTCGTGCATGTGCAGTAGGGAATTAGCTATGAAGCTGAAAAGGCTACACTGCCGTGTTCGCTTACTACAAATGGTGGTGGCAGCACCCGAGAGCCAATGGAAACACTGGCTGGGGCGCCAACATCACTGGATTCCAGGACAGGCAAGTGTCCTAATATTAAAAGTTAGCAGTTACAGTAAGTGTCGCTAACTTTAAAAATTTTTTGCTTGGGGGGGCGGAACTCCTCTTTAAGGAGGAGCAGTTGGGAGGTGGTAAAAATACAGCTCAGCCATGCATTTTTTACCACTCTAACCCCATGTCTAATTGAGGCCTAAAAGTACAACCTGCTGCATTTTTACATCCAGGATGCATCAAATCCCATGCACCGCAAAGCACATTGTCATAAAAAAAATACGTTAAAAAAAAGGGAAGAAGTTCAAATGTCAAAACTAAAAACAAAAAATATATATAATAATAAAAAAAATATATAAATAAAATAAAATAAAATAAAAATGCATTGGACATGTGTAAAAGTAGAACTATGGGCAAAACATTTTTTTCCCCAAATTGGATAGAGTAAGGAGGTTATAACCCCATGTCAGATGTTTTTTTTTTGCCATCTGTGTCTTAGCGCCGGTTCACATTAGAAGCGGCACGACTTGCAGGTCGCCTCACCAAGGCGACCTGCACACGACTGCCGCGGCGACTTGCAAGACGACTTCTGTATAGAAGTCTATGCAAGTCGCCCCCAAAGTAGTACAGGAACCTTTCTTCTAAGTCGGAGCGACTTGCGTCGCTCCGATTAGAACAGTTCCATTGTACAGAACGGGAGGCGACTTGTCAGGCGGCTAGGTCGCCTGACAAGTCGCCCCCGTGTGAACCGGCCCTTAATGTAAAGATTTCCTTCACTTCCTGTCCCATAGACAAACAGGAAGTGAGAGGAAATCCCTGCAAATTAAGGAAATTCCTTGGGCCCCCCCCAGGTCATCAGAACTAAGTGTCCCCATTGGAAGATTTCCCCTCTATTACTTTTCTGGGGACAACCCAATTTGTGATTTTCTTTTAATTTCACTTTCAATGATCTGTTACTGGCAGGATTTCCAGATAGAGAAATTCACCTAAAAAAAGTAAAAAATAATTGGATGGCACACTTTATCATGTCAAAGGTTGGATTAATGGTGTTTAGATACATGGCACTGCAATGTCCAACTAAGGTGAAATCCCACGGTGCGCGTGTCATGACGAGTTTCCATTAAATAATACATATAGGGCAATATGGGCTGATATACGGCATGTTAATATCTACTCACCGGCCACTTTATTAGGTACACCTTGCTAGTAACGGGTTGGACCCCCTTTTGATTTCAGAACTGCCTTCATTCTTTGTGGTATAGATTCAACAAGGTGTTGGAAACGTTCCTCGGAGATTTTGGTCTATATTGACATGATAACATCACGCAGTTGCTGCATATTTGTTGGCTGCACATCCATGATGTGAATCTCCCATTCCACCACATCCCAAAGGTGCTCTATTGTATTGAGATCTGGTGAGTGTGGAGGACATTGGAGTACAGTGATCTCATTGTCATGTTCAAGAAACCAGTGGTGAGATGATTTGATCTTTGTGACATGGTGCATTATCCTGCTGGAAGGAGCCATCAGAAGATGTGTACACTGTAGTCATAAAGGGATGGACATGGTCAGCAACAAGCCTCAGGTATAAAGGGGCCCAAAGTGTGCCAAGAAAATATCCCCCACACCATTACACCACCAGCCTGAACCATTGATACAAGACAGGATGGATCCATACTTCCATGTTGTTTACACCAAATTCTGACCCGACCATCTGAATGTCTCAGATAAAATTGAGACTCATCAGACCAGGCAACGTTTTTCCAATCTTCTATTGTCCAATTTTGGTGAGCCTGTGTGAATTGTAGCCTCAGTTTCCTGTTCTTAGCCGACAGGAGTGGCACCCGGTGTGGTCTTCTGCTGCTGTAGCCCATCTGCTTCAAGGTTCGATGTGTTATGTGTACAGAGATGGTATTCTGCATACCTTTGTTGTAACGAGTGGTTGAGTTACTGTTGCCTTTCTATCATCTGGAATCAGTCTGCCCATCTCTGACATCAACAAGGCATTTTCCTCCACACAACCGCCACTCACTGGATATTTTCTCTTTTTCGGACCATTCTCTGTAAACCCTAGAGATGGTTGTGTGTGAAAATCCCAGTAGATCAGCAGTTTTGGAAATACTTAGACCAGCCCGTCTGGCACCAACAACACTGCCACAATCAAAGTCACTTAAAGGGGTTGTAAAGGTAAAAATTTTTTCACCTTAATGCATTCTATGCATTAAGGTGAAAAAACTTCTGACAAAACCGCCGCCCCCAGGCCCCCCGTTTTACTTACCTGACGCCTCGAAAGTCAGCTTCGCGTTCCCGACATCTGTTCCTCCGCTCACCCTGGCCGCTGATTGGCTACAGTGGATGGATTGGAAGCAGCGCAGCCATTGGCTCGCGCTGCTGTCAATCACATCCGATGACGCGACGCGCCGGGGGGCGGGGCCGAGTGATACAGCGAGCGGCTATAGCCGCCGGCTGTATCACGGGAGCGCGCCCGCAAGCACTCACCACCGTGCGAGGGAGCTCGCATGAAGGTGGTGAATGCTTGCGGGGAGGAGCTGAAACAGCCGCCGAGGGACCCCAGAAGACGAGGTTCGGGGCCACTCTGTGCAGAACGAGCTGCACAGTGAAGGTAAGTATAACATGTTTGTTATTTTAAAAAAAAAAAAAAAAAAAAACACCTTTACAACCGCTTTAAATCCCCTTCTTCCCCATTCCGAAGCTCGGATTAAACTTCAGCAAGTCATCTTCACCACGTCTAGATGCCTAAACACATGGAGTTCCTGCCATGTGATTGGCTGATTAGCAATATGGGTTACCAAGCAATTGAACAGGTGTACCTAATAGAGTGGCCGACATGTGTATATACTGAATAGAGGTTGTAAATGACAGATCACCATTATCCTGGGCCCTGCAAGACTGGATGCAGAAATTCACAAATGTCTACATGACATAACTGGATATCATTCCTCACCAGTTTCCTTGCAGAAAAAACGAGGAGTTATGAACGCCATCTGAATGGATTCCAATGGTGTACAATGCTTCAAACCACATACAGACTGTACATTAACACAAGTGGAATTACATCTGTCACTTTATACCAGACACAGCATGGGATACGCCATCATTCATCTGTGTGCTGTCAGTCTGATATGGAGGAAATACCATACCCCATGGTAAAAACACTGCGATCGAAGGTACAGCCCCAATCCTCCTTTTCTGGGGTCCCTCATCCTCAGCTATTGACACCAGGGAAAGTCCCCATGTGTGCTCGCTCCTGATCCGCCCAGTCTTCATCTATTGACATAGACTGGGCCACTTGGCCCCGCCCCCCTCAACACAGCATTTGACTGACAGCAGCAGGGAGGAGCTGCTGCCCTTGTGCACATTGCTGGATCAGGCTCAGGTAAGAATAGGGGGGGGGCCTCCTGCAGAACAGAAGGTTTACCTTAATGCATAGAATTAGGACTTGACCAAATTCCACCATCCACACACTTGTTTGTAGATACAGGAATCATCCATGCTGTGTCATTGTATTCTGATGGCAGGGAGACTTTTCCACTGTCAGAATACACAGATCAGTGCTGCAATCTATAGTCTACAGCACTGATTGAGTGAAAAATATACTAACATGACGGTCCAACAGAAGGCAAATCGCTGGATCACCTTCTGTTCAACCACAATGGCCAAACTCCGAAAAAATCGAGTTTTCAGTCATATGTGGACAGCTTAAGGAATTAGGACTTTTCTGCAAGATTGAGGTCTTTGTACTCGTTTCCTTATCACAAGGAGAAATTCCATGGACACTACTCATACTGAGTGGGATCATTAACCGTACTGGGAGGAATATATATATATATATATATATATATATATATATATATATATATATATATTACACATACACACACACATATATATATATATATACACACACACACATAGGATTTATAAAGCGCCAACAGTTTAAGTAGCGCATATTATATATATATATATATATATATATATATATATATATATATATATATATATATATATATATATATATATATATATATATATATATATATATATATACCCAATATTATTATTTTATGGCTTCCCTCTTCTTGCTAGTAATATTTTACAGATCAGGACAAACCGTGCAGACAATAACTGCTTATGGAACCTATAAAAAAAATAAGAATAAAAAAAATAAAGCACAGCTAGGCGAACGCAGCCTTTCAAAGGGAATGGCACCAAAAGGTGCGTTTTTCTTTACCTATAATCTGTCCGTAGAATCACAGAGCAGAAAATGAACATTGGCACCTTATGGGTTGATGTGAGCAACGCCTCCACTTTTTACATATCAAACTGCAAAAGCTAAAAGCAGTACAAAGCAACAATGGCAGCATATGTGGTGCTGTTCATCAATCGAAACATCACAGCCAGACAATTCGGGCCATTTAAAGCTGAACGCCAGACAAACAGCTTAAACACACACAGCTGAAAAACATATTGGAGCTTTTCAACCTGCCAGTGTATTTTTAATTCCATAATCCTGCCAGACAAACACAGCCAGCCAGGAGAAACAGCAGATTGATGATGATCTCATCTCTCTGATCTCTCCTTCTGTCAACAAGTTCCATGACAGCACGTGACCACTACACCTTTTGCACCTTCTCCACTTTCCTTCCCCCCACTTTTATTTGTGTGTTTGTTGTGTTTTGTCACTTTCTCTTTTTTTGTTTGGATGTACACTTTGTTTCACATTAGATGAGTAGGGTGTAGGTCCTCGGGCCTGCCCTGGAAGTCTTGTGAGGCGGTGGAGTTCTGGTGACCTGGGCGCCCCCAAAGAATTTGCAGGGATTTCCTCTCACTTCCTGTTTGGCTATGGGTCAGGAAGTAAAGGGAAAATCGCTGCAATGGGACCCAGATGGTATATATATATATGCGTTAATAACCCTTCCTTGTTCTATCCAAAATGGAAAAAAAAAAAGTTCTGCCTATAGTTTTACTTTAAGCCATGTTTCACACTACAAATCACCTATGAATCGCAAAGGGGTGTGCACTGCATTCCTGTGCAATTCACATGCGATTTAGTGAGGTGCAAATTTAAGCCCATTCATTTTGAATAGGCTCAAATCGCATCACATCACACCAAAGTAGTGCATGCACTACCTATGGAAATGCACTGCAACTGGACTGCACGGTAGTCTTGTACCATGTGATCCAGTGCAGGCATACGCACGGTGTTTGGGGTATCGGTAACATTGCACTGACACCCACGGCAGATCGCAAGGGCAGTGCGTTTTGAATGCAGTAAACGTGCACGGATGGCAGGTTTTCCGCACTGTATTTTTGTGTAAACCTGAGTAGTCTGTAGTGAATAACTCAACTCCACCCGCCCCTCACCCTTATTTTTTCCCCTACTTACCTGTAGTGCTATTGTCCCACTGTGATCCACTGTCCGGGTGCCACACAGCAGGTCCTGTTCCACCATTTTTGTCCTCTTCAGCTGGCTACATCTTCTGGGTGCAGGCAGCCAGCACGGATGATGCGCCAAACCCACCTCCCCCAAACCGCTTCCTGGCCGCTTTGTATGCCAATCCTGCAGTCTCTGGGGATGCCAGGATCTCAGGAGGCTGCAGAACCAGACCCACATCATTCTGGCCCAAGGTCCCTAATTGAGTTTCACTTGGGCCTTGGGCCATTCACATTTCACAAAACATTTGTATTTCTCAAAGGGCGCACTGGCTGCATGCATGGGTTTTCTGCAGTGCCATTTATAAGCAGCGCTCCAAGCTCACCAACCCAATGTTTGTGTACAACGATGTGGTAAGGTCATTAATCTGGTCACACACACGTGACAACCCAATTGTATGATCTCCTTTGTATCTACCAATATGTAGTGCAGAAGCTCACTGTACTGGATATAAAAAAAACAAGTCGTTTACACAGGCCCCCAAAACTGATTAGCAATCCAAGTCTCACCATACACTGTACAAGATTCTTTAGATCTACCGATAACTACCGTGTTTCCCCGAAAAGAAGACCTAGCGTTATTTACAAGAAGGGCTGCAATATAAGCCCTACCCCGAAAATAAGCCCTAGTTTAAAATGCTTGTGAAATCCTACAACCCACTCTATTACAGGAGCAGCACAGTGGTGTAGTGGGTAGCACTTTCGCCTAGCAGTAAGAAGTTTTGCTGGTTCGAATCCCAACCACGACACTACCTGCCTGGAGTTTGCATGTTCTCCTTGTGCCTGCGTGGGTTTCCTCCGGGTACTCCGGTTTCCTCCCACACTCCAAAGACATGCTGGTAGGTTAATTGGATCCTGTCTAAATTGTGCCTAGTATGTATGAATGTAAGTTAGGGACCTTAGATTGTAAGCTCCTTGAGGCTGGGGATTCCTGTCAAGCAGGGAGAGAGAGGGCTGAGAAAAGACAGCACATTACATGGTAAGACCTACCCCAAAAATAAGCCCTACTGTGTCTTTTGTTGCCAAAATTAATATAAGACCCAGGCTTATTTTCGGGGAAACATGGTATGTAGTGTGAAGGCCTGCCTGACTGGATGCAAAATTGATTGCATTAATCAAGTGGGCACTCATATTACATAGTTTAGATATAAATAAAGTTGATTGTATAGTCAGATTGTAACATGTATGGGGTGCATTAAGGCGATTGTCCTTCAGGCATCTATACCTGATAGCACAATACTTTTACTCCTTACACAGTGGGGCCTCTCGAATACATTCACACTGAAATGGTACGTTACCTGAAGTGAAAACGAAGGAATCTTTTTATTCCCCCCCTACTCTAATGAAAAGGAATCTCCGGCCTCCCTACAGATGTGCATCTTCCTCGCTTCTCCTTGGCTGTATCGGTCTTGCTTGCTCACTTTAGCTCAGCATGTTTCAATAGCAATTGGTTTCTAAGTGACATACGCACGTAGGGGAGAGATCCATTTCTGAAATTCATTTTCAATTAGGAGAAATGCAGTGCGCTAAAACTCACTTGTCGAATTGTTTTCATGCCTGTGAATGGAGACTGCAATTTCAGGTCATTATGAAGGTTTTAATGCAACAGTACAGTGCCTTAGTGGTTGGCACTGATGCCTTGCACCAACAATGGGATTCTGGATTCAATTCCCGCCGGGGATACATCGGGGTCGATATGCTAGAAGTAGAGGGTGTCTTACCTGTATAATGATTTTTATATCTTTTTTGGGACAGATAGAGCTTTCTTTTGGTGATATTTAATAACCACTGCTTGTTTTTAATTTAATTTTATTATTACTATCTAAAAAAGGGAAAAATACCCCAATCTGGGTTGCTTAAAATTACCTTTCATTTTATAACCTTTATAAATAATGATTCCACATACATTGGAGGTCAGTGGCATTTTCCATCCTCACCCCAAACCTCACTTCAATTAATAAAAAAAAAAAAAAAAAAGAAAACAATTGGTGGTCAGTGGCCTTTAAACACTTCCCCCCCCCCCCCCCCCCAAAAAAAAATCCCACAATCAATGGTGGGGTGGTCAGTGACTCCCCCCACATCAGCTTTGATCTGCTGCAATCCTTCCTGCCAGCAATGAACATTTAGCTCTCCTTTTCCTCTATTGTGAATGGGCAGAATGTTTGTAAACACAGGCATTGTTTACACGTGTGATGGCCGTGATTGGTTCACTGTGATCCCAAGGTACAGAACCACTTTGAATTGCTTTGGACATTGTGTCTAAGATTTGTCCAATGACAGCTCAGTCACAGCCATTCAAGGGTGCATTGGCTGCCCAAGTGTGTTTTCTGCAGCACTGTCTGTAAGGTTTCATGTACACTGCTGCTGGTAAAGCAGCAGCCCCTGAACTCTCCTCTATGTTATCTTATCAATATATGTACACAGGGTCGTTTATAGTAGTTTCTATACAATTAAGTTTAGAAGCATTTTTTTGGAATGCAAAAAAATGCGTTCAGGACAGATGTTCAGAGGCATTTGAAAAACGCCAAATGCCTGTAACAGCTTGTAAAGGCGTTAACTCGCGTTTTGTTTACAGGCGCTTTTCATTTTTGGTCATTAAAAAAAAAATTATATATATATATTATATATATATATATATATATATATATATATATATATATATATATATATATATATATATATAAAAAGAGAAAAGAAGTATATATTATACACACAGATAGAGATAATATATAATATATATATATATATATATATATATATATATATATATATATATATATATATATATATATATATATATATATATATATATATTTCTAAGCACAAACACGACAAAACGGACGTTTTAAACATCGGTTACTATCTGTCATGTTAAATCGTTCAGAAGAGGTTGTAAAAACTCCTAAGGCCACTTTTGCGTCTATTTACAATATGGCGGTATTGCACAGGCGATATTGCACCATAAGATTTAAACCGTCTGAAGTTCTATATACCTACCTACTTTCAGGTCGCTAATGTCTGGTCCCGTGATCTCACTCCCCTGTGTCAGCCAGCTTCGCTGCAGGGGAGAGGACAGAGCACCGACAACTGATTGGGCCATTGAAGCCTATGGGTGAGGTCACTGCTCCAGGCTTTACTTGCCATTGTTAAAGCCCTTTCTCCTCTCCCCTGCAGCCGCCGCTGGCTGAGACAGGAGCGATAATGTGACCCAACCACAGCAAGCTGAAAATAGGTACGTTTACACATCTTTCTTACACAGATTAGTAAACACACAGTAGGTTTTAGGAGGGGGCAGGGGACCATTTTAAGAGTAGTTAGGGTTATCCCAGGATTCCACTTTAACACACTTACTTTCTAATTAAATCAACCCCTATGCATCTGTAGTTGTCCTCTTATCTGCTATTCCAGTAACAAAACATACTGACAGATTAACCGGCTTCTATCAAAAGTGCATGAGTTATAAACAAATATGCAGGATGAGTGGAACTACAAGGAAGCACTTTTGCTCTGTGGTATATAGGAGTCCATTTACACCAGTCTAGTCCACAGCAGTTTATTGAATAAAACGTTGTGTCATGCGTTACTAACACATGCATTGCAATAGGGCTGCCCGATGCACCACAATGGACCAAAATTCATGCATGCAGCCCACCACATATTAGTGCATTATTCTGCAAAGCATGGCCGTCTGCAAGGTGCGTTGGGGTATCATTTAGAAAAAATGGCACTGCATTGCACAAACTCATGTAAAGTGCTTTACCATATGAAAGGGCCCTGAAGGGACAATGTATTCCACAATAACTCACAAAAATTGCTGTCCCCCAATCTAATGATCAACTTCTCTCGAAAGGGAATGTTGAAAAAGTTTCACTTGATCAGCTCTACAGTGATGATCAACGCATTCTGAAAGAGGAGAAGTCCCTGCTGTGAGAACACAATAGGAGGATTGGGGGAATCTATTGGATTCTGACAGCAGGGACTCCTTCGCTGTCAGAATTCATTGATCGACGGATTCCCCCCATCCGCACTAAAAAAGTGAATGGGGGATACACCTTGCTAGTGTGGATGGGGGAAAACCATACAGCCAGCTTTAGATATGGATTTCTTTAAGGGTCAAAGGAACGTGCTCCACTGACAACAAAGGGTTGCAAAAATTAAATCAGCAGCTGTATTGTATATTAGTACATAAATATAGCTAAATAATAATAAATGTTATTGACACAATGGCACCTGGTTCCTAGGATTGAGACGCCAAGCTGTACGCAGCAGAGCCTGGATGCCCATTTACACCCAGCAATCACACCTCAATCACTAGAAGGACCAAAATGTCTCAACACCTTGGGGAGCAAAGCTAAGCATTCACTTTGCCTCTCTAAATTGAATACCCCTCTATGTAAATTCCATATGGGGGCCTATATTGAAACAACCAGGGGAAAGAAATGAGCATGTATTGACCACACCCGCCAATCAGATCTCTTCTTTCATGGTGTAACCCACACAGATGTCACCTGATCATATGCTATGAGCAACACACATACTTTTCACCCTACAATTATCTGTAAAAAGGTATAATACTGGACTTTCTGATCAGGTGTTCATTAGTAAGTGGGTAGAGCCCTTCCTTAATTATAGTATTTGACAAAAAGAAAACTGTTGTTGACCAAAGCCGTCAGATTTTAAAATTCTCCCATTGTATTGCAGCATGAAAGGGGGATTCTGATTGTTCTTCTATCACCTACTGCCATGAAAGTGAATTGCGTTTTACCTGTAGGACAAAGCAAAACGTTCACGAAGGACCCATTCACAAAACTATAATGCAGTGTGGGAGAGCCGTGTCCCCGCGCGACTTCCGGAACCACATTCCGATCACAATGCCCTTGCAATCTGCTGCAGGGTCAGTTCAAGTTCACAACACCCCAAAACGCAGGTCGCAAATGCATTGCGTTTGCCCGCACAGGATCACATGGTACAAAAAGTACCATGCAATGCGGTTGCAGCACATGCGGTTCAGTGCCAATTTCCAGCCCATTTAAAATGAATGGGGTGAAATTGCACTGCACAGAACTGCATGTGAAAAGCACAGCGATCAGGAGTGATGCACAAGCAGTGCCTAGTGTGAATGGGCCCTTGTAGTATTCCAGGCATGGTATATTTTATACATGGTTACACTGATCCTGCTTAGACCAATGTAACCACGTATAAACCATACCTGGTCGATGTCCTTGAAAGCTGGAAATCACTGTAGTAATCTTCACTTGGTTTCCAGGTCCCGTGCCGTGTGGCTGCCCTGCTGCATTCTGAACACAGGAGGTCAGCCGCTCGGCACAGACACCATTCAGAGAATGCTTTGTATTGCCTAAATAAATGCAAAGCGTTCTCTGGTTAGACAACATGAAGAGGCAGGGTGGTGATGTCAGCTTCCAGGAGCATTGGCCAAGTATGGTATATACATAGTTACAGTGGTCCAAGCTGCTACTTATTCGAACCTACAATCCATAGGGAAAAGAAGAAGCAGCCCTGTGTAAGATCCTTGTCCGCCTGTCTGGATTTTACACTAGGACTCTCCCTCTGTTTCCAAGTGACAAAGCTCAAGCCTAGTGGTGAAAGCTCAGGAAGCCAAAGCCACGCCAAAGAAGGAGAGGAGAGCATCAAATACCCCCCTCAATATCTAGACAGAGAATTGTATATTTATATATAATTATTATTATACAGAATTTATATAGTGCCAACAGTTTGTGCATCGCTTTACAACATATACATATATATATTTATAGATTTGATTTTTATTTTAATGTCCCCCACCAGCAGGGGTAGGATAGGCACTGAAGAGAGCCTGCAGCCCTGAAATGCACAGGCAAAGTGCAAGTTTCCACATTACACTGCCCAATACCCGGCTTATACACACCACAGCAGAAGCTGGCCACATATCTTTTTATTGCAGCTAAACTGAAATTAGCTCAAGCCTGGAAGACCCAACATGATGCCTTCCAGTGGGTGAAGACACGCATGACCACCATGATGCTTCATAAGCGAATGTCAAATATTGTGAATGATGCACATGTCAAATTTCTAAAGGTTTGGGAACCATGGATCTCTTACAAGTTCCCCTCACTCCAACCGACCCGTTTGGGCCTTGTATGATTGATTGCTCACTTTGTGGCTTCCAAGTCAGAGTTGCCCCCTTCCCCTCTCCCCTGTCTTTGACCCTCTGCTTCTGTTTCCCTCGCTTATTTTGTAGTCCCTCTGTTCCTGTTCACACCACCGCCATCCATGGGCTGGGCTGCAGGAGAGGAGCCTCTCCCTGGTGACTGCACGTAGATTATGGGTATCAGTTTTCACTTTTCAGTATCATCCCAAAATTTCAAACTGTGATTTTGGTTATGATTGTGTTCTTTATTACTCACATTGTAATGTCTACTCATTATCTAGCCCTGCACGGGCGATTTACAAGCTTATTTGTATTCTCAGGTTTATGCTCAAAACCAATAAACATGCTGAAACAGACAAAAAGAAAAAAATTTTATATATATATATATATATATATATATATATATATATATATATATATATATATATATATATATATATATATATATATATATATATATATATATATATAAATAAATCAGGTCAATAGCCGATATCAGGTGGCGATATTCTGTACATCACCTACCACCAGATGCAGCATGTCACTTGCCACGGTCACCCAGGTACAGTATGTCACTTGCCACCTGCCACTGTCACTTGCCATTGCAGTTATGCGAGGTGGGCAGCGAGAGACGACATCTCTCTGCTGTCCGCCACACCGCTGACAGATTGGCAGAGACTGCAGCGAGAGCTGCACGGGGACAGGGGGGAGGAGGTCTGACCAATATCTGTACGTTTGTTTAATACCAATAATTTAAAATATGTAAGCAGGGTTAGGTTATAAAAAATATCCCAAGCTTTGAACATCTCACGGAGCACTGTTCAATCCATCATCCGAAAAAAATGGAAAGAGTATGGCACAACTGCAAACCTACCAAGACATGGCCGTCCACATAAACTGACAGGCCGGGCAAGGAGAGCATTAATCAGAGAAGCAGCCAAGAGGTCCATGGTAACTCTGGAGGAGCTACAGAGATCCACAGCTCAGATGGGAGAATCTGCCCACAGGACAACTATTGTCGTGCACTCCACAAATCTGGCCTATATGGAAGAGTGGCAAGAAGAAAGCCATTGTTGAAAGAAAAAGACATAAGAAGTCCCTTTTGCTGTTTGTGAGAAGTCATGTGGGGGAAACAGAAAATGTGGAAGAAGGGGCTCAGTTTAGATGAGACCAAAATTGAACTTTTTGGCCTAAAAGCAAAAACGCTGTGGCGGAAAACTAACACTGCACATTACCCTGAACACACCATCCTCATCGTGAAACATGGTGGTGGCAGCATCATGTTGTGGGGATGCTATTCTTCAGCAGGGAAGCTGGTCAGAGTTGATGGAAAGACAGATGGAGCCAAATACAGGGCAATCTTAAAAGAAAACCTGTTAGAGTCTGCAAAAGACTTGAGACTGGGCAGAGGTTCACCTTCCAGCAGGACAATGTCCCTAAACATACAGCCAGACCTACAATGGAATGGCTTAGATCAAAGCATATTCATGTGCCAAAGTCCAGACCCAAATGCAACTGAGGATCTGTGGCAAGACTTGAAAATTGCTGTTCAGACGCTCTCCATCCAATCTGACAGAGCTTGAGCTATTTTGCAAAAAAGAATGGGCAAAAATTTCACTTTCTAGATCAGTGGTTCTCAACTCCTGTCCTCAGGACCCACTAACAGGCCAGGTTTGCAAGATAACTGAAATACATCACAGGTGATATCATTTGCTGCTCAGTGATTGCAGTATTCTAGTCTGCATCTCCCCAAAGTAATACCGTATATACTCGAGTATAAGCCGAGTTTTTCAGCACATGCTCCCCCTCGGCTTATACTCGAGTCAAGCACTTTTCTGCAGCAGAGAATTACGTTTTCTGAACCGACTTTGGGGCCCTGTATCTCGGAGCAACTTGGTGCTAGGAACCCCAAATTTTGTGTGCAAACCCATTGGTAGCTAGCACTATAACATATCCAAAGCTGGGGTTCCTAGCACCAAGTGGCCCCGAGATATGGGGCCCCAAAATCAGTTCAGAAAATGTCATTCTCTGCTGCAGAAGTGCTTGATATTTTCCGAACCGAATTTGGGGCCCCGTATCTCAGGGCCACTTGGTGCTAAGAACCCCAGCTTTGGATATGTTGTATTGCTTGTTCCACTGGGTTTGCACAACAAATTTAGGGTTCCTAGCGCCAAGTGGCCCCGAGATACGGGCCCCAAAGTCGGTTTGGAAAATGTCAAGCACTTCTGCAGCAGAGAATGACTTTTCCAAACCGATTTTGGGGCCCCGTATCTCGGGGCCACTTAGTGCTAGGAACCCCAGCTTTGGATATGTTGTAGTGTTAGCTACCACTGGGTTTGCACACCAAATTTGGGATTCCTAGCACCAAGTGGCCCCGAGATACGGGGCCCCAAATTTGGTCAACTGTGTCCATCTGCGGCAATGTCATTTCGGGGACCCTTTGGGTCCAGAGACCCCAAATTTTGGCTGCAGCTAGGGGGCATCTAGGAACCCTTAACTACCGAGCTTGAAGTTCGGGGGACCTATGCCTGCACATGGGCACAGCGAGGCATGCAAATGGCTACAGTGAGGCTGCAAATGGGCATTGTTGACCCTCTTTTCCACTTACAGTAGCTGCGCATTTCTCACCCTAGGCTTATACTCGAGTGAATAAGTTTTCCCAATTTTTTGTGGTAGAATTAGGTGTCTCGGCTTATATTCGGTTCGGCTTATACTCGAGTATATACGGTACTTAAAATCTGGCCTGTTAGTGGGTCCTAAACAGGAGTTGAGAACCACTACTCTAGATGTGCAAAGCTGGTAGAGACATACCCAAAAAGACTTGTAGCTGTAAATGCAGTGAAAGGCGGTTCTACAAAGTATTGACTCCGGGGGGGCTGAATACAAATTCACGCCACACTTTTCACATATTTAATTTGTAAAAAAAAAAAAAAAAATGAAAAACCATTTATCATTTTCCTTCCACTTCATAATTATGTGCTGCTTTGTGTTGGTCTATCACATACATTTACGTTTTTGGTTGTAACATGACAAAATGTGGAAAATTTCAAGGGGTATGAATACTTTTTCAAGGCACTGTATATCAAACATGATGTCCCGAAGACCAGGCCCATAGAATCGCAAGCGTCGGGTATGACTGAATGGATATCTACATATAGAAAAGCGCATTATCTGCCATAATGATTTGTTATTTTCAGCGCTCATTGGCTCAAAATAAATATAGGAAATAAAGATCATTGCAGGTTAGTGATCCCAGGAGTCCTTCTAAAATGAATGCCTAGTACTGTCCCCTCCATATTGTACAGACAGTTCTATACGGCAAAACTGACTCGTCACACTGCCTACAGCAAGAAAGAGAGAGATCTGTGAGAAGGAAATGGTAAGACAGCAGGAATGTTACTTATGTATAGAGCTTATGACATGTATATGTGACAAGTACATAGACAGCACTAAACTGGTTCCACATCTCACAACATACACACACCAGATTCTCTGATACAACGCATGAAGAGTGACAAAAGGGACCGCTAGGCAGCCTCTGGCTGCACTCCAAGCCCAGCCCCAGCCCCCGCTCTACCAGAAGTATATTGGGCCATATGGCTCAAAAACACACGGGAGCTTACAGACGTGCTGTAGGCTGCTGACGTAAGGGCTCACTGACATTGAACCCCACATCTGTTCTAATCAGATGCAGTGCAAAGTGACATTTCACTGATTGCTTATGTACTAGGAACACGCTGATCTACCATTTTTGACACCATCTTGCACAGGTCCCTAGGATAGGTTCACACAGGCGGCAGTTTCTACTGCCCTCTGAAAGGTGATCCACCATCAATCGTATATATGAGAGGATGGCAAAGCAGTGGCTTCCAGATGTTCCGGAGGCAATATTGCCGTCTCCCAAATGTCTTTTTTTTCCCGCCAAGCTGTGATTCTGCATGGAATGAATGTGCCGTAACTATGACCCAAGCGGTTGGCTTGCAGTTGCAGTACTGTCCGATTTGAGCAATGGACAAGTCTGACAGGTGTCGTCACCTGTCAGACTCGGCAAGCAAAGTAAGTTTGCAGTGGCATGTTTACAACTCCCTTTGGCTGCCTTGTTGGGTTTTTGGTAGAAGGGCAGAAAAAACGCAGACGAACGACCCATTTTTACCATCTGTGTGAACAAGGCCTTCATTATAGCAATGCATTGCAAGATTTTGATAAAATGAAGCAGATTGTACAGTAGCCACATAGAAGGGTTATTATATTTTGCTCAGGTGGGTTTTCTGTGAAACTAATCAATCAAAAATTGGATATAGCCAAATAAAAAATAGCAGCACTGATGTAATTTATGCGCTGATATGTGGCCTGCCAATTTATAGGGATATATAGTAGTGCTATTGCTGTGACTCAAAGGACAAAGTGTTTCACAAAACCACAAACACCACAGAGTGTCAAATATTAGTATACTATACATCTGTAGGGGAACCTGGCAGAACAGAAATGTGGCTGATGCCCTTATTAAAGCACATCTAGACCCAAAAACAAAAATGTATATATTACTCATCAGTTCTTAAATGTGGTGGCCGCATTAGCCTAACTTTTTTAGCCTTTTTCTTTTTTTGCTTTTCAATTGGCGATCGTCAGTAACACATTTCCTATTATGGGGGGTCTTTGAGCGAAGAAGCAAAAGAGACACCTTTGGACAGCAGCCCTGTCAATCTGGGGGGAGAATACTGTTATATGCATTAGCAAATTTAGATGGACTTGACTAAAGCCTAGTACACACTAGTAGTTTTTTTACGTTCAACCTAGCGGGCTAAACTAAAAAAATAAATAAATAAAAAATTAGCTGACAGCTCAGGAGGAGCCGCTGTACTAACTATGCACTGTTAGTACAGCGATCTCCCCTGCTGTTCTACTGTCTTTTTCCTTTTGGGATAAAGGTTTTAAAGGAATAAAAGGTGATCATTCTAACCCCTGTCAGTGGTGTGTCTCAACACTAACGCTTAATGTACAAGGGCCAATTTTACAACCTCTCCTGAACAATTTAACTTGACAGATAGTAACCCACGTTTAAAACTTTCGTTTTTGCCGCGTTTACATGCCACGTTTAGCGGCGTTTTGCCGCATTTGCGTTTAGAAGCGCTTGGAAAAAAAAAAATTTAAAAATAGCCAAAAATGAAAAACGCCTGTAAACGAAACGCGGATAAACGCGATTTACCGCGTTTAGAAGCGCTTGGCGCTTGAAATACCTCTAAACTCAGCGTCTGAACTCTTTTTTTTGCTTTCCAAAAAAGGCCTCTAAACTCGACTGCCTAGACAACTATAAATGACCCTGTGTACATGTACTGATAAGATAACAGAGGAGAGTTAAGGAGCAGTTGAAAAAAAATGCCCAACTGCTCCTAAATGTCCCTTTACCAGCAGGAGTGTACATGAGGACTTACTGCCACCTTTGCTGGACTGTTTGGTCTTTTTAAATAAAAAAAAGTTGAAAAATAACAGATCTGCCCGAATTACCAGGTGAAATTATAGGACAAAAGGCTAAAAATAGAAAAGAAGTGCAGCTACCACATCTGATTGGTCAGCTTCAATATAATAGATTTTTGTTTTGGGTGTTAGATGCACTTTAACGTAGAACTAAAGCCTAAATTTGAAAAAACTGCAAACATGCAGGCTGTTTATTACAGAAGAGACATTTAACGTCTCCTCTAAAATAAAATAAAAAATAAATAAATAAAAAAACAAAACAAAACAAAACAAAACAAAACAAAAACAAAACACATACCTGCCTGCTTGCAGTCTTTTTGAAAACATACACTGAGCTATGCATGCGTCATATACATTCCGGCATGGTGCTTGTGTGCCAAGACTAAAATCCTGCGCCAACCAATCAAGAGATGGCAAAAAAAAAAAAAATTAGCACCTGGTAGAAGCTGGAAAAAAGGTAAACATGTTGTCAGCAGAAAAAATGGGCACCGTAGTTTGTTGTGTATGGGGTTGCGAAGATGCAGACCAGAGTCCCTGATGTTGACCCATGTCCACACCTAAAAGCACCTACAATGGGCACGTGATCAGAACTTGATCATGGAGCAACAGAAGAAGGTGGCCTGGTCTGATGAACCACGTTTTCTTTTACAACGTGTGGATGGCTGGGTGCAAGCGTTACCTGGGGGAGAGATGGCACCAGGATGCAGTATGGGAATAAGACAAGCCGGTGGAGGCAGTATGATGCTTTGGACAATGTTCTGCTGGAAAACTTTGGGTCCTGCCATTCATAGGAATGTTATTTTGACACGGAACACCTACCTAAACATTGCTGCTGGCCAAGTATGCTCCTTCATGGAAACGGTACTCCCTGATGGCAGTGGCCTCTTTCAGCACGATAATACTTCCTGCCAAACTGCAAAAATGGTTCAAGAATGGTTTGTAAAATACAACTTGACTTGGCCTCCAAATTCTCCAGATCTCAATCCCTCGAGATGTGCTGGAAAAACAAGTCCAATCTATGGAGGCCCCACCTTGCAACTTACAGGACTTGAAGAAGAGCTCCACCCAAAAGGGGAAGCTCTGCTTATTTGCCTCCTTCCCCCTTCCACTGCCATATTCGGCACCTTTCAGGGGGGAGTGGGTACCTGGTTTTGACAGGTACCCGCTCCCATTTCCAGCTTGACTACGCCACGGTGAACTCATCCTGAAGTTCGGCCCCCTCCTCCTTCCCCCGCCACCGGGGCATTCACAACGTGCAGTTTTGCACATGCACTGTAGGGCACTGGCTGTGAAGCCACAAGGCTTCGCTGCCGGTTTCACTTAGCTGAGATGGCGGTGGCAGCACCCGAGAGATGACTGAAAAAAATGGGCTTGAGTGAAAACACCATTGAATTTGTGGACAGGTAAGTGTCCATAATATTTTTCTGATGGAGCCTGGAGCTCTGCTTTAAAGGATTTCCTACTGATGGCTCAGTGCCAGATACCACGGCATACCTTCAGAGGTCTAGTGGTGTCCATGCGGCAAAGGGTCAGGGCTGTTTTGGCAGTAAAAGGGGGTCCTACTCAATTCTAGGTGGGTCATCATAAGGTTATGGCTGATGCCAAGTTATTTGTACCCCAAAATACATCTACAGTGCACTGCAATGCACAGATACATACAGTATTCTAAATTAGTCGAGCTTAAAACAACGGTGCAGACTAGGACATTGCAATGTTTAATGCATGTGTGGCCGTGTTACACAACTGTGGTATTATGAAATAGGAATGGTGTTTGAACCCAGTATTGCTTTGTTTTGTTACAAGGATTAATGCTCCTAAATATGTTTCCTCCACCGTAATCCATCACTAAGTGACACTACTAATGGAAGGAATCCAAGAAAACACACAGCAAACTCAAACAGCTCTTATTGACTCTTAAAATCATTATAGTCATGTGTTCTCGTGTGTGTTTGGTTTCAATATCGTGTTTGTGACATTAGAGAGGAAACCATTGGAAGCATACCCAAGTGATGAGAAGGTACACTATATACGTGTAAAGTGCTACGTACATTGATGATGCTATATTAGGAACCTGTAATAATAATAATAAAATTAATTATTATTAGTCAGGGTTATCTGCGGAGTTAAAAAACCAAAAAAAACCCAAAAAAAACCCAAAAAAAAACCAAAAAAACAAACACACGTAGACTACACAAGTATTGAACAACAGTTCAGAACCACATGGCGGCTGGATCTTCTGACCAGGATCTCACGTCTTTAGTTATCCAATTGGATCACTTCAATGACTGCATCTATTCCTTAATGAGAATAGGTGACAAATATTGGCACAGTCAATGGCGAAGGTTCTCAGTGCGCTACATTTTCTACTTGAACTAGTTTTCACACAAGACACAACCATGGCACGGCGCACAAGACACAACCATGGCACGGCGCTCTACGTTAATATTTACCATGTTACTCGGCCAATAGAAAATAGAGAACGGACAGCCGTTAAAACTAGGAACTCAGGAGGGATAGGACAATTCAAGGGCCATGCCAATATTATGGCATTATATATTTAATAACTAAACGTTCATATTGGGTAAATGCATCACAGTTCTATCTAAAGTGGAATTTTGGTAAAACCATATACATTTAACCTCCCTGGCGGTATAATTATTTCAGATTTTTGCGTCTCAAAGCAGTACAATTATTCTGCATAGAAATTTGGCGTTTTATATTGTAGGCCTGTAATTCTTAGCAATAACACACTTATATCTGTCCACCAAGAGTCTAGTAGATATCCCGGGTATGATGAAGTTTGAAACACAAAATCATAAATTATAATATAATAAACATAAATAATTTTAATAATAATAAAATGAATTTCCCCACAAATCACTATCGCTCAATTCTGCAAGTGATTCTAATTTACTATCGCTGTTTTCTAGGTGGTCTAAAACCACTTTTGACGTAAAGGGACACTTTTTGGTTGCTATGGACAATCTCCAGTTTCCAGGCAGAAAGAACAGTATATATCATATAAAACTGCATGCAGGGCACTGGACAAAGCACTAGGGACAAAAGGGAGGTGAAATGATTTCATACAGTAATGTAATCTGTAGATTACAGTGTACTGTGTTATGAATTTTCACTTTATTGAATTCTCCGCCAGGCTCCACCCCCGTGCGTTGCAGCGCTCACAGGGAACGGAGCCCGGCACACAGCATATCGGGACGGAGGACACAGCCCACGGACACAGCGGGGGGGGGGGACATCGCCGGATCCTGTGGACAAGGCAAGTAACCTCTTCCAGGATCCTGCAATGCAATCCCGAGTGTGGCTCGGGATTACCGCTAATGGTGCTGAAATTTAACCCCGAGCCACACTCGGGATTACCGTCAGGGAGGCTACAGCAATTGTAAACCGCGGCAGTAAGAAGAAAAAAAAAATGCATCGCATACTAACACATTATGAAATACTTACCTTAGAACAAAGCCCTCCAGTAGCGCGCTGTGACTGCTGACAGGGCTTCCACCTACCTCTGGTCTTCCTTCAGCGTTTGTGGGCTCCCACTGCAAGAGTGGTCAGAGACACAGTGATGTCACTACACGCGCATGCGCGTGGGAGCTCTCGGCTCTGCCATGAAGCTCTGAAGGTGCAACACGTTATGCCGGACCTTCAGAGTGCATGCACTGATGATGTCAGTGTGAATATCTCCTAAACAGTGCCCATTTAGGAGATATTCATTTTAGCTACAGGTAAGCCTTATTATAGGCTTACCTGTAGGTAAAAATCACCAAGCAGAGTTTTTACTAAGGCTTTAAAAGATAATTTCACCTTTTGTAACATGTTATCTGAGCTCTGCGGCTGTTGGCTTGTAGTTCTCAGTGAACTACCAGGATGCGCACTGGTAGTTCATTGTCTTTTCCTGTCAGTGTGTATCTGTCTGCCCCTACGAGGTACAAGCAGATACACTGACAAGTCTACAGGCTGCATGGCACCAGTGATCTGCTGATCGTGGGTGTAATGCTTTCCAGACCCCACGTAAAAATAAAATTATAAATGCACATTTTTTTAACTGCAAAAAGATGTGCATTTATTTATTTATTTTTTGTTAAAGGTGAACTTACCCTTTAACAGATTAAAATCCGTGCCAGGATGTAACTGTCACATTTGCTTGTGCTCTCAACCAAACTGTCAAACCATCAAATGTCTGGTGTCATAACTGATCACATGTGTGGCACCATGGCATTTGAAGATCAAACAGGGGCCAAGATGGCAGCTTTCTTGGCAAAAAAAAAAAAAATTATGATATGAGGTTTTAGTTTCGCTTTAAAAATGTAAAATATACATATAGCGAATTGTTTGTAGACACCTGATCACCACACCTATGAGAGCTTGTAGGACATTCCATTCTGAAACCATTGGATTTCCAACAAGTTCATAGAGGAGTGATGATCAGGTGGCTACAAATCATCCTTTGCAGTTAGAACACCCTTCACTATTCTGGGAAGGCTTTCTACAACATTTTGGAGCATATTTGTGGTAATTTGTACCTATTTAGCCAAAAGAACCTTTGCGAGGTAAGGTACTGATGTTGGATGAGAAGACCTCTGCATACCAATTAATTCCAAAAGTGTTCAGGAATCTCAAAGGAGGACATTCGAGTTTCTCCACAACAAACTCATCTTACGTCTTTATGAACCTGATTTTGTGCACAAGGATACAGTCATGCTGTCAAGACAGAAAAGGGGTCTTCCCCATACTGTAGCCACAAGGTTGGAAACCCAATTATATAAAAAGTCTTTGTATGTTGTAGCATTACCTATACCCTTCACTAGATCTGAGCTCAAACTGGTAAGACAAAAAATTATCATGAAGGTCAAATTCTGATAAATATGTCCAATAGAATATACCAGTCCTGGTCTCGTTTATATATAATAAAAAAAAAAAAAAAAAAAAAAAAAAAAAAATTAATAACAGTACAAGAACAGGGGGTCGTTGGGAACAAATCATTTTTTATTTATTTCCCCTTTTCAGGTTTTTCTTTTTTTTTCTTATTTTTGTCCTACATGAGATATAATGCCACACCATTAAGACGTTGGATTGCATTGATGTCCTCCCTGCTTTAGGGTGAAAGATTGGTAACCCCGGGGGGGGGGGGGGGGGGGGGGGGGTTGCTGGCTCGGAGGCTGGATTGTTGGAGATAGAGATAGAGAGAGATATAATTTATATATAAAAAACTATTATATATATATCATTTTTATTATTTTTTTTTTTTTTATTTAAATGTATCACGCCCCTCCCCCCCTCTTCAGGTTTTTTTCTTTACTTTCCCATTTTTGTCCTACTGGGGATGTATTGCCTCACCATTAATGTGTCGGGACTGCATTGTATGCATGTTCTCCCTGGTTTAGCCCTCATTCAGATTGGCGTGACTTGCCATGCGATTTGACAGGTCAAATCACATGACAAGATGCCGCCTATTGTTGGCCATGGCCATGTTCAAATTGATGCAACGCCGACTTTGCGGTGTCACTTTGATCTGAAAAAGTAGTTCCTACATTACTTTTGGCGATTTTGTGTAAGACTTGCATAGAAATCTGTGCATGAAGCTGCACAGACGTCTTCAAAGTTGCACCTGAAGTCGCACTGACATGCAGCTTTGAAAATTTTGTAATTTCAGATGAAGTCATGCGATTCCAAAGCTGCATTCAATGTGAACGAGGTCTTAGGGATTGGCAACCCTTTTCATTACATAATTCATCTGGTTGAAAAAAAAAATAAAAAAAAAAAAACGACACGTCCATCCAGTTCAACCAATAGAAGGAAAAAAAAAATTGTTGTTTATTTGTATGTTAAATTCTCAATAAAAAACTTTTATGAAACAAAATAATAGCACAAGAAAGGCTAATAAACAAAGCGCAATAACCCATTACATCCAATTAGATTTCAGATAAATGAAGAACAAATTACAATGGATTGCCGAGAATTACTACAATCTGGACACAGCTCTTCTCTTCTTCTTTTCGGAAAGCTGGTTTGCTCTACACATTAAAGTAAACTGAGAAATCTAATTTGGATGACATTGCGTTCTCTAGCAAACTGAAACTCTTCCGTGGCACCTCAGGGCAGACACTTGACAAAGATTTCAAAATGTTACAAAGTCACTCTTGTTGAAAATTTTTAAACTTTCAGAGAGTTGACAGTTACAAAATCTTGAAGCAGACAAAATCCTAAGAGAACCGTCATGGTCCCACCAGAAAGACATGGCAACTATTAGTACACTGGAGAGCGTGCTACAGGGAAGTCCTGAAACTCTTTTCATCTTATAGAATGGAGATGCCAAATGCATTATTGTACAGGGCCCCAACCGGGGTCATCAAACCCCCCCTTCCACCCATCAGAACTCATAGGCCTGTTTAAAAAGCAGAGGGAAATGGCTTCCCGGAGAAAAAAAAAAAAAAAAAAAAGAGGACTACTGGCCCAGCTGTCATTACCAATATTCCAAAGGATTAGGACAGATCTTGTTACCAGGAACTAAATAATCACATATTTATAAAACACACATACCTGAAACAAAACAAAAATATTTGAAAAAAAAAAAAAAATGTAACAAACTGCTTCAAATTACTGAATCCATATTTGTGGGGACAGAACCAAAACCTAGAAGCTACGAATAAAGGACAATTTCCAACACGCGGCTACAATCACGGCTAGTCAAACCCAGACATTTGGGCAAACCCACGTTCTCATCAAGCATTGCGCACACGTGCGTTTTTATTTTTTGCACAGTCGCACTTCGCATGGAGGAAAGACTTTGTTTCAATGGGCTGCCCTATGTGTGGCAAAGAAGTTCATGCACCAGCCTGAGTTTCAGGCGCTACGTGCGCAAGAACTTTCCTTGTGCTTGGAGTTCCATGAAGGTCCCTTTAACATGCCCATAGCAGCTCACTCGTGGTCCATGGTGGACAACGGGCAGCCCACGGTTAGCAAGTGATATGCCACCTCCCGAAGAAGGCTTTCAACCTGGACGCAATTGCAGCACGGCCTCATTACCTTCTGTGGGGTACATGGAAGTAACCACGTGGACAAGACCGCCATCTCAGCGGTAAAAGACACGCCTCAACCGTCTGCATTTACCGCACCGGCATGCCCATGTGAAAGGGGCCCAACAGCAAATGGCACGGCAAGACCAACGCGTGGTTTCATGAACGCATTCAAAATTGCAATGTTTTGCGCGTTTTCACCTGGCACCCTAGTGTAAATGGGTGTTAATCGGCCGCGATTTTTTTCTTTTGGGACTGAGACGAAAGTTTCCGCTGAAAAATGTAACCGTTCGGCTCCGTTCACACTTGCAAATGGGACCGTTACCGGCGACATGCGCAAAATCCAGCGGGAGCTTCTGCCGATTAGCTGCGGGTGACAGCCCCAGTGAAAGCAACGGGAGGCTGCCAACTTCTGCAGCCAATCGCTCGCATGTTATCATTCATGGAGCCATTACCTGCGATGATTGGCCCCGAGCGTGGACTGCCACCTGTAGGCGATCGTCTTGAACCCCTGAAGGGTCTTGTGCATGCAATCGGCAATGGCCTCATTTGCAAGTGTCAATGTGGAGGGGCCTCAGTGCACAAAATAAAAGTATCAACAGACAGTACTCATGTCGTTTTTTGCAAATGCACTAATGCGGCTTCCATCGCCTTCACCAATCACCTTCTCCGAAAACATGAAAGTGTATCTGAGCCTTGAGAACAACTCAAGCAGATACTATTGCAGCTCCATAGATGGGACGGCTGCATTTCTTTTCTATAGACTTGGATTTCCTTTATTTTCACCTGGGAATTCTGACATGACCACACTTCCTGTCCTAAGGTGACACCTGTACTGAGCAGTGTTGTCACCCCAGACCTGGGAGTGTCAGAGCCGGTTCACACGGGGGCGACTTGTCAGGCGACCTAGCCGCCTGACAAGTCGCCTCCCGTTCTGTACAATGGAACCGTTCTAATCGGAACGACGCAAGTCACTCCAACTTAGAAAAAAGGTTCCTGTACTACTTTGGGGGCGACTTGTATAGATTTCTATACAGAAGTTGTTTTGCAAGACCCCATGGCAGTCGTGTGCAGGTCGCCTCGGTGAGGCGACCTGCAAGTCGTGCCGCTTCTAGTGTGAACCGGCTCTTAGAAAGACATAACATCTTCCTCTCGTCACCCTAGGACAGGGAATGTTAGGACTACAAAACACCTCCCCCTCATCAGCCTAAGAGAGGGAGTGTGAGGACTACAGAACACCTTCCCTCTCATCAACCTAGAACAGGGGGTGTTAGGTTTACAGAACACCTCCATGTCTTCTACAAACCTTCCTCTCAGGTGCCATGCACAGCTAAGTGAGTAGCCGGACTTTCGTAGACGCAGATGCTCCTTTTGCATCGACGATTTATCTGTGCATTAGCGTCCAATCGGATTCCCGAACACGGTGTGAAAAGCATTGAAAGGTCAATACTTGACATAAAAAAAAAAAAAACAAACTCTAATATAGTCCTTAATCCTGAACCCTCAGGGTCACCACACACACACACGTTACAACTCAACAACAAACTTTACATACATTTACCAGAACTATGTAACGTGAGGGCCTACCTAATCTATACAATCAGGTAGACCTTTGCACTATACAGTATTGCTAAATCTATAGAAGATTGTACAATCTAATTGTAACTCGTATGGTGAGCTTAATGGCCTGCCGAATCTATGCAATACGCAGCCATTGGTAGATCCAAAGCTCACCATACACATCAACATCTTTGTACAATCAACTTTTTAGTTATCAAATCTACGGAATATAAGAACTTAAATCACCCAAACAATTTGTATCCAATCTGACAGGCTCTTCTACTACAAAGCTGTTGGTAGATCTCTAGCTCACCAGATACGTTACAACCTGACCATACAACCAACTTTATATCTACCAAAACGATGAAATATACAGACCTACCTAAACCTCCTGCACAAATCATATCAAATCAATTTGCAACCAATCAGGCAGATCCTTTCACTACGTAGTTATCTGGTTATCACTACAAAGGCCTGCCTGATCCGATCTAATCAGGGAGGTCTTTACACGCATAATGCAATCTGATTGTACAATCACCTTTAGATCTACCAATAAAAAATAAGTGCCTGATTAGATAGGTAGGTCTTCATGTTACATAGTTTTGGTAAATCTATTTACACCGGAAAAGGAAATTGATTAGGGGTATGGTCACAATCTGAATATGCAATCTCTGTACTATCAATGTGAACCCTCGGGGTCACCACACATATTACAATCTGAATC
The DNA here is from genome assembly GCF_042186555.1 of Aquarana catesbeiana. Classification (NCBI taxonomy): domain Eukaryota; kingdom Metazoa; phylum Chordata; class Amphibia; order Anura; family Ranidae; genus Aquarana; species Aquarana catesbeiana. The sequence goes on from NC_133332.1 coordinate 66,784,162, forward strand.
TCTGCACAACCAGCTTTAGATATGTCACCTGAGGACCTACCTAATCTATCCAATCAGGTAATATGAATGTAATCCAGCTGGCCCTTGCACCACATCATTTCCGTAGATCTAAATGAGATTGTACAATCAGATTGCTTTACGCTCACATCGTACAATCAGATTGCTTTACGCTCACATCGTACAATCAGATTGCACAACTCCTTTGAGGTCTAACAACCAAAATAAAAGTGCAGAGGTCTGCCCGATTGCACCCCTTAGGTAGGTCCTCATATGACAGCTTTAGTAATTCCACTTCTAATCGGGAACACAAACTGATCGTTTAATCGATGGGTGTACGGTCACTATAAAAAGGACCACAATGCTTGTTACAATCTGACCATACAATTTCTGCACCATCGACTTCAGGATTTACCAGACCTATGTCAGAGGAGCACCTACCTGATCTAACCCATGGATGTGTATCCAATCAGGCAGATCCTTGCACTGCATAGCTGTCGGTAGATCTAAAGTAGATTGTACAATCAGATTGTGATGTGTGTGGTGACCCTCTTTTACTTTCAGAAGAGATGAGAGATATTGTTGGGGGGGATCCGGCGATGTTATTGTGTGGAGGGAGGGAGATTTCCAGGGACAAAGCTGAGGGGGGGGGATGGGGCGGGGGGTTCCCTGGAATTCCTGGGGGGGGGGGGTGTGTATGGAGCCCCCCATGGAAGGGATGTTGGGGGGGGATCAGGATGAGATGTGGGGACATCAGATCTCTATTGTACATCAGTGTATATATCGGTGCTGTGTGTGCTCTGATCATCCATCCAGGCCACAAGCAGGGGCTTCCCCCCCCCCCCTCCATGAAATTATATAATGGGGGGGTCACCATCCCTGTCCAATCACTGATCCCCCCCCCTCCAGTCCATCCTGCAGACATGACAGGGAGAGCCCCTGATCAGGACTGGGGAGAGGGGGGCTGAATGCAGGGTGGGGGTTGGGGAGGGTTGCTGGGTGTAATGTGGGGGGCTGGGTGCTCCCCCTCTCTCCCCATCCCCCACCTCCCGATCAGGGTGCAGGTAAGGCAGACTTATAGAGATTTAAAGAGAAATCGCTACAATTGTAACAAACTCACCGCGGTGTTTGAGCAGCAGTCGGCCCGGGGTCTCCGAGTCATCCCAGCACGGGCTCTCAATGCAGGACCCAAGTGGCCTAGACACATAGAGGGTTAGGGCGAAGCCTGATCGGATGTGGCATCCTCACAGCACCCCCGGACGGCGCCCCCCTCCGATCGCACGCCTCGGGCGACGAAAAATAAATAATCCGGAAATTAATCCGAGTTTTTTTACGGCGAAAAAAAAAAAAAGTGATCGCAGAGGGTTATTTTTTTTTTTTCACTTCCCACTCGGCAAAGCTCCTCCCACCTCTCTCCTCCTCCAAAACAATGGAATCCACCCAGGTGGGCGGGGCCGGCCAGAGCGGTGCACTCACACCGGGCCCCAGCCTGCCTACATCTGCATGTTAATGAGGAGGGCGGGGCCTGAGAGGACTCTTCCCTCCATACACTGACTGCTCTCCGCGATCACTCGCTGCCTGAAGCCCGACAGCCATAGACGGCGCAGGGAGCTCTATATAGTCTGCTGTCACCGGGACGGGGAGAGATCAACGGGGCTCACCAGGAGGACATCAATCACATTGATACATCAATACTTGGGGGATCAGCACAATATGATCCGCACCAATACAGAGAGAACTTCAGGAGAACAAAGCAAAGACCCGCCAAACACATCACAGTCCCCCTTATATCAGATGTCCCCATCACAAACCCCCTTATATCAGGTGTCACCATCACAGTCCCCCTTATATCAGGTGTCACCATCACAGTCCCCCTTATATCAGGTGTCTTCATCACAGTCCCCCTTATATCAGGTGTCACCATCAGAATCCCCCTTATATCAGGTGTCACCATCAGAATCCCCCTTATATCAGGTGTCTTCATCACAGTCCCCCTTATATCAGGTGTCCCCATCACAGTCCCCCTTATATCAGGTGTCCCCATCAGAGTCCCCCTTATATCAGATGTCCCCATCAGAGTCCCCCTTATATCAGATGTCCCCATCAGAGTCCCCCTTATATCAGGTGTCCCCATCAGAGTCCCCCTTATATCAGGTGTCCCCATCAGAGTCCCCCTTATATCAGGTGTCCCCATCAGAGTCCCCCTTATATCAGGTGTCCCCATCAGAGTCGCCCTTCTTTCAGGTGTCCCCATCAGAGTCCCCATTCTTTCAGGTGTCCCCATCAGAGTCCCCCTTATATCAGGTGTCCCCATCACAGTCCCCCTTCTTTCAGGTGTCCCCATCACAGTCCCCCTTCTTTCAGGTGTCCCCATCACAGTCCCCCTTATATCAGGTGTCCCCATCACAGTCCCCCTTATATCAGGTGTCCCCATCACAGTCCCCCTTATATCAGGTGTCCCCATCACAGTCCCCCTTATATCAGGTGTCCCCATCACAGTCCCCCTTATATCAGGTGTCCCCATCACAGTCCCCCTTATATCAGGTTTCCCCATTACAGTCCCTCTTATATCAGGTGTCAGCCTTAGAGTCCCCCTTATATCAGGTGTCCCCATCAGAGAACTCCCCACTTTTATTTAGGGGTGCCCAACAGTCTTCTCTTACATCAGGGAGCCCCCCCCCCACATCAGGTGTCACCTTCAGAGTCCATTTTATTGGAGGTTCCCATTACTTAAGGTGTTACCATCAGAGTCTCTCCCACATCTGGTGTCACCATCACAGTCCCCCCTTACATTAGGTGTTACTATCAGTGTCCCCCCCAAATCAGTTGTCACTGTCAGAGTCCATCTTTACATCAGGTGTCCCCATCGGAGTGCCTGTTACATCAGGTGTCCCCATGAGATTAGCCTCTTATGTCAGGTGTCCCCATTGGAGTCCCTGTTACATCACTTCTCCCCATGAGATTAGCCTCTTATACCAGGTGTCCTCTTCAGAGTCCCCCCTTACATCAGGTATCCCCATCAGAGACACCCCCCCCTTTACTTCAGGGAGACCCACAGAGTCTTCTCTTACATCAAAGTCCACATCAGAGGCTCTCCTCCACCTTACATTAGGTGTCACTATCAGAGTCCCCACTTATATCAGGTGTCCTCATCAAAGTCACCGTTTACATCAGGTGTCCCCATCGGAGTCCCTTTACATCAGGTGTCACCATCACAGTACCCTCCTACATTTGGTGTCCTCATCAGAGTCCTACTTACATCAGATATCCCCATCAGAGACCCTCTCTCCCTTTAATTCAGGGTGCCAAACAGAGTCTTCATCAAAGTCCCCATCACAGGCCCCTCCCGCCTTACAGTAGGTGTCCTCATCAAGGTCCCCATCAGAGTTCCCTTATATCACAGTCCCCATCAAAGTCCTTTCTTCATTAGAATATTCCCTTACATCAGAGTCCCCTTTAGATAAGTTGTCCCTATCGGAGTTCTCCCTTACATTAGAATCCCCCCACATCCCTCATTGAGTCCTCATTAAAGTCTGCTGTGAGGCTGGATTCACACCTGTGCATTTTTAGTGCATTTTGCAGATTTGTACTACAGAACATGTTCCATTGGAAACCATGCTAAATGAACTGTAGTGCAATCTGCAAAATGCAAAAAGCACTAAAAATGCATAGGTGTGAATCCAGCCTTATAGTAGATTTTGCCCTTTCACCAGCTGTCCCCATCAGAACCCCCCACTACTATATCAGAGTCCCCACTAGAGTCTTCTCTTACATGAATGTCCTCCCTTTCATTCCCTCTATTCACCTCCTTTGTGCGGATGGAGGAATCTGTCTCTGGTCAGCTTATTACATGGAATTTTCACTTCCCATTATTCCAGTAATGTCATTGATGCATCTGTCAATGTGGTATCTGTCACTGGTGGTATCTGTCACTGGTGGTATCTGTCACTGGTGGTATCTGCCGCTGCGGTCTGTCGCTGTGGTATCTGTTGCTGGTGGTATCTGCCTCTGCGGTATCTGCCTCTGCGGTATCTGCCTCTGCGGTATCTGCTGCTGCGGTATCTGCCTCTGCGGTATCTGCCTCTGCGGTATCTGCCTCTGCGGTATCTGCCTCTGCGGTATCTGCTGCTGTGGTATCTGTCGCTGCGGTATCTGCCGCTGTGGTCTGTCATTGTGGTATCTCTCACTGTGGTCTGACGGCTGTGGGATCTGTCACTGTGGTATCTGTCGCTATGGTATCAGTCCCTGTGGGATCTCTCCCTGTCTGTCACTGTGGTATCTGTCGCTGTGGTATCAGTCCCTGTGGGATCTGCCCCTTTCTGTGACTGTAGTATCTGTCCCTGTGGTATTTTATGGCAGGTTCAAAAGATACACCTGCCTATCATTTTAAATACTGCTGAAAGTTTGGGGCGGCTTCACACTGATCCATTGAGCTTTGGCCACAGCACAGTGTACCCGCGGCTTTCTTCTGGGTTAGCTGTGCTTTCCCATAAACCTCTATTATGCCACAGCAAAGTGTACTCACCGATTAGTACCATATCAGCTTGTGGGTGGGCAGTAAAAGTGCAGATCCAACCACCTGTTTTTTACCATCACCTGGCCGCCCATGTGAAGGAAGCCTAACATCGAATGGGCTGCTAATGCATATTTTAACAGACGTGCACCATTGTGCAATCTACAGATGGTTTACACAGGTGCTTTGGGGTGCAATTCAAAGTGATTGTCATTGCACAGAATTTTACAGCAGCACAATAATGTGAATGATGTGAATTGATCCTTAAAGTAAAACCCCCAAACTTGTTTTCTTTTCTTTTATAGTGGTTCTAAAGGCTGAAAGTTTTTTTTACCTTCATCAATTCTGTGCATGAGTGCTGCTCCCCCCACAGCCCCCCCATAATACTCACCTGAGCCCCCCCCCCCCCCCCTCGATCCAACAATGTGCACAAGATCCTCGCTTCCCTCTGTTTCTCTCTCCTCATTGGTTGAGATAATGGCTTTCACTGCTGTCAATCACAGCCAGTGAGCCAATGAGGAGAGAGCAGTGGGTGGGGCCAAGCCACAGCTCTATGTGTCTTATGGATGCTCACAGCCAGTGAGCCAATGAGGAAAGAGCAGTGGGTGGGGCCAAGTCACAGCTCCATGTGTCTTATGGATGCTCACAGCCAGAGAGCAGTGGGCGGGGCCAAGCCACAGCTCTATGTGTCTTATGGACGCATAGAGTGGGGCTTGGGAGTGAGCACGCACCAGTGCCCCCATAGCAAACAGCTTACTATTGGGGGCACTGGTCAACAGGGAGGACTTGAGAAGTAGAGGATCAGGGCTGCTTTGTGCAAAACCACTACACAGAGCAAGTAAGTATGACATGTTTGTTATTAAAAAACAAAAAAACCCTTAATATCACTCTACGAGTGGAGAAAGTATAGAACCTCTGTCCTGTTCTTGCACAAATAACAAACCTAAGAGAGTTTTAACCCTTCTTCACTCTCTTCAAAACGAAGAAAAAAAATACAATTGGGATGGATGTCTTTAGGCTATTTTTGAAACACTTGGCCAGTGGGAGAAGAGGCCCGGCTGAAACACTAAGGCCCTCTTCACATAAGGCGATATGAAATGGCGGGCAGAATGGCAGCGATTCCAAATAGCTGCAGAACACACGACGCGTGTTTGGGTACCATTATTCTTTAATGGCACCCCAAACGCGGTACGATTCTACAGCGATTGTCACATGACAGAATAGTGTAACAATCGTGACAAAACGCGCAGTTAAAAATCGCATTAACCACTTCCCGCCCAAGGTACGTCATATGACATCATGGACTTTGAGTGGGGATGTCTGAATGATGCCTGCAGCTACAGGCATCATCCAGATATCTTTTTCAGCTGGCGATTCTGTGCACCGGAAGAACAATCCTAGTGGCAGTTCAGCCGCTTGATATTTCTTACAAGCGGCGGGAGGGGAAAGGGGGACTTTCCCGCCACCCTCAGGTGCTTCTCCCAGCTAACCCGTGTGATCGGTGAGCCGGAGAATGAATCGGTCGCTACCAGAAGTTTAACATAGAGATTTCTGGTGACCAGATGGTCCCCAGTCATCTCTATGACCCTCGGAGGCCCGGGTGCGAAGTAATGACATCACATCCGGGCCAATGGAAGTAAACAAAGCTGACGACGCGGCTGGAAAGGCCGAGAGAGGTTTTTTTTTTTTTTTTTTTTTTTTTTTTTTATCTCGCCCTTTCCAGCCTGCAGGAGAGATGTGGGGTCCTATTGATCCCACATCTCCCCATAAAGAGTACCTGTCACACACTATTCCTATTACAAGGGATGTTTACATTCCTTGTAATAGGAATAAAAGTGATAAACATTTTTTTTAAAGAGAAAATGTAAAAATAAAAGTAAAATATGCATTAATTAAAAAGAAAAAAAAAAGAAATGTAAAGCGCCTCCATCCCCGCATGCTCGCGCACAGAAGTGAACGCATACATAAGTCACCCCATATATGAAAACAACGTTCAAATCACACATGTGAGGTATCGCCGCGTGTGTTAGAGCAAAAGCAACAATTGTAACTTTTAACAATGTAAAAAATGTTAAAGCATCGCCTATGGAGATTTTTAAGTAACGAAGTGTGCAATTTTAAAGTGTCACATTTACTTGGCATAACAGCTTTCACATTATACAAAAAAATTGGGCTAACTTTACTGTTTTGTTTTTTTTATTCACAAAAAAAGCATTTGAAAAATCGCTGCACAAATACAGTGTGACATAAAAAGTTACAACGACTGCCATTTTATTCCCTAGGGTCTCTGATAGAAAAAACATATATAATGTTTGGGGGTTCTGAGTAATTTATTGGAAACAAAATGATGATTTTTACATGTAGGAGCGAAGTGCCAGAATTGGCCCGGATGGGAAGTGGTTAATCATCTTATCTAAAAAGCAGCAGGAGCTTCTTTTGGGTGACAAGAGCATATAGGGCGGCCTATTGAAGTGAATGGGCTGCCCTATGCATGTGTAAATCGCGCTTTAAAAATTGCGAGCGGAAGCGCTCGTTCCTGCAATGCAAGATCTGAATGGGGGCCTTAATTAAAACAAAAAGCTAAATACACAATGGAGATACATACTGACTTGAGAATGAAGGAGCAAAACTTTGATGAGATGAACGCCTCTTTCACACTGAGGCACTTGTAAACTACCAGTAAAACACTGAGCGCTTTTGAAGAGCTTTTCAGGCACTTTTGAAGAGCTTTCTATTCATTTCAAAAGAGAGGGGCATTTTTTCACCACCCTGCCAGCGCACTACCCCAGTGTGAAAGCATTCATTGATTTTAATGGAAATAGGTTTTTTTGTGAGCTTTTCAAGCACTTTTTTTAGCGTGAAAGCGCCTGAAAAGGGCCTCAGTGTGAAAGAGGTCAAACAGTTAGCTTTTTCCTTGCTGTCAGCATGCTCTCAGTGTTAGACTGCTTGCTTGCTCTGCATACGATTACAGAAATTATTCTAAATACAAATCCTGGTACAAGCACACATTTAAGAAGGCACTGTCACATCATTTTACCATTTAGATACAGCACATACACTATATAGTCAAAAGTATTGGGACACTTGCCTTTACACGCACATGAACTTCAATAGCAACCCAGTCTTAGTCCGTAGGGTTCAATATTGAGTTGGCCCACCCTTTGCTCCTATACCACCTTTAACTCTTCTGGGAAGGCTGTCCACAAGGTTTAAAGTGTTTCTATGGGAATGTTTGACCATTCTTCCAGAAGAGCATTGCTGAGGTCTGGTACTGATGTTGGACAAGAAGGCCTGGCTCGCAGTCTCTGCTCTAATTCATCCCAAAGGTGTTCTGTCGGGTTGAAGTCAGGACTCAGACCAGTCAAGTTCCTCCACCCCAAACTCGCTCATCCATGTCTTTATGAACCTTGCTTTGTGCACTGGTCCAAATCATTTGGTGGAGGGGGGGATTATGGTGTGGGGTTGTTTTTCAGGGGTTAGGCTTGGGCCCCTTAGTTCCATTGAAGGGAACTCTCAGGCTGGGTAAACACTATCTTCACATGTGGCTCATAGCATGGGTCTGGTGCGTCCCCGTTCACGTCCCCGTTTCAGGTCCGATTTCAGGGTAAATTCGGACCTGAAACGGACCAAAAGATGCACAGGGCCAGTCAAAATCTCCTGCTATTGGGAATTGGATGTGGGGAATCCTCATCCAATTCGCAATAGTATGAACCCAGCCTTAAGGCCTCAGCATACCAAGACATTTTGGACAATTTTACGCTCCCAACTTTGTGGGAACAGTTTGGGGATGGCCCCTTCCTGCTCCCACATGACTGCACAAAGCAAGGTTACGTTGAAGGTGTATATAAAGTATTTTGGGTTATTTTTAGCATATATATTGAGGCGTTACTATTTGTGTTATTACACTCAACTACAAACCTGCCCTGCCTTGCTGTGAACTAATTTGCAAACTTCAGTGCAGGTACTGCTGTCTAAAGCCTCTTTCACACGAACGATACGTTCAGGTCCGCATGTCAGTTTTTTTAGGCGGACCTGAACGGACGCTCCATAGACCTCTATGGAGCGTCAGATGTCAGCGGTGACATGTCCGCTGACATCCGACCCGCTCCGAAAAAGTGTGACGGAGGAAAAACCTACTTTTCCATCCGTCATCGGATCGGGTGATGACGGACTCTATGGTCCGTCTTCATCTGATCTCCATAGGGGAGAGCGGCGCTCTGACAGGTCCTGTGCAGCGACGGACCTGTCATCTGCCTGCTCAGCGGGAATCGACGGAGCAATCTCCCGCTGAGCAGAGCGTGCTCCATACACGGATACGTTCGTGTGAAAGAGCCACAGCTTGCAACAATGAGCACCCCTGCCACTCAAGTCAGGGACCTGAAGTACCCAGAAATATCTTCCTGTCTTTGTCTGATGTCAGACTGGTGACAATGGGAGCCACAGGACAGAGATAAGTAATCTCATCATTTCAGCTGGAATTATACAATCCATGAGGCATTGCAAGACTATGGCTACATTTAGACGTGCGTTTAAACCCACCACTCGGTTGAAGAGCGACCTGTATTTGTATCACTTTTCAGAATCAATTGACAGGGTGTGAGAAGGCGATGTGATGCTTCTCACTGCCTGTTTTAAACCTATTTATGCCAACAAATGTGCCATAGCTGCATGCATTGCATGTGGTTGCGGGGTGTTTAGGGTGCTTCCCCATTCACTTAAATGTGTTGTGTTCAGTGGGCTTGCTGCCTGTTGGATAGTATTTTCCGCGGTGCGAAGCTTTGCGACGGCGCCATGTAAACACCCTGGTCTGCTGCCATTGCAGTTCAAGGGGGAGGGGCTGAATCGGGCAGGAAATAAAGGGAAATCCTTTTCTTTTTTGGGAGGTTTGATAATTTGCTTAAAGGGGTGCTTATGGGGTGTGCAATCCCATGTATGCATTGCCTCACATTGCTGTGCAACAAAAATAAAGCTTCATGTCGAGTCTGGGAGGAGTTGAAGCCTGTCAACTCCTTCTATTCAAACCTATGGTAACATTTACAGCACGTCTGACAAGTGTTAATCATACAGTGCCTTGAAAAAGTATTTATACTCCTTGAAATTTTCCACATTTTGTCATGTTACAACCAAAAGACGTAAATGTATTTTATTGGGATTTTATGCGATAGACCAACACAAAGTGGCACATAATTGTGAAGTGAAGGGAAAATGATAAATGGTTTTTAATGTTTTTTACAAATAAATATGTGAAAAGTGTGGGGTGCATTTGTATTCAGCCCCCCTGAGTCAATACTTTGTAGAACCACCTTTCACTGCAATTACAAATGAAAGTCTTTTTGGGGATGTCTCTACCAGCTCTGCACATCTAGAGAATGACTTTTTTCCCATTCTTCTTTGCAAAATAGTTCAAGCTCTGTTAGTTTGGATGGAGACGAGAGCGTCTGAGAACAGCAATTTTCAAGTCTTGCCACAAACTCTCAAATGGATTTAAGTCTGGACTTTCACTGACTGGGCCATTCTAACACATGAATATGATTTGATCTAAACCATTCCATTGTAGCTCTGGCTGTATGTTTAGGGTCTTTGTCCTGCTGGAAGGTGAACCTCCATCCCAGTCTCAAGTCTTTTGCAGACTCTAAAGCCCCGTACACACGAGCGGATTGTCCGACAGAAAAAGTCCAACTGAAGCTTTTCATCGTCTATTCCGATCGTGTGTAGGTCTCATCGGACTTTTTTCTTTTTTTTTTTCGAAAATTCTGACGGACCTAGAAATGGAACATGTTCTAAATATCTCCGACTGAACCAATTCCTATCGGGAAAACTGATCATCTGTATGCTGTTCCGACGGACCAAAAACGATGCATGCTCTGAAGCAAGTACGAGATGGAAGCTATTGGCTACTGAACTTCCTTTTTCTAGTCCCGTCGTAAGTGTTGTACGTCACCGCGTTCTTGACGGTCGGACTTTGAGTTGACCGTGTGTAGGCAAGAATATATATATTAGTTAAAAATTGAACTGTTTGCACTGCCCATGTGTGACAAAATGGACAAAACACTGATTCATTTATGTCCATTGAACAATTTATCGCTCAAAATTCAGTCATTATATGAAGGCACTATCGTTTGGTCTCACGACCAACTGTTCATTATTCGAAAATGAGTTTGAACGATTTTTCGTATAGTGTAAGGCTAACATTACTTTAGTCCCCAGTTACATCGGTGCAATTTGTCATGCAATTTGATCGTTTCAAATTGCATGACATGTCGCACCCTAATGGAAGTGGTCAAATTGGTGCGAATCCGACTCCATCGGAGTCGCACAAATTTTGAAAGTAGTTTGTGCTCTACTTTTTGCAAGTTCAGGTGCGACTTGCGTTAGACATCTGTGCATGAAGTCGCACAGATGTCTTCCAAGTCGCACCTGAAGTCACACTGACATGCCACTTTAAAATTGTGCAGCTTCAAGTGAAGTCGCACGAATTTCAAGTCAGATTCAGTGTGACCGAAGACTTACACTAGCTTCAAAAGTAGGCGTTTTATGAGCATTTTTGAAGCTCTATGAATGCCGGTCAAAACTGTGTGCACTGCAGTGTTGTTCACATAGTTGCGTCACGTTGCATTGCGACAAAACTGACTCAGCATGTATCGTTTGCCAAGCTTTGCTGCTTTCCGAACACTTCCATTGATGTCAATGTTGACACGTTGCAAAGATGCCCCTATGGTGTTTATAGTACATTTGCAATGCGTGTAGAAAGCGTTACTAGCCGAGATAATAACACAAAAATTCACAGAGGGGCGCGTCATGGCAAGCGTTTAACACGACACAAGCGCATCAAAAACACGCCATATAAACGCATCTTAACACATTTGATGAATTAATTGGTGCTCCAATTTCTTTGCATGTCTAAATCAGCTCAAAAGAATTCTGCAATCCCATATTTGTGCTGCTTTGCGTCGCTCTGTGGCAAAAATGAAGCTACAGTTGGGAGAACAAGTATTTTATATACTGCCAATTTTGCAGGTTTTCATACTTACAAAGCATGTAGAGGTCTGTCATTTTTATCATAGGTACTCTTCAACTGTGAGAGACGGAATCTAAAACAAAAATCCAGAAAATCACATTGTATGCTTTTTAAGTAATTAATTTGCATTTTATTGCATGACATAAGTATTTGATACATCAGAAAAGCAGAACTTAATATTTAGTACAGAAACCTTTGGTTGCAATTACAGAGATCATACGTTTCCTGTAGTTCTTGACCAGGTTTGCACACACTGCAGCAGGGATTTTGGCCCACTCCTCCATACAGACCTTCTCCAGAGCCTTCAGGTTTCGGAGCTGACGCTGGGCAATACGGACTTTCAGCTCCCTCCAAAGATTTTCTATTGGGTTCAGGTCTGGAGACTGGCTAGGCCACTCCAGGACCTTGAGATGCTTCTTACGGAGCCACTCCTTAGTTGCCCTGGCGAGGTGTGTTTCAGGTCATTGTCATGCTGGACGACCCAGCCACAACCCATCTTCATTGCTCTTACTGAGGGAAGGAGGTTGTTGGCCAAGATCTCATGATACATGACCCCATCCATCCTCCCCTCAATACGGTGCAGTTGTTCTGTCCTCTTTGCAGAAAAGCAGCCACAAAGAATGAGGTTTCCACCTTCATGCTTCACAGTTAGGATGGTGTTCTTGGGGGGGTTATACTCATCCTTCTTCCTCCAAACACTGCGAGTGGAGTTTAGACCAAAAAAGGTATTTTTGTCTCATCAGACCACATGACCTTCTCCTATTCCTCCTCTGGATCATCCAGATGGTCACTGGCAAACTTCAGACGGGCCTGGACATGCGCTGGCTTGAGCAGGGGAACCTTGTGTGCGCTGCAGGAATTTAATCCATGACGGCGTAGTGTGTTAGTAAAGGTTTTATTTGAGACCGTGGTTCCAGCTCTCTTCAGGTCATTGACCAGGTCCTGCCGTGTAGTTCTGGGCTGATCCCTCACCTTCCTCATGATCATTGATGCCCCACAAGGTGAGATCTTGCATGAAGCCCCAGACCGAGATTGACCGTCATCTTGAACTTCTTCCATTTTCTAATAATTGCACCAACAGTTGTTGACTTCTGACCAAGCTGCTTGCCTATTGTCCTGTAGCCCATCCCAGCCTTGTGCAGGTCTACAATTTTATCCCTGATGTCCTTACACAGCTCTTTGGTCTTGGCCATTGTAGAGCGTTTGGAGTCTGTTTGGTTAAGAGTGTGGACAGGTGTCTTTTATACAGGTAACGAGTTCAAAGAGGTGCAGTTAATACAGGTAATGAGAGGAGAACAGGAGGGCTTCTTAAGGAAAAAATAACAGGTCTGTGAGAGCTGGAATTCTTACTGGTTGGTAAGTGATCAAATACTTATGTCCAGCAATAAAATGCAAATACATTTTTAAAAAATCATACAATGTGATTTTCTGGATCTTTGTTTTAGATTCCGTCTCTCACAATTGAAGAGTACCTATAATAAAAATTACAGACCTCTACATGCTTTGTAAGTAGGAAAACCTGCAAAATCGGCAGTGTATCAAATACTTGTTCTCCCCACTGTACATGTCAAGTCAGGGAGGAGTTAAAGCTTCTCAGCTCTGTCCATTCAAGTCTATGGTAGCGTGTACAGTGCGTTTGACAATCGTTAATCAAATATCAGTGAGGTGGACGGTTGGAAAAAAAAATAATTTACAGCCAGTTCACACCACAGTGCGTTTTTTTTTCTGCATAAAAAAAACGCATTGAAAGTAGGTTACATGGTTTCCACTGGCATAGGTCACACCAGTGCAGTCAGTTCCAGAAAAAAAGTAGAACATGCTGCATTTTTCCTGCACTGGACTGTACTAGAACGCAGTAAAACACATCAAAAACGCACTGGAATGCAACAAAAACACACTGACCCCAATACAGTGAAAAGGAAAAAAGCATCTGGAATGCATCCGTAATTGCACCAAAATAGCACAAAAAACCGCACCAAAAATGCGCATCCAGAAAGACATCTGGAACGGATCCGGAGTGCGGTGTGAACCGGCCTGTGCATTTTTAATGCACCTTAAACGCATCAAAAAAAGCTATAGGCGCATTGGTTAGCATTACTGTCAGTGTAAATATTTTTAGCAAGTGTCAACCCCTTCACACCACAAAAACGTCCTCCAGATCCGTTTTTGCATGCACATTTTTAACGCATTTTTGATGCGTTCTGGTGTGTTTTTAATGCGTTTCCTGTTTTTTTTTCACTGTACTGGGGTCCAGTGCGTTTTTGATGCATCTTTGCTATTTACCGCGTTCTAGTACAGTCCTGTGCAGGGAAAAAAGCAGCATGTTGAACTTTTTTTTTTTCCCTGGAACTGAAATGCACTGGAACGCACAGCACTGGTGTGAGCTCAGCCATTGGAACCCATGTAACCTACTTTCCATGTGTTTTTGATGCAGAAAAAAAAGCAATGCACTGTATGTGGTGTGAACTTAAGCCTTACTCTATTCAAAATAAAGAAAAAAAGTTTTGCCTTTAGTTCTACTTTACATTTTTTATATCTTTTAGCAGTGAGAAAAAAAAAAAAAAAAAAAGCTAGAAGCGGATTGGTTGCTAAGGGTAACGGCACCAGTTACCAGATAGAACTTGTCTCGTACGCTTTTTGCTAATTCCCCCCCAATGAAATCTAATGTGTATTGATGTGACTTTTGTGACAAAGTTCAATTTTTCAGTTGCACTTTTATGATGCAATTAAACATTTTTATCTGGACACCAACGGTATGTGTTTACTGTATTTGTTTCCAGTGCTCATTTTGTAAAATAACGGAGCTATCCCTATGATGACGGCTGCTTTGGAATACTGCCTGTGTGACTGCACAGGATGTGAGAAGGATTCCGTCTTCTCAACCTTCTCACACAGAATACAAGGACCTATTTGTGGCAGAACAGGCACTGCAAAAGACGCCTAAACCTAGGGTCCTCGCTGGAACCATTATAAACTGGTTCTGCCAGAGAGGCAACAACTCCCTCTGATTGGCTCAGGCTTGGAAGAAGTGGGTGGGCTTTGGTTGGCCACCCTGCAGGCCGATTGGGCGTGTTGAAGGTGATTGACCACCATGTGTAATAATTAATCAAGGGGGAGGGGCAGAGGGTTTGTTTGTAAGTAGCTATTGGCTGGATTTGAATGGCACAGCATCCTCTCGGTGACAGGGATGGGATGGGCGCAGCTTGGGTGCGATAAGACGATATATAAATTGGCAGCGTCTCTCTATGCTGGGTCACTGTGCCTGTGACAACCTGTAAGCGCAGGCTCTCCAAACACAGGCAATGACTTCACCTCTGCCAATGAGCTTTACCCTGTATTTATCATTGTTCGGCAGACGCAGAACTCTCGCACAACGATGGACAGGAATGCACTTCGTAGAGGGTCGCGTTTCACATTTTTTAGGTTTCACTTTCCATGTGTGCTCCGAATAATAATATACCCTGACAGTAGATCTACAGCCTGCCAACAGTGTCTGAGTATTAATTATTATTATTATACAGGATTTTTATAGCACCAACAGTTTGCGCAGCGCTTTACAATATAAAGGGAGACAATACAGCAACAATACAATTTAATACAAGAGGGCTGATAAACCCAAGAACAAAAGATGAATGTATTGCAGATTACCTTTCCTTAGATGTTGCGGCTTCTTTAATATTACAGGTGATCCCGCCATTGTATTTTTATTTTATTTTTTTTTCAAAAAAAAAGAGACAAAAAGGTACAAATGAATAAACACATAAGATAAAAGGCAAATCAAATAGATGAAATGTCCAAAGTAGCAATGAACATCACTTCCTGTTCTAGGGTGACAACTGTACTGTATCTAGGCAGAACATGGTTGTCATCCTAGGAAGGTAGTGTGTTAGGACTATATATAAGTACCTTAAACAACAATAATAATATAATACCCCACCCTCTCAATAACAAAGGGGGTAGTTTTTTGTAGTCCACAGGGATAGCTGGGAAAAATATCAACTGATAACTGTCCAGAGGCAGAGAGTGCAGTAAGTTGTCAGGTCAAAGGTTTGTGGCTGGATGAACAGCACATTTTTTGCTCTTGTCAAACAGATATAATAAAATGCTTTCTAATGTATATTAAAAGGGTTTGTTTATCTTTTCAGGGCTCACATAGCCTGAGTAGCAGTCCAAGGATTTTTAATCCTCTTCCTGTAAGGCTTCCGGGACAGAGCAGAGCAATTTCGATTGGTCAAAGCAGTCATGTGCGGCACTACACCGGCTGCGTGTGCACTGACACCTCATCACCCATGGAGGTAAGTACAGTGGGAATCAGGGGGTGGGGAGGGTGTAGAGCAGGGATATGCAATTAGCGGACTCCCAGCTGTTGCAAAACTACAAGTCCCATCATGCCTCTGCCTCTGGGTGTCATGCTTGTGGCTGTCAGATTCTTGCTATGCCTCATGGGACTTGTAGTTCTGCAACAGCTGGAGGTCCGCTAATTGCATATCCCTGGCGTAGGGCATACCTCCCAATTTTTTGATATGGGAACGAGGGACAGCTATTAGCAAAAGTCTGCTGGCACCTTCAATTTTCCAATTGAAAAGGACGGTGCAGACAAAGCCGCCCCCCCCCCCTATACTTACCGAAGCCCAATGTTGACCCATTGCTGTGCCTGAGAGCAGCAGCTCTCTCCACACTCTCTCCTCAGTGGCCATCAAGGCAATAACAGGACCCATAGGCACCTGCTGCTGTCAATCGCAGCCAGTGAGAGAGTGGGGGGGTGGAGCCAAGCCACGTTGTGGGTGTCAATGGACACACCCTGTATGGATCAGGATCAAGCCCGCACGACTGCCCCTGTGCCCCATAGCAAGTGGCTTGCTATGGGGGCACTCAGTGGGGGGGCAGGGGGCAGGAGCACCAGTGGGGGACCCCAGGAGGGAAGGATCAGGGCTGCTCTGTGCAAAGCAATTGCACAGAGCAGGTAAGTGTGACATGTTTGTTATTTTTTTTTTAAATCCTTTAGAGCTGTTCATAGACAATAGACAAGGATATTGTTTTTATAAGGCAACAAGATAGACATCAATTCTCATAGCATACGATGGTGCACGACTATGCACTCAGCAGGCACCATCTCATGGGAACATCAGGCTTTTAGCTTAGAAAAGCATAAGACTGAACATCAGGAAAATATAAAATCCACTACGTAGTGAGGCTCCCATCGCACTGCAAGGGTTAAATGCTCCTTTTTGCCTAGAATACCATTAAAAGCACTTTAAAGCGGAGTTCCACACAAAAATGGAACTTCCGCTTTTCGGAACCCTCCCCCCCTCCGGTGTCACATTTGGCACCTTTCAGGGGGGAGGGGGGTGCAGATACCTGTCTAAGACAGGTATTTGCACCCACTTCCGGCATAGACTCCCATGGGAGTCTATGCCTCTTCCCGTCCCCACCGCGCTGTCTGCTGGGAACACACAGCTCCCAGCAGAGAGCGGGGACCACTAGGGACGCGCAGCGTGACTCGCGCATGCGCAGTAGGGAACCGGGAAGTGAAGCCGCAACGCTTCACTTCCTGATTCCCTTACATAGGATGGCGGCGGCAGCTGCCGAGAACCGAGCGGGTTCTCGGCGTCCCCTGCCGACATCGCTGGACCCTGAGACAGGTAAGTGGCCATGTATTAAAAGTCAGCAGCTGCAGTATTTGTAGCTGCTGGCTTTTAATAATTTTTTTTTTGGCGGTGTGGGTGAACCCACGCTTTAACTTACCTTATTTCTTCACTCCCTTGGCAGCCAGCATTCTCCTCTTTTCTCCAACATCTGAGTTGTAGGCGAGCCCTCTGTGTCCTCATTTAGGCCCCTTTCACATGTGGCGGACTCCGTTTCTACGGAGCCCGCCTCGGTCCGCCGGCTTAGCGGGAGATCTATCCGTTGATCTCTACGCTGAGCTGGCGGATGACAGGTCCCTCTCTGCTCACTGAGCGGGGAGGGGCTTGTCAGGCGCCGCTGCTGCCTATGGAGAGATTGGACGAAAACGGACAGCATGTCCATTTTCATCAGATCTCACCCGATCCGCCAGCGACGGACCTGGACGTAGGGCCATCCGTCTGCTTTTAGCGGATCGGACCGGGTCGGATGTCAGCGGACATGTCTCCGCTGACATCCGACGCTCCATAGACTAACATGGAGTGCCCGTTCAGGTCCGCCGTTAAAACTGACAGGCGGACCTGAACGGTCCGATCGTGTGAAAGGGGCCTTACAATGCAGGACTGATGGTCCTGCATTTTATTTGATGGTATCAGAGTGCGACCGACAAAGAGAAGAGGATTTAGGGGACTGGTCATACAGGGGGGAGAAGGCTAGAGATAATTAATTGGTTAAAAAAAGATGTGCCTTTTAATGGCACACTAGACATAAAAGAGCATTTAAAGCCCAACTCCAGGAAACGTGAAAATTCTCCCTTGCAATGGGGTTGCCCCTGCACTGGAAGGGTTAAAGTAGAACTACAGGCAAAACTTTTTTTTTTAAATTTCGGATAGAGTAATGGAGGGTTATAACCCCTGTCTGTTTATTTTTCGCCATCTGTGTCCCACTGCAGAGATTTCCCTTCACTTCCTGTCTCATAGCCTAAACAGGAAGTGAGAGGAAATCTCTGCAAATGAAGGGAATCCCATGGGACCCCCATGTCACCAGAACTAGTGTCCCCATTGGAAGATTTCCCCTCTATTACTTTTCTGGGGACAACTTTCATTTTTAATGATAATGGTAAATAGGACAAATAGAGTGTGAATCTCCTTAACGGGGGGCACAGACAGCAATAAAACATGACAGTTGTTCTAATCCCTCTGCACTCCATCCAAAACCGAAAAAAAAAAATGCGAACTGCTGGGAGTGTCAATTAAAAGTTAATGACACCCCCAAATAAGTTCGCAAATCACAGTGCGATCTGCAAATTCAGACAGGAATTGGATCGCATGGGTGGGAACCCATGAAAACAGGGGTCTTGTGTGAGTTTGACCCGAATGCAATGCAAATCTAGCCATACAGACAGTATGGCTGAATTCGCAACGCACGGACATCGCGTGTGATCTGCACTGCAGTGCGGTGCGAATCACATGCGATCTCGCACCATGCAGCAGTGTGAACCAGCCCTGACAAAGGACTTTTACTTACCGTATCCTTTGCTACCCGGCAGCCATCACTCTCTTTTTCTCCCATATGATCTAATGCTGGCCATACACTATACCAAAAAATCGGCCGAAAAATCGTTCGTATAGACACTTCGTTCGTTTTTCGGCAAGTTAATGGGCACAAATCGATAATCGTTTGTGACGTTTTTGTGGAGAAAAAACGAATGGGAAGTTTGGAAAATTTCTGCCGAACGTACGATAAATTGCAAGGTTAATGTGTTTCCCGTCCGAACTGTCTGCACTAGGTATATGTAAAAAAACGAACAAAAAATTATTTATTCATGTCCACTGAACAATTTATCGGTCATTACATGATGGCACGATCGTTTGCGGTCACGGTCGAACGTTCGTTTTTCGAAAATGTGTTCGGCCGATTTTTCGTATAGTGTATGGCCAGCATTATTCTGCATTGTACGTGATGACATCAGTTTGCAACCAATGGATGGAGCACAGAAAGGAATCGGCTTTGGGGGTATGATCGCTCGGAGAGGAGTTGGGCTCCATTCACACCAATGTGTTTTTTCCTACTTTTTGCAGAACATTTTTTTTAACATGGGTTCCTATGGAACACGTTCACATCAATGCATTTTTGAGCCTCTGCATTTTTGGAAAGAGCAGGGACTTTCTTTCCAGCAGCATGCAGCGTTTTTTGCATGTAATAGACTTCAATGTTCAATGGACCCACACGCAAGTACTGTGATGTTGTCGCGATTTGCGTTTATTTTTTGCTTTACATTCACTGTATATAGCCGGTTGCTAAGGAGCTGCTGGGACAAGGTGCTTTGAGGGGGGGTGGGGGTGGTAGAACCCCCCCAAAGCACCCACTCCCCATGTTGAGGGCGTGTGGCCTGGTATGGTTCAGGAATGGGGGGGCACTCGCTCATTCCCCCCCTTTCCTGGCCTGCCAGGCTGCATGCTCGAATAGGGGTCTGGTATAGTTTTGGGAGGGACCCCATGCTGTTTTTTTCTTACATTTTTTAAGCCGGCAACTCTTTTTTTACATTCAGCTGTCAGCGGGCAACCCCGCTAACAGCTACTGACTCATCGGTTGTTAACGACACAGCAGCCGGCTTCCTGGCCTGCTCCCTAGCAACCGGCTATATACAGTGAATGCAAAGGGAAAAAAGGAAAAAAACTACAGAAAGCACAGCAAAAAGCACTGCAGAAACGCTCAAAAGCAACATACATAAATGTAAATCGAGCCTTCATCTGTGGGAGAGAGGGATAAAGTAAGGCAGCCCATACATTATTCATTAGATTGAGTGTCCTTTATCCGACGGGCTATGGACCCTCCATCATTCTTGATAACGTCAGAACCTTGGACCGCTGGAACATAGCGGAAAAGACACTGTGGAGGCCAGTCTAGCAAAGCTGAGGATTGGAGGATCGGGTAAGTTCCTTTCTATACTCCCTAGACGTAAACAAGTAGGTAACCCTTGCAGTGCAGGCTCAGCCCTGCTGCAAGGGAGAACTTTAAGTTACCTGGAGTTCAGATTTAACCTTTGGAGTGCACTGGGAGACACACTGCAAGGGCACTTTTTTTATTTCCCCGGAGTTCAACTCTAAAGTACATCTAAACCCAATCAATTAAATTTGTTATAAGGTTTAAAGTAAAACTGAAGGCAGAACTCTCTTTTTTTATTTAGGGAGGGTTGTAACCCCTGTCACTTTTTTGCCATCGGTGTCCCATTGGGGGGGGGGGGGGGGGGGGGGGGAATTTCCCTTCACTTCCTGTTACATAGACAAACAGAGATTGAGAGAAAATCCCTCCAAAGTGAAGGAATTCCTGATAGTCACCAGAACTAGTAACCCCATTGGAGGATTAAGATTTTATTTCACTTTTGCTTTTGGTGATAACAATCACAAGGACAAATAGAGAGGGTAAAGCTGACCATAAATTATACAATTTTCTTTCTCAGATTTACCAAAACCATATAATATGGGGTCAATCCTAAACACTTTCAATTAGTATGCAATCAGACAGTCCCTTGCACTATATCAGTGGTTCTAAACTCCTGTCCTCAGGACCCACTAACAGCAGGGCTGGCCCAAGACATTGTGCTGCCTGGTTCCAAGAATGAAATGCTGCCCCCCACCCCCCCAAAAAAAAAACTCACGCCCACCAAAAGGCCCCCACATCCATTATTTTATATCTTGATAATTAAAACTAAGATAACATTTATCAGGAAGTCAGATTTTGCACTAAACACATAAGTGTGAACCTAGGTTAAGGGCTAGTGTAGTATATAGACATGTTAGGGTAGTATATGGACAGGCAGCTAGGGTAGTATATAGACAGGCAGCTAGGGTAGTATATAGACAGGCAGCTAGGGTAGTATATAGACAGGCAGCTAGGGTAGTATATAGACAGGCAGCTAGGGTAGTATATAGACAGGCAGCTAGGGTAGTATATAGACAGGCAGCTAGGGTAGTATATAGACAGGCTGCTAGGGCAGTATATAGACAGGCTGCTAGGGTAGTATATAGACAGGCAGCTAGGGTAGTATATAGACAGGCAGCTAGGGTAGTATATAGACAGGCAGCTAGGGTAGTATATAGACAGGCAGCTAGGGTAGTATATAGACAGGCAGCTAGGGTAGTATATAGACAGGCTGCTAGGGTAGTATATAGACAGGCTGCTAGGGTAGTATATAGACAGGCTGCTAGGGTAGTATATAGACAGGCTGCTAGGGTAGTATATAGACAGGCTGCTAGGGTAGTATATAGACAGGCTACTAGGGTAGTATATAGACAGGCTACTAGGGTAGTACACAGACAGGCTACTAGGGTAGTACACAGACAGGCTACTAGGGTAGTACACAGACAGGCTACTAGGGTAGTACACAGACAGGCTACTAGGGTAGTACACAGACAGGCTACTAGGATAGTATACAGACAGGCTACTAGGGTATATAGACAGGCTACTGGGGTATACAGACAAGCTACTAGGTTATACCGATAGGCTACTAGGGTATATAGACAGGCTAGGGTAGTAGTATATGCAGAGGTTCCTTGTGCTGTGTACTGTCCCTCCCTTTCCCCCTCCCTCCTCCAGTTCGGGCTGTCCTTCTCACCCCTCCAGATCACTCAGTTCAGGAATGGGATGTCAGTGGAAAATCGAGGGATCTCGGTGCTGGATTGGCTAATCAGTATGCTGACCCCCCCTTCTCCTCACCTGACACCACCAGTGCCTAAAGGGCTTGTGTAAGAAATTTCCCCCCGACTCTGTCATATGGGCGGAGCAATGGAGGAGGCTCGCTCTCACACTCATCTCTGGGCTCTGGCTGTCACTGAAGTATGGGGTGCGGACTCAGTGAGAGTGCCGCGGCTGTTCAGGACAGCGCTGTGACAGCCAACAGCAACATTCTCACTGAGTGTGCTGTTGATGCGGATCGTGTAAGTAGCAGCAGCCCTGCTCTGCACCCCCCTCTCAACTTGCTGTCTGGGTCCCATGGACCCACTGGGACCCATAGTAGGGCCGGCCCTGACTAACAGGCCAGGTTTTCAAGATAACTGAAATACATCACAGGTGATATAATTTGTTGCTCAGTGATTGCAGTACTCTGCATCTCCCCAAGGTAATACTTAATATCTGAGTGGGTCCTGAGGACAGGAGTTGAGAACCACCGCACTACATAGTTAAAGGAAATTGAATAAGAAAATTGTATAATGCATGGCCAGCTTCAATCTCGACTAATGGGGACACATACAGCAATAAGGCTTGGTTCACACCTATGCATTTTTTAGTGCGTTTTCAGTTTTGCAGAAACACACTACAGTCCATTTAACATTGTTTCCTATGAATGTAGTTCACATCTGTGCATTTTATGGAAAGAGCCAAGGATTTTTTTCTGGTTTTTGGTTCCATAGACTTCAATGGATCAAAAACGTGTATGGTAAAATGCACCTGGAATATGCAAACTGCAACCTGTGTGAATCAGGCTTAAAACCTGACAGGTGTTCTAATCCCTCTCCACTGTATCCAAAACCGACAAAAAAAGTTTTGCCTGCAGTTCTACTTTACAAAGGACTTTTACTTACCTTATTCCTAACTACCCTGACAGCCAGCACTCTCCTGTTCTCTCCAATGATCTGGGTCTGCATTGTACGTGAAGACGTCAGCTTGCAACCAATGGATGGAGCTCAGAAAGGAAGAGGCTTTGGGCGAACAATCGCTCAGACAGGAGTAAGTCTGTGGGAGAAAAGGATAAAGTAAGGCAGCCCATACATTAGTCATTAGATCGAGCGGCATTTATCCGACAAACTGGTTGTAGAGAAGTCAAATGGTAGATTGACTTCTGTAAAACCTGCCTGCCCATACATGCATCGAAATTCAGTCGGTCCCTTTGGCTGAAACTCAGTGTATGTATGGCCAGCTTTAAAGTGCTTTTGAATGGTACCCTAGCCAAAAAATAACATTTGCCCTTGCATTGTGGGAAGGAGATCAACTTTAAAGTGCATCTAATGCCAATCAATAACATTTCATATAAAGTTTAACACATAATTGTCATGTCAAAAATGTTTGCAATCTTTTTATTGCTTTCGTTATGGAGATACCTGGTCATCCTGCCATGAAGGTCCTTGTTTAGGCAATTCCTGTTTTGGGTGACAGCTGTCCTACAATTCTTCTCCTGCACTGTCATCCTGTCACATTCATCCACGATAGAGACTATGAGCGGCTGTGCTGACACACATTGCAGAGGTGTTGTCCATTGTTGCCAAGAATCGGGAAGCCAAACCAGAACAATGATGTTCGGCTGATGTGGGGGTAAGGCCAGGTAGACAAAATGAGGCTCCAGGAGGTCAGTAGAACTGAAATGGAAATAAAAGTATAAAAAAAAGGTGAAAACAGTATTTTAAATAAAAATGGCAGTTGATCATCATTCACAGGGCTTTAGCATTTAAAAAACTATTTGCAAACTTTCATTATGAAGCTACCTGGTGATCCAGCGATGAGAAAACTTGCTTGGCACCTTTTTTGGATGACAACTGTCCTCCAATTGTTTTCCTGCAGTGATACCCTGTCACATGCACCCATGATAGAGACCATGAGCCGACGTGCCAACACATATTACATAGATGTATATTGTTGCCAGGAATCAGGAAGTTGATCCAGAACAATGATGTTCAGCTGGTGTGGAGTCAGAGGTGGATTGAGTATGCAGGAGCTCAACAGCACTGAAATGAATAAGGATAAAAAATGGTGAAAACAGTATCTTATATTAAAAATGGCAGGTTTTCATTACAATATACAAAAGTCTTTAGCAAACTAAATCTCATTGAGTTGGGGTTTGCATCTACTTTATGGTGCCTGTATACACTAGAGTGTAGGCACAATACAACCATCCTCAGGTACCTGAGTTTTAGAAGAGGGCACGAGTTTGGAAGATGAGAGATGCATACAGACTGATCCACAGAACAAGATTCTCTAAATTGTCCCTTCACTATTTTCCCAACAGCTAATGGCAGGGTGTACCTACAGCGAGGACAATAGTTCCGAGGGCCGGGGGCAATGGATTCCCTTAATTTGCATAGATTTCCTCTCACTTCCTGTTTGGCTACGGGGCAAGAAGCTAAGGGAAATCTCTGCAATGGGACAGGGATGGTAAAAAAATAAACTGACAGGGGCTATAACCCTTCCTTACTCTTTCCAAAATTAAAAAAAAAAGTGTTGCCCATAGTTCTACTTTAAGCACAAATTTCTGATAATGCCCACATGCCGGAAGCAGAGCCTAATTTGCCTCTCAGCCCAGTCCGCCCCATAAGACTGGTGCTACCCCAACAGCGTAAGCCGGCGGGGATTCTTTCTGTGCTGCCCCCCTGCAAAGTGCTGCCCTAGGCCTGGGCCTTGTCGGCCTAGGCCAGGATACAGCGTTGCTCTAAGGCAGTGGTGGTCAACTTTCTGGATATTGTGGGCCTCAAGAGTGGCCCTCAACATCACCAAAGAGCCGTACTAAAAATTATGTGAGTATTCAATGTCAGAGACAGAAAACACACAACAGGATATACTTAAAGACTTATGACATGATACAGGAGATGGTCAGAGATTGTGGACATGATACAGGAGATGGTCAGAGACTGCTGACATGACACAGGAGATGGTCAGAGACTGAGGACATGATACAAAAGATGATCAGAGACTGCATGCATGATACAAGAGATGGTCAGAGACTGCAGACATGATACAAGAGATGGTCAGAGACTGCAGACATGGTACAAGAGATGGTCAGAGACTGCAGACATGATTTTTTTTTTTAACAAAACAAAGGTGCTTTATTGTTGTCATGTAGGTGAATTAAACAGCATATCCATTGGTACAGTACAGACCATTGCATGGAAAGTACACTTGTGTACACTGTTTCTTGACTTGTATGTACACAAGTGTACACAAGAACACTTGTGTACATACAAGTCAAGAAACAGTGTACATCAATTTATGCAGCAAGAGCTCACAGTCATGGGAACAGAAATACTCAGCAGTTGCAAACCAAACATTATCTAGCAGTTCAGATTAACTAGTATTTATACTAAGATGGGTGGTCTTCCTTAGTATACTAGTCGAAGATTCAGGGGGCCCATACCTTTTTGTATTTCTATTGAGACTGCGGACATGATACAAGAGATAGTCAGAGACTGCGGACATGCTGCAGGAGACTGTCAGAGACTGTGGACATGGTAAAGGAGATGGTCATACACTACAGACATATTACATGAGACAGCTAAAAATCACTGCTATAACAGGGCAGTAGAGAAACACAGATTGGTGCCTGCAGGGGGCCCCCTGAGGGCCGCACAAAAAGTGCCAAATGGCTCATGTGTCCCCCAGTTCAAGTTAGGCACCAAGGCTCTAAGGCCTCATTTACCCTAGTAGTGCCCTCAGAGAGCGGTTTACAACTGTTAAAATATGGATTGAGTACATATGGCAGCGTTGGCGTTGCCTTGCTTTGCGACAAAAATAACACTGCATGTAGAGTTCAGCAGGCGTTGATTCTTTGCAACCGCCTTTATTTTTTTATTTTTTTTGCAATTTTTCAATGTGAAATGTGCAAATATATGTTAATATATAATTCACTAACAAAGCAAAAAAAAAATAGTTTTAATTGTTTATCGTTAATAAAATAGACGTGAACAAAAAAAAAAAAAAAAAGCAGGAAAATAATTAAATGGAAAAGAATAGGGAGTTAATTAAGGATGATTAGAGTAAATTAATGGTTTATAAGGGGTTAAATAGAGGAACATTTGCTCATCCCTTTGATCTGCAGATGAAGAAACAGAAAGATTCAAAAAGAAACAATGTTTTTTTTTATTTTAGTGTTTTAGGGCTGAGCAATGTTGTTAATAAACATTGCCAGCTGCTTTTTTTTTTTTTTTTTTTGACAGCTCCAATTACCAGACTTCTTTAACACTTCAGCTGTCAACAGGGGAGATCCACTGACAGCTCAAAGAACCGAGCCTGAAAGTATCGGTTTCAGGTATCGGTGCATTTGCACGTATACCAATACTTGTGCAAATACTCGGTACTAGTATCGGTGCAATCAAAAGTCATAATTTTTCATTTTACTATTGTAAAAACAACTCACATGAAGTTTTTAGAAGTATCACTTGTTGAAACAACTTGAATGTCTGTGCAATGCTTCCAAAACGCACATTACTCCTATAGAATTAATGCACATTAAGTCCTCATGCACACGGACGTTTTTACAGCTGCTTTTTTGAGCTTTTTTTGCAGCTTAAAAAGGCCTGTCTATGTTAGTCTATGGCTTCATGCCCACCTAGGCGTTTTTGAGCTGCAAGTGGCATAGGCGTTTTTAAGCTGTAAAAAAAACCCAGGACCAGTGGGTTCTGAGAGATGTTTTTCAGCTGTAAAAACGCTCTAACGCTGAAAAACGCTCAAAAATGCTCAAAAACGTCATTCACCAACGTTTTTTAGCGTTTTTGATCCATTGAAAAAAAAAAAAAAAATTTGAAAAAAAAAAACCGCTCAAAAACGCTAACGCGGAAAAACGCTCAAAAACGCTAAAAACCGCTATTGCAAAAACGCTGAAAAACGCTGAAAAAAGTTTAAAAAAATCACTGCAAAGATACTGGCGTTTTCATAACGTTTTTTTAACAGCCTGTGTGCATGAGGGCTTAAGGTTACTTTAAAATGCAACGCCTGTGTGAACTTAGCCTAACCCTCAGCTGTCAGAGTAGAGCTAAACTCCCAAGATAATTCCAAGTACAATCTTGCAGATGCAGATGTTTTTACTGAACATCCACCATATGTGGGTACATAAAACCTGTACTTAGAAAATATGGAAGCCAACATTGGTCACCATCTAAAATTCCAGCTCCCTAGCCATTATGCTTATTCCATGGCTTCAATATTATTTAGGACCATATCAAAAAAACTGTAGCATATTAAGAATTCTTACTTTTCTCAGATGTTCTAATCTGCATTACAGTTTCAGCTCAGTTATTTGGACAGGGGATAGCCGGACAGCCAGCATTTTCAAAAGAAGGGTAGCCTCGGGCTTTGTCAATGCACATGAGATTGTTGCCTGATTTAGGCAAAATCAAAAGAATTCGGCTGTCACCCAACATCTATGGGTAGTTTAAAGTGGTTGTAAATGAAACATGAAATATGAACAAAGCATATCCCTCTATAGTGTGTACTTGTCTCAATTAAAAGCACTAAGTGTCATTTCTGTCTACTGCTTTGTTCCTCTGTGATCTGCATGAGTCACTTCTGACAAGTTTTCCTGACACCAAGGGAACATTGGTGACAGGGGAGGGACCTCTGGCAGATTGACAGCCTCAGCTCTGTTGCTGTGAGCTGTGTGAAAAGGGGTGTGTCCCTTCCCTCTAATCAGCTCGCAGACCTCTCCTCACTGAGCTCTGGAGAGTGTAACTTCGCCCCCTTTTCCTGAACTCTCAGACAAGCTAATAAATTCAGCATTTTGAACGGCTGTAGAGAAGATTGCAGACAGACAGCTACAACTTATGTAGGATGATTTGTTTCATCTCTGTGTAATACCTGAGGATAGTCCCTTCACTGAGTATATGTAAGGCCCCTTTCACACAAGCGATCCGATCAGGGCCGCCTGTCAGTTTTTCAGACGGACCTGATCAGACCCTCCAGTTTCTTCTATGGAGCAGCAGATGTCCGCTGACACCCGCCGACAACCGATACTGTCTTGTCCGCCAAAAAAAGACGGATGGAGGGCCTATTCCCCATCTGTCTGGCGGATTGGATGGAAACGGACAGGCGGACTGTTTCCATCCAATTGCCCCATAGGCGAGAGGGGGCTGTGTCCCCTCTGCATAGCAGAGTGGACAGGGACCTGTCACTCGCCTGCTCAGCGGGGATCAGTGGAGAGATCCCCCGCTGAGCAGGCGGCTCTCGCTTCACGGAGGTGCCTGTGTGAAAGGGGCCTAAGGGTTTACGACCACTTTAATAGATGCCCTTGACAGCTAATGCTGCACTGTAGTATACAGCCCAGTTCCAGCTTTGGCCAAATACAAAATATAGATCCCCAAACAGCTCTTTAAAAAAATGAATATAGCTTTGACTGCTATACTCACCTCCTCTTTGGTGTTGTCCCCACAGACTTATCCAGTCACCGATCCAGTGCCAACTTACCACTAGAGGGAGCATTAGTGGCTCAGTGCAATTACAGGATTGGGGGATGTTTATACAGAAGTTCTACTTTAAGCTAAATAAGAGGGCAAATAGAAATCCATTATGTGTGAGCCTGAACACGCATTGCTGTGACACTGCTCGTACTTAAACTCTCTAAATGCTTTTTGTGGTTTACCACTGTTCTATACATCTAAAAGTGGTTCACAAGCCAACTGAGGTTGAGGAGATTTAAAATAGAACACAAAGGGCTTAATTAACTAAACTATAACACATATTTTCTTTCACAAAGGTTTTTATTAATATGTAGCATGGATAATCGTTTGGTTTTGTTACTATTATTTTTACTAATTTACCTTGAAGTTTCTCTTCCTCTATTCACAAATAATGTCCTCTAGCTTTTACAGCAAGCCTCCATGGATCACAATCTGTAACAGGGTAAAAAACATAGACGGATCAGCCTCATTATGTAGTTAGCAGTGCTGGGACAGGTTGTTTTAGTATCCATTAAGAAACAGCCATGAGATGTGAACAGGCTGCAGATCCTGCCCTTTTTGTGCCTTCCTCATCCCTTCCTGAAGTACCCAAATCTGCAGCCCCTTCTGCATACCCCAGCAGCCTAACAAGCTTGTAATTCGGGGGTAGGAGAGGCTCCTATTTTTGTTTCATTTTTACAGACTGTATTGAGTTATTTTTTTTATTTCCCTATGGGCTCATTTACACTGTGGCAACCCTTGCCTCCCCTCTGAAAAGTGATCCGCAGTGGATTGCTTTTTTAGAGGGTGGTTGACAGGTGGCTGGGAGGCGATATGTCACCTCCTCTTCATCTCATCTAACCTTGAAAAGCTTGCACCAGCACACTGCAATCACATACAATACACATGGATGTAGCACAGTTGCTGGGCAGCCTCATTCACTGGACTGGGTCGCATTTGGTGGCGGTACTTTGCACTGAAAGTATTATATGGTATACATAGGCATGCACATGGCATGGCTTGACAAATTTGCTTTCAATCTAGGAGTCAGGTAAAAAAGTTAGGAGCCAGTTTTTTAAATCAGCTGCCTGGCGCCCAGAACTGCATGTCCAGGGCGTCGGACAATAGGAATTGCTCACGCCTGGTGCCAAACAAAAACAGACCGAAAAAATACGTTTTTTTTTTTCGTTTTTGTTATAAAAGTTTGCCAATAAGTGATTTTTCTCCTTCATTGTTGTGCGCTGATAGGCTGCACTGATGGGCACTGATGAGGAGGCATTGATAGGCAGAACAGATGAGGAGGCACTGATGAAGAAACACTGATAGGTGGCACTGATGGGCACTAGTAGGCACCACTGATGAGCAGGCACTGATAGGCGACACTGATAGGGACTGATGAGGAGGCACTGATGGGGAGGCCTTGATGATGAGGCACTGAGTAGGGGGCACTGATGAGAAGGCACTGGTTAGGAGGAACTAATAGGCGGAACTGATGAGGAGGTACTAATAGGCGGCACTGATGAGGAGGCACAGATAGGTGCCTCTGATGGGCACTAATAGGGGGCACTGATGAGAAGGCACTGATAGGCGGAACGGATGAGGAGGCACTGATAAAGAGACACTGATAGGTGGCACTGATGGGCACTAATAGTCGCCACTGATGAGGAGGCACTGATAGGCGACACTGATGGGGACTGATGAGGAGGCACTGATAGGCGGCACTAATGAGGAGAAACTGATTAGGAGGCACTAATAGATGGAACTGATGAGGAGGCACTGATAGGCTGCACTGAGGGGGAGGCCTTGATGATGAGGCACTGAGTAGGGGGCACTGATGAGAAGGCACTGGTTAGGAGAAACTAATAGGCGGAACTGATGAGGAGGTACTAATAGGCGGCACTGATGAGGAGTCACAGATAGGTGCCTCTAATGGGCACTAATAGGGGGCACTGATGATGAGGCACTGATAGGTGGCACTGGTAAGGAGGCACTGATGGGCACTAATAGGTGACACTGATGGGGCGGCATTGATGATGAGTGCCCTGATTATTTGTGTACATTCCCTGTCACACTCCCCATCCAATCACCGTCGTTAAGGAAAGGGCGCCAGATCAAGTCTGCAACCCCAGCACCCAGCTGTCAAACTGGGAAGGAGATGTCGGAGGAGGGTGGGCAGTGAGAGCAAGCAAAGAAAGCCCTCAGTCAGAATGGCAGGCGCGCTGTGCTCATCACAGCCCCGCCCGCCAGAGGAGGGCACCAGATCCCACAAACGAGAGCTGTATCCCACTCCAGCAGGCCGCAAAGCTGCTGCCTCAATTACCGGCCAGACCAATGTCTTAGGCTGCGCACCCACAGGGGGGCCACATGGGGAGACCGAATCCCAAGTGTAGCCCAAGTGCCAGGTTTGCAATTTACAGTCACCGTGGCAACTTGACGCCTGGGATTTGTTGAGCCCTGGTGCATGGGGTGTGTTGAGTGTACCTGGGCACACACTAATCACCCCATGCCCCACTGGCAGAGCTTCAGGGGTCTCAGTGCCAACCCCACCCATGCTGCAAGGGGCCTCCCTGTCACATTAGTAGGATTTGCAGGGGGCAGTTATAGGATCCGATCCCCTAAACAGCTGGGCCTGCACCAGCTGAAAGCCAGCTTCTCCTCCTCTCCCTCCCGCTGCATTCAGCTGCTGCACAGAGAGCCATACAGGGGAACTGTTCCTCTAATTGCCCCTCCACCACACTGGTCACCCCCTTCTGTCCACTATCAGATTCCCCATGCTGCTTCAGTTTATGAATGAACAGGGAGGCTGTGCAGAGCTCTTCCTGTTCATCCATGCAAAACATCACAGCCATGCAGCTGAGCCTTCAGAAAGCAACTGGGGAATGTGATTCCTCAGTCCCCTTCTCTGTCTCAAAAGTGAGACTTTCAAAAAATGTAAAAAAAATTGGAACATATAAAAATGTAACAAATAATTAAAAAAAATAGGGGCTCATTCACACACACACGTGTTTTTGATCATTGGGATGCAATAGGCTGCACACACCTATGGGGGTATAATTTTTGCCTTCGCTGTGATGTTTTGCATGTGCTTCCAGCCGCCGTTTCAGATTAAGGGGACAATCAAGGGGTGGTAAAACTGAGGCTCAAACGGCTATTTTGACCCAGTCCCCCCAGCCACTATTGTGAACGAGTCCTAAAAGGGTTGTTTATAATAAAACAGAGGTGGTTTTATGCTACACGGTTAGTTTAGATGCATACATTTCTTAGCTGCATTCTTTAAAAAGATACTTCGTACATGCCTTACAGTAATTACGGCCTAAGGCTAAAAATATAAAAGTACTCTGATCCTTTCTTACTGCACATAGTACTGCAGAGGGAATTGTTGGAGGATCAGAAAATGTAAACAGGCCCAGGGCAAAATCATGTTTCATTTTACAACTGCTAAAGGAGTATCTGAAGACTCTGTGTTGCCATGTCCATGTTAGCTAAAAGGATACGTTAGTGTTAGAGGGGAGATGAGAACAGAGCATTAGAGCAACCCCTCAATAACACAAAAGCAATCAAACTAACACAGAAGATACAAAACAATGTCAGAGGATGCCGATTATTACCATAATCCCTGCCGGCACCACCTGCTCCACCAAAGGATCCGCCTGAAAATTCTATGGCAATACGGACTTTCTTAAAGTCAGTATTTGCATGGGGCCTGGCTGACCCCCTTACTGTCAGTGTACAATTCCCACAGACACCAGGGCCATATTGGGGGAGGCAGAAGATGATACCTACACACAACCCTATAAGTATTGGGTTTTTCTCAGAGCTCGGGAAAAAATCAGGGCAGCAGGGGAGCAAGGAAAAGGTAAAAGGGCATCTTATAGTATCTGTTTTACAGCCTGCCGCGTACACACGGTCGGACTTTTCGTCTACAAAAGTCCGACAGCCTGTCCGACAGACTTTCGACGGACTTTTGGTGGACTTTTGGCGGACTTGCGGCAGACTTTCTTACGAACGGACTTGCCTACATACGATCACACAAAAGTCCGACGGATTCGTACGTGATGACGTACACCGGACTAAAATAAGGAAGTTCATAGCCAGTAGCCAATAGCTGCCCTAGCGTGGGTTTTTGTCCGTCGGACTAGCACACAGACGAGCGGATTTCTGGGTCCGGCGTAGTTACTACGTAAAGATTTGAAGCATGTTTCAAATCTAAAGTCCATCAGATTTGAGGCTGGAAAAGTCAGCTGAAAGTCCGGGAAACCCACACACGATCGGATTGTCAGCCAGCTTTAGTCCGTCGGCGTCCGTCGGACTTTTGTAGACGAAAAGTCCGACCGTGTGTACGCGGCATTAGGCCTTGTTCACCCAAGGTGAATGAATCCGTGCTCCTTGCGAGGGCTCTGTTTACCCGCATGGTGGTGCATAGGTATTCCCCAGGGTGCATTCGGATGCACAGATGTCACATTGGGAACAGCGTCTGTGTCCGTGCAGCTGCTGCATCCCAATTGAGAACAACAGGACTGCCTGCACTGGGATGCATGGAACAATGTGCATCCCCGTGTGGGTAAACATGGCCCAGGCACGGGGCAGAGATTCATAAGCCCCATGTGAATGAAGCCTTTATGTCATCATGATTGTTTCAGTGTCAATGCAGAGTCTCTATTGTATAAATCTAAATAAAGATTAAGGGCCTTTTTACACTGTTGCATTAACACACACATTCCGACGCGCCAAAACATGTCATGGGAGTCATAAAGACTGGCGTAGACAGATTTTTGTCTAAGTGACTTTTATGCATTCTAAAAGTGTCTCAGCATGTGTCAAATTCATGTACCTGTCTAGAAATCGCACTTGAATTCGGTGCATGCTGCGCTACTTTTAGAATGCATGCGAGACACTCTCACAAAATCTGTCTGTGACAGTTTATCTCTGTAAGTCAAAGAGAGTGAATTAGCTCCACTTTCGCAGAATATGAACTGTTGTTTTTTTTTCAGATTTTGTTGCATTCATTGTGCAACAATGTAAAAGTGGCACATTTAAGATGGTTTTAAAGGTAGAAGTTTTTTTACTTTGATGCATTCTATGCATTAGGTAAAAAACCTTCTGGGTGCAACTCCCCTCCAGCCCCCCCTTATACTTACCTGAGCCCCATCTCGATCCAGCGATGTGCATGAGAGCAGCTGCTCTCGGTCTCTCTCCTCATTGGCTCACACAGCGGGAGTCATTGGCTCCTGCTGCTGTCAATCACAGCCAGTGAGCCAATATGGAGAGAGTGGGGAACATGTGTGAAAGGTCCACATCTATTCACATGAGAGCGGCTCTGCAGCTAGCCTTCTCGAGTGCCCCTATAGCAAGATGGCTTGTTATTAAGATCACTCAGCAGGAGAGCAAGTGGGGGAACCCAAAAAGAAGAGGAATGGGGCTCCTCTGTGCAAAACCTTTGCACAGAGAAGGTAAGTATAACATGTTTGCTATAAAAAGAAAAACTGCAAACCTTTAGAATCACTTTAGGATCTATCTGAATTTGGTGTATGAGTGACAGTCAGAACCAAAAGTGTTGCAAATGCTTCATGAATTTGGCGCAATGCATTAACCATAGAGATTACTGCAAAAAAAGTGGCGCAGCAGCTTTATTGAATTCCCCCCAATGTCTTTTCCCATCTTAGTACTGAAGTCAAGACGATAAAATACATGTAACGTGGTCTAATGCATTGGCAACAGATATTGGTCAAACAACCCTTGGTCAATAGATGGACACAATTCATGATGAGATCGCCTTCTCCTGCAATTAACATACAATCTCCACCACCACATTTGACCCTGTGTAAATAAAAGTGTAGCGCTAAAAATAAGTGAACATGGCACACCTTATGTAAGGGGCTATATAATCTGAAAATATATATAATGATCCGTTTCTCATAGTAGAGAACACAGGATAAATATAAAAGAACTCATGCGATGGTAAGTCGCACAGAAGTCGCAACACTTATAGTAAAAATTGCTATTTGCAAGGGTAATGTGATATAGTGACTGAAAGTAACCTCAGTATTTAATAAAAATGCTCTAAAATAAACTTATATGTGACTTGAAACATGAATGTGATAACATGAAATTAGCAGTAATAGTGACCTGCTGAGTGAAAAACACACTATCATATATAGATAAAAAACGAACCAGTGTAAAACCATAGGCATGTAGTAAAAGACAAACACAGTACTGATCTCAAATGTGGGTGAAAGCAGACATATGATAGTCCATGAAACATCCAAAGTAGGCAGCGACAACTAAGAACACACTGTTGCTATAGATGTCAGACAGTCTCTTAAGTAGATATATGGACAATGGATAAATGCACCCGGGAGTGCCTTCACCTTCCAGGAAATTGAGGAAAGAAAGGGGTACTCTTACCAGAAGTGGTGGACCTAGCTCACCGTACGGTGGTGGATCTATCAGACATGGAACAGGAGACGTGGAGTCAGGCTGCTGGGATGAGCCATATGATCGCCTCATCTGTAGTTTGATGGAAATCCAAAGAAGCCACCGATTGTGGAGATGAATGGAACTTGCCAACAGCAGGCAGTGACAAATGCAGCTCTCCAAATATGTCTTCTCCGAATGTGGGTATATATTCAAGGCATAAAAAAGAGAAAAGGCCTCCAGATAGCCTAAATCCAAATGATGGAATTTATTAAAGTAAAAAATATCCAAACGAATGAATATCAAAAATAAAAATTAAAAATGGTTCAATTGAATAGTAAAAGCAGCACAGTATGAGATAGCTTGGGCCAGCGTATTAACCCTTTTTTTTTATGCGTTTCGTCCGCAAAGACTTCAACTGGGGTACATACTGGCCAGCCAACTCCTGCGCTTATATATGACTATCAATTAATTACAAGCCTGTGTGGCTGACATGGAATCTAACTTCCGATGTCCCATGTGTGTTCCAGACGCCATGATGTCACATGGCGCGGCACCGTTGCGTGGCTGTAGCGTGCGTTCCAAGCGTCAAAGCGTCACACGTCACTGTGTGATGCCGTATGTGAGTGTATAATCAATGTACCGAATAAGTGACCTACAGCGTGGCGCCGTAACCAAGCCTCCATATGAATCCCCAATTTGTGAAAGTGTGTGTCGTGCACCCCTGAACTCTGCACATAGCACACCCCCGAACTCCCCTGAACTCTGCGATCTGTATGTAATGCATCCCTGGTATTTAATGCCCCTTTAAGACCCTTCCACTGTTTGACGTAAAATGTGACCACACCCACTATTTGATGCAGTTTGGAGAGTGTGTGTGTGGGGGGAGGGGGGTTTGAGTTCCTCTACCTATTTGCTGAGAAAAAAAGCCTTGAGTATACCTATCAACCAAACTGTACTCCCAAGAACTCCTGCTTGCTAGCTCCCTTGTCACCTCCTCCTAAGCTTGCGTCAAGAACTTCTCCAGAGCCTCTCCAATCCTCTAGAAATCCCTCCTTAGTCTGTCCTTAGGACTGTCTTCTTCTCTCTGCCTTTAGGCGATTCCTGAAATCTCAGAAAAGCTTATACCACTTCTAGCTATAAACTGAATCTTGAACAACTCATCCCCTTCCCTTTAGATTGTAAACTCTCATGAGCAGGTCTCCCCTAAGCATCTTGTATTGTTTTGGAACTGCACTGTCTCCCCTTATTTGTAAAGTACTATGCAAACCGTTGATGCTATATCAACCCTGTATCATAATAATGGCTGTTAACCCTATTTAGTCCTAAATCTACATTTAAAACCCACTGAAAACGTACAACATGTGTGTCAACACTCAGAGAAAACACATGTTGAAGCATGACAATGTACCTGTCTAATGCTACCTTCATAAAATGCACCTCTACATACACGCATAGATCTAAATGGGCCTGTAATCAAAATAAAACCTTTCGATCAAATTAGATTCTACTGAGAACTTGGTATGTTTCTTCATGCTCATTACATCCCACAAAAAAAAAAACAGGTCTACTTAGTATATAAACAGGATCACTTCCAATTGGACTAATTGATTGCCCATGGCAATAAAAAAAAGCAATAAAAAACAACTCTATTTTGTCATGTTACAGGCAAAAATGTAAATGTATTTTATTGGGATATTATGTGATAGACCAACGCAAAGTGGCACATAATTGTGAAGTGGAAGGAAAATTATAAATGGTTTTCAATTTTTTTACAAATAAATATCTGAAAAGTGTGGCGTGCATTTATAATTAGCCCCCTTTACTCTGATACCCCTAACTAAAATCTATTGGAACCAATTGCCTATAGAAGTCACCTAATTAGCAAATAGAGTCCACCTGTGTGTAATTTAATCTCAGTATAAATACTGCTGTTATGTGAAGCCCTCAGAGGTTTGTTAGAGAACCTTAGTGAACAAACAGCATCATGAAGGCCAAGGAACAGACCAGACAGGTCAGGGATAAAGTTGTGGAGAAGTTTAAAGCAGCGTTGGGTTATAAAAAAAATCCCAAGGTTTAAACATCTCACGTAGCACTGCTCAATCCATCAACCCAAAAATGGAAAGAGTATGGCACAACTGCAAACCTATCAAGACATGGCCGTCCACCTAAACTGACAGGCCGGGCAAGGAGAGCATTAATCAGAGAAGCAGCTAAGAGGTCCATGGTAAATCCGGAGGAGCTACAGAGATCCACAGCTCAGATGGGAGAATCTGCCCACGGGACAACTATTAGTCGTGCACTCCACAAATCTGGCCTTTATGGAAGAGTGGTAAGAAGAAAGCCATTGTTGAAAAAACACCATAGGAAGTCCTGTTTGCAGTTTGCGGGATGCCATGTGGGGAACACAAAAAAACATGTGGAAGAAGGTGCTCTGGTCAGATGAGACCAAAATGTAACATTTTGGCCTAAATGCAAAACGCTATGTGTGGCGGAAAATTAACACTGCACATCACACCATCCCCAGAGTGAAAAATGGTGGTGGCAGCATCATGTTGTGGGGATGCTTTTCTTCAGCAGGGACAGGGAAGCTGGTCAGAGTTGATGGGAAGATGGATGGAGCCAAATACAGGGCAATCTTAGAAGAAAAGCTGTTATGCCGCGTACACACGAGCGGAATTTCCGTCGGAAAAATCTTGGATGGTTTCTCCGATGGAATTCCGCTCAAGCTTGGCTTGTATACACACGGCCACACAAAAGTTTGCTGAACTTTCGACCGTCAAGAACGCGGTGATGTACAACACTACGACGAGCCAAGAAAATGAAGTTCAATGCTTCCGAGCATGCGTCAAATTTTTTCCAAGCATGCGTAGGAATTTTGCGCGTCGGAATTGGTACTGAAATTCCGATCGGAACTTTTTCCGACCGAAAAATTGAGAACATGCTCTCCATCTTTTGCTGGCTGGAATTCCGCCAGCAAAAGTCTGATGGAGCATACACACGGTCGCATTTTCGGACCAAAAGCTCTCATCGGACTCTTGCTGGCGGAATTTCAGCTTGTGTGTACGGGGCATTAGAGTCTGCAAAAAACTTGAGACTGGGGCGGATGTTCACCTTCCAGCAGGACAATGTCCCTAAACATACAACCAAAGCTACAATGGAATGGTTTAGATCAAAGCATATTCATGTGTTAGAATGGCCCATTTATAAAGTCCAGACCTAAATCCAATTGAGAATCTGTGGCAAGACCTGAAAATTGCTGTTCACAGGAGCTCACCATGCAATCTGACAGAGCTTGAGCTGTTTTGCAAAAAAAATGGGCAAAAATTTCACTCTCTAGATGTGCAAAGCTGGTAGAGACATCCTCAAAAAGACTTGCAGCTGTAATTGTAGTGATGGTGGCGGTTCTACAAAGTATTGACTCGGGGGGGCTGAATACAAATGCACCCCACACTTTTCACATATTTATTTCTAAAAAAAATTGAAAACCATTTATCATTTTCCTTCCACTTCACAATTATGTGCCACTTTGTGTTGGTCTATCACATACAATCCCAATAAAATACATTTATATTTGTGGTTGCAACATGATAAAATGTGGAAAAATTCAAGGGGTATGAATACTTTTTTCAAGGCACTGTATATATACACCGATCAGCCATAACATTATGACCACTGACATGTAAAGGGAATATCTCGTTACAATGGGATCTGAAAATTGGTAGGATATATTAGGCAGCAAGTGAACATGTTTTCCACGAAGTTGATGTGGTGAAAGCAGAAAAAAATAGGCATCGCAGTATGTTGTGTATGGGGCTCTGAAGCCCATGGTGACCCATGTCCACGGCCAAAAGCTTCTACAATGGTCACATGAACATCAGAACTGGACTACAGAGCAATGGAAGAAGGTGGCCTGGTCTGAGGTATCAAGTTTTCTTTTACATCATGTGGATGGCCGGGTGCGTGTGCGTCACTTACCCGGGGAAGAGATGGCACCAGGATGCTGTGTAAGAAGGCAAGTCGGCAGAGGCAGTGTGATGCTTTGGGCAATGTTCTGCTGGGAAACCTTGGGTCCTGCCATTCAAGTGGATGTTACTTTGGTGTCCATGCCTCAACGGGTCAGGGCTGTTTTAGCAAAAGGGGGCCATACTCAATATTAGGTGGGTGTATATACATGTGCAGGCAGTCCCACTCATGTTAATTAGGATGTAGCTGCTGCTCTCAATTTGACATTTGTGTGGATACAAGTCCCCAAATGCATGCAGTGTGCATTCGGGGACCAGGCGACGAGCACACATCCACACCCACACAGATGTCAAATTGGGAGCAGCGGCTATGTCCATGCAGCCGCTGCGTGCACTCGGAAGAACAGAACACCTATGCATTCTGTGCAGGCAAAACACGGCCCTCACACAGATGTACGCTTAAGTACGCCTACGTGAATGAGCCCATATATTTCAGACTGATGTAAATGTACAATATGTATAAGTGCTACATAAATTGTTGGCACTGTATAAATACCTGTAAAAAAATAAATGGGTACATAAAAACGATTGCATTTTAATATTTTGCATTCTTCTCTTTAGCC
Organism: Aquarana catesbeiana; assembly: GCF_042186555.1. Classification (NCBI taxonomy): domain Eukaryota; kingdom Metazoa; phylum Chordata; class Amphibia; order Anura; family Ranidae; genus Aquarana; species Aquarana catesbeiana. The sequence goes on from NC_133332.1 coordinate 66,823,452, forward strand.
AGCAGGTGGGATTCAAACCTTAATGAAAAACTTGTATCTATACAATATATATATATATATATATATATATATATATATATATATATATATATATATATATATATATATATATATATATATATATATATATATATATATATATACATACACAGTATTTCACAAAAGTGAGTACACCCTCACATTTTTGTAAATATTTTATTATATCTTTTCATGTGACAACACTGAAGAAATGACACTTTGCTACAATGTAAAGTAGTGAGTGTACAGCTTGTATAACAGTGTAAATTTGCTGTCCCCTCAAAATAACTCAACACACAGCCATTAATGTCTAAACCACTGGCAACAAAAGTAAGTACACCCTCTAAGTGAAACTGTCCAAATTGGGCCCAATCAGCCATTTTCCCTCCCCGGTGTCATGTGACTCATTAGTATTACAAGGTCTCAGGTGTGAATGGGGAGCAGGTGTGTTAAATTTGGTATTATCGCTCTCACTCTCTAATGCCCCGTACACACGGTCGGATTTTCCGACGGAAAATGTGTGATAGGACCTTGTTGTCGGAAATTCCGACCGTGTGTAGGCTCCATCACACATTTTCCATCGGATTTTCCGACACACAAAGTTTGAGAGCAGGTTATAAAATTTTCCGACAACAAAATCCGTTGTCGGAAATTCCGATCGTGTGTACACAAATCCGACGGACAAAGTGCCACGCATGCTCAGAATAAATAAAGAGATGAAAGCTATTGGCCACTGCCCCGTTTATAGTCCCGACGTACGTGTTTTACGTCACCACGTTTAGAACGATCGGATTTTCCGACAACTTTGTGTGACCGTGTGTATGCAAGACAAGTTTGAGCCAACATCAGTCGGAAAAAATTCTAGGATTTTGTTGTCGGAATGTCCGAACAAAGTCTGACCGTGTGTACGGGGCATTATACAACTCTCTGAGGATCTGAGAAAAATAATTGTTGCTCTACATAAAGATGGCCTAGGGCAGTGATGGTGAACCTTGGCACTCCAGATGTTTTGGAACTACATTTCCCATGATGCTCAACTACACTGCAGAGTGCCAGAGCATCATGGGAAATGTAGTTCCAAAACATCTGGAGTGCCAAGGTTCGCCATCACTGGCCTAGGCTATAAGAAGATTGCCAAGACCCTGAAACTGAGCTGAAGCACGGTGGCCAAGACCATACAGCGGTTTAACAGGACAGGTTCCACTCAGAACAGGCCTCACCATGGTCGACCAAAGAAGTTGAGTGCACATGCTCAGCGCCATATCCAGAGGTTGTCTTTGGCAAATATGCAGTGCTGCAGAGGTTGAAGGGGTGGGGGTCAGCCTGTCAGTGCTCAGACCATACGCCGCACACTGCATCAAATTGGCCTGCATTGCTGTCGTCCCAGAAGGAAGCCTCTTCTAAAGATGATGCACAAGAAAGCCCGCAGTTTGCTGAAGACAAGCAGACTAAGGACATGGATTACTGGAACCATGTCCTGTGGTCTGATGAGACCAAGATAAACTTATTTGGTTCAGATTGTGTCAAGCGTATGTGGCGGCAACCAGGTGAGGAGTACAAAGGCAAGAGTGTCTTACCTACAGTCAAGCATGGTGGTGGGAGTCTCATGGCCTGGGGCTGCATGAGTGCTGCCGGCACTGGGGAGCTACAGTTCATTGAGGGAACCATGAATGCCAACATGTACTGTGACATACTGAAGCAGAGCATGATCCCCTCACTTCGGAGACTGGGCCACAGGGCAGTATTCCAACATGATAACGACCCCAAACACAACTCCAAGATGACCACTGCCTTGCTAAAGAAGCTGAGGGTAAAGGTGATGGACTGGCCAAGCATGTCTTCAGATCGAAACCCTATTGAGCATCTGTGGGGCATCCTCAAACGGAAGGTGGAGGAGTGCAAGGTTTCTAACATCCACCAGCTTCATGATGTCGTCATGGAGGAATGGAAGAAGACTCCAGTGGCAATCTGTGAAGCTCTGGTGAACTCCATGGCCAAGAGGGTTAAAAGAGAAGTATGTTTTTTTTTTAAAATTTACCCATCATACTTACCTAGGTGGATGCAGCATCGGACTGATGCTGCATCTGTCCCCTGGCGCCTCTGTGCTGAGAACCGAGCCATCGAACATCGCCGATGGCTTGGTTCTCTCAACTCCCCGAGCAGAGAGCTGCTGCCTGTCAATCATCAGCTCTCCGCCCTACCTCCCCTCGCACGCTCACTGGAACGCTGTGGAGAGGCAGGAGTGGCCGTCCCAGTCTCTCAGTGGCTCGCTGAAAGGCTGAGAAAGGCACCTGGCGGATCCAGACTTTATTGTCGTGGTGACGCGGTGCCTGGACTGATTCCAGTGACATGAGCAGAGAGCGGACTTCAGACCGCTCTCTGCTGAAAACGGGTCACAGGAGCGCAAAACGAATTGCACCACAATGACCCATAGGAGAAGCCCAGCCAAACGAGCTCAGGCTGGACTTCTTCTTTAAGGCAGTGCTGTAAAATAATGGTGGCCACACAAAATATTGACCCTTTGGTCCCAAATTGGACATTTTCACTCACTTTTGTTGCCAGCAGTTTAGACATTTATGTCTGTGTGTTGAGTTATTTTGAGGGGACAGCAAATTTACACTGTTATACAAGCTGTACACTCACTACTTTACATTGTAGCAAAGTGTAATTTCTTCAGTGTTGTCACATGAAAAGATAGAATAGAATATGTACAAAAATGTGAGGGGTGTACGCACTTTTGTTTATATATATATATAGATATTTATATCTATAGATCTATAGATATAGATATATATATCTATATATCTGTATATATAGATATATATATATCTATATATACTGTACGTCCCCAAACTATTAAGGGCTTGTTTACACCAGTGATCTTCGTTGAATGCATGGCCGCTGGCGTGTGCATGGCAGTTACACAGTGACAATGCATCAATCCCATTGCATTGCATTGCACTGTTTACTTTTTTATTTTCAAAGAACTTATTGAAATGTCATGAGTGACATTCCAATATAGTTCTATTCACTGCAGTGGCCTTTCACAGACAAATACTTGAACAGAAAAATCCACATCTGACACTGGGTGCAGGCTCACTAGCAGTCTGTGATCTGCTTCATAAATACCTCATAGAAGAAAGGAAGGAAGCAGCACTCCATTGTAAAAGTCATATAAAAGGTTTTAAGGATACCATGTCACTTTGTCTAGTCAGAGGAAGTGACAGGATCTGTGTAAAGGGGCACTCCCCACCCACTGATACTTACCTTGCCAGTGCTCCCCTGTCAATCCCCTCAAAGTCATAACTGTCACCATAATTCCCTGTGTCAGTTGGTGTCGTAGACATAGAGGGAGCGGTGACATCACCCGTTCCATTTTATGACAATCCTCAGGCCTAGTGACTGTCCGCTAGGCCCAAGCACTATAAGGCCTCATGTACACTACAGCTGCTAAACCGAAGTTTAGGAACAGTTGGGCGTTTTTTTTTTTCAGCAGCCCCTGAACTCTCCTCTACGTTATCTTATCTGTAAATGTGCACTCAGTAGTTTATAGTAGTTTAAAGGCAGTTGAGGTTACAGGCACTTTTTTGAAAGCAGAAAAGTTGCGTACACCGGCATTTCAAATGCTTGTAACTGCGTGTAGCCACCGTAGACTGCATTTATGGGCTTTTGCATTTATAAGCATTTTTAAAGGGGAAAACATTTTTGATAATTTTTGAACATATAAAATGTTGAAAAAACACAAATTTCACCACATGCTGTTGCCTGCAAGCTTGACACACCGTTGGACATTGGCCCACCGTGTGATATTCCCCTCATCAGTCAATCATGCAATAAAATACTTCACAAGCAGTTGCCTTGTAGATTGACCCTGAAGTTGACTGGGACTTTGACCCACCCTGTGATATTGTTCAACCTTTTGAGAAAATAACCTCATTTTGGCTCGGTTCACACCTACAGTATGTGCTTTTTGCACAAACGCACTACATGCCATTCAACGTGGTTTTCTATGGGACACGTTCATATGCTTTTTTCAGCCGCTGTTTGGAAAGGGTCAGGGACTCTTTTAAACACAAAACTGTGCTTTTTTTTTTGTCCTCACGCAATTTTCTACATTTTCAGAGCCTCAGCACCAGGCCAGCAACATCAGGAGTATTTCCTCACACATGCTCATGATGGGATCCATAGTAAAAACACAACTATTTCAAGCACACTGCTCTCCCTGGTGCTGCTCTGTCTTCTCTCACAGAATGGCTGAAATAGTTAATAATTTACTTGTTTTTCATGCATTGTGGGCATTTGGGAGGGTCTCCTAAGGTTATCTTTAAAAAACGCTTTTTAACTTTAAATGCTCAAACCCGCTGCTAAATGCTCATAAATGAAGTATGTAAAAGCTGTAAAATGGATGTTTTTCACTGTCAGTTTCCAGCTGTCAAGTTTCCAGCGTTCAGAAAAGTTAGTCAACTGCCTTGTGTACATGAGCCCTAAGACCTCTTTCACACTGGGGCGCTTTTCAGGCGCTACAGCGCTAAAAATAGCGCCTGCAAATTGCCCTGAAAGAGCCGCTCCTGTCTCTTCAGTGTGAAAGCCCAAGGGCTCACACTGGAGCGATGCGTTGGCAGGACGGTAAAAAAAGTCCTGCTAGAAGCATCTTTGGAGCACCACTCCTGCCCTTTGAAATCAATGGGGCAGCACAGCTATACAAAGTGCAGGTGGTATTTAAAAATAGCAGTGCTTTACTGCCGATGACCCAGTGTGAAAGGGGCCTAACATGAGAGGAGGTGACATACTTCCCCCATATCTGGACGAACAGGATTTTTTGCATCAGCTGAGGCAGCAAAAAAGTGATGGGGGATTGCTGGCGTGGTATCAGTGGGTCGATGGGGCCTCTTTACTAAAACACTATCACTTAACCCTCAATGGGCTTAGGAGGGGGTTATTTACGAAAAGTAAAAACCACTTTGCACTGCAAGTGCACTTGAAAGTGCAGTCGCTCTAAATCTAAGGGGTAGATCTGAAATAAGTGGAAGCTCTGCTGATTTTATCATCCAATCATGTGAAAGCTAAAATGCTGTATTTTTTTATTTTCCTTGCATGTCCCCCTCAGATCTACAGCGACTTTACTTTCAAGTGCACTTGCAGGCAAAGTGGATTTTCCTTTAGTAAATAACCCCCTTAGTGACCATGGGGTTGATTTACTAAAGAAAAATCGACTGTGCACTTTGCAAAGTGCAGTTGCACTCTGCAAGAGCAGTTGCTCCAGAGCTTAGTAAATGAGCAGAAGCTCTGCTGACTTCCATCATCCAATCATGTGCAAGCAAAAATGCTGTTTTTTTCATTTTCCTTGCACGTGATTGGGTATTCTTTGCAAAGTGAAGGTTTATCTCATTTACTAAGCTCTGGAGCAACTGCTCTTGCAGAGTGCAACGGCACTTTGCAAAGTGCACAGTTGATTTGTCTTTAGTAAATCAACCCCAATGTCTGTTTTTGGCAGCCTAATCACCCTAACGCGGCGTACACACGATCGGACTTTCCGGCATAATTGGTCTGGCGTACCGGAGTCCGGGGGACAATTCGATCGTGTGTGGGCTCCAGCGGACTTTGTTTTCTCAAAAGTTTGACGGACTCAGATTTGAAACATGTTTCAAATCTGTCCGACAGACTCGAGTCCGGTCGAAAAGTCCGCTCGTCTGTATGCTAGTCCGACGGACAAAAACCAACGCTAGGGCAGCTATTAGCTACTGGCTATGAACTTCCTTGTTTTAGTCCAGTCGTACATCATCACGTACGAATCCGTCGGACTTTGGTTGATCGCGTGTAGGTAAGTCCGTTCATTTGGAAAGTCCGTCGTAAAATCCGTCGAAAAGTCTGCCGGACAAAGTCTGCCGTAAAGTCTGGTCGTGTGTACGCGGCATAAGGCTTCTTTTGGACTTGTTGTTGGGGGGGGTTAAAAAATACATGGTTGAGCTGTGTTTTCGACGCCCGCCAACTGCCCCCTCTTAAGCTACAATAGGCAGCAGACAGAGATGTTTACATGCTGCAGCTGCAATGCTTCACACTCACGGCAAAGTTGACCCAACGCGCTTTACATTCAAGTTAATTGGGAATTGCCGCAAACACCCTGCACCTACTCCTACTATAGCCAGTGGTACCAGAGACACCTACTGGCAACAGTGAGAAATCACAACCCCACCGAGTTTAGGGAGAAACCAAGTGCAAAACTATACAAATCAAGCTGGGCTCATTATCACCCAACCAAAACTAAATTTCTTACCATTTATCAACCTATCTAGAAGGGTGCTATAAGGGTTAGGCTGTTATTAGATTAAGAAGATTAAACAGAACCTTTGCCCACTTATATTAGGTGTCCCTATAGGAATCCCTCCTATATCAGCATTTCCACCAGAATCCCCCACCTTGCATTAATTGTCCCTGACAAAAACAAACATGTGCTGCTATGAACAATATTGAATATCATATCTGCTATTGCTGTACTCCCTTTTCAACCCCCCAGAGCTCCCCAAGAAACTCCCACAGTCTTGTTGCTAAGACGTTGCTATGACGCTTCAGCTGATGCTCCTACTGTTGATGCTCACCTCCACCATCAAAAGAGTGTGCTATTTCTCGGATGCAAAACCCAGTGCATGCACCATTTTTTATTCATTGCAGTAGCTCTGAGCAAAGTGCCATGGCAACAAGGTAGATAGTGGACCACATATGTACAGTGTGCGAATCAAAGAGATAGTCTTGAGATGGCAGAGTCAACATCATCAGCTGGAGCATCAGTTGAAGCTCCATAGTGATGAGAAAAATGCCAGCTATGGGAGTTTTCAGGTAGGCTTCTAAAGGGGTGAAAATGGCCTACAGCAATAGCAGGTATAATATTCAATGTTGTTCATAGCAATACAGTTTTTGTTTATCTATTGGTGCCCCTTGCTCACCTGGCGATCCTGCCAATAAAAAGTTCCTGTCCTAGGCTGATGACACTAGAGGAAATACGAGCCACCAGAGATGTGGATATAAGCCTAGGTTCATGCTTGAGCCTCTTCAAGTGTTTTCTTCGAGAGTACATTCACACCAGGTGCAGTAGGGCTGCATTGGGCAAATAATCCGCAGGACGAGGCAAAATGCCTCGTCTTCTACCTGGCAAGTTCACACCACCACATTCGCGCTGCAAAAAAGTAAGGCAGGCTGAACTTTTTTGCAGCGCAGTGCAAGGCAATCCACAGCCCCCCCCCCCCCCCGGGCAGCAGACAAAACTACTAAATACAATATTACTGTGTGACATTATATTCAATTTGTTTAAAAAAAAAAAGTGCGATGCGCAGTGATCAATATATCAGCACTGTTGTCATCCCACCGCACAACCACTGCTGCGTTGTAAGGCAGAGGCTGGTGTGAATGTACCCTTAAGTCTCATTCACACCACAACACATCTGTTAATGCATGTGCATTGAGTTGCGTTTTTTTGTAATTCAGTGCATGTTAGTGTTCATGTGCCTTAGTGCGCATTTGCATGCATTTGAATGTGTTGCACTGAAAAATAGTAGTGCATGCTGCACAAATGCAAGGCAACACACTGGTATTAACTGCATTCATTGGGAACTATTTTTTTTTTGGTTACCATGCGTTGGGAATACGCTCGCAAATGCACCCCAGAGCATAATTTTTTGTGTGTGTTTGTACATGCGTTCTTCTTATGTGTTTTTGTTTTTGAGCCAATGGAAAGCTAGTGACATGATGTTCAGGTATAAACAGGCACCATTGAATATTAGGCCTCATTCACACAGGCACTGAAGCCTGTAGACTGTGAATGGGCTGTGTATATATATATATATATATATATATATATATATATATATATATATATATGTGTATATATATGTATATATATATATATATATATATATATATATATATATATGTATATGTATATGTACATATATGTATATGTATATATATATATATATATATATATATATATATATATGCGGCTTGAGACGCATGCAGGTAGCCCATATAAGTGTAAGAAAACGCTGCAGCTGCACGAAAACACATCCCCTCACCCCAATTTGATAGGTGTGCGAATGAGTGATCCAGAATGCATGCTTTCTTCATTTGAAGCCATTCACCTGCACCCACGTACCTGTCAAATTGAGATGGGCGGTTATTTCCGTACAATCACTGCGTCCTCATACACCGACTTGGTTTGCCAGCGCTCAGCACCTGGTGGCTCAAGCTGCATACATACACGGCCCAGTCACAGTCTACAGGCCTCAGAAGCCATGTGAATAAGGCATAATGGGAATCTTGATGTTGAGTGTTAAGGCTGTTTGGGAAACGCACTTCAAATCTCCATGTGAATGAGGTCTAATACCTCCTCTATTGCAGACAGCTCACAATTCATTTCTTTGCGGACATGACAGGATCTCTTTAACCTCCCTGGCGGTATGATTATTTCGGATTTTAGGTGCTGAAAGCGGTACCATTATTTTGCATGGAAATTTGGCGTTTTATATTGTAGGTCTGTAAATCTTAACAATAACACACTTAAATCTGTCCAAACCAGAGTCTAGTAGATATCCCGGGTATGATAAAGTTTGAAACACAAAACATAAATTATAATATAATAAATAAAAATAAATAATTTAAAAAAATTTAAAAAAATAGTAATAAAATAAATTTCCCCACAATTCACTATCGCTCAATTCTGCAAGTGTTCTAATTTACTATCGCTGTTTTCTAGCTGGTCTAAAGCCACTTTTGATGTAAAGGGACACTTTTTGGTTGCTATGGACAATCTCCAGTTTCCAGGCAGAAAGAACAGTGTATATCATGTAAAACTGCATGCAGGGCATGGGCCAGAGCACTGGGGACAAAAGGGATGTGAAATCATTTCATACAGTACTGTAATCTGTAAGATTACAGTACTGTATGTGTTATGATTTTGACAGTTTTTTGAATTTGCCGCCAGGCTCCGCCCCCGTGCGTTGCGCCGCTCGCAGGGAACGGAGCCTGGCACGGAGAGGCTTCGGAGGAGGACGGAGCCCTCGGACACTGCGGGGGACATCGCAGGATCCCGGGGACAAGGTAAGTAACGCCGCCCCAGGATCCTGCAATGCGATCCCGAGTGTGGCTCGGGGTTACCGCTAATGGTACTGAATTTAAACCCCGAGCCACACTCGGGAAAACCGCCAGGGAGGCTACGCACTTCCCTTCCCTGTACTCCTCTGCCCACGACTTCTTGTACGAATGCCTTCTCTTGCAGAGCTATTCATAGTTCCCTTACCAACATGATAGAACTGAGGCCTAGTAACTGTCAGTCCCCCATACCCAGAAGTACCATGTAGGTATACCTTGATGGGTCTGGGAGCAGTGAGCTCAGAAATATAGTTACTGATGCCTAATGGTCTCTCCTTGAAAGCGGAACTAAACCCTCCTATCCTTTACAGCCAAGGGATCTGGCATTGTGGCCTCTGTTTGATCTGCTGTTGCTATGGTGATGTACATGTGATCAGTTTAGGGTTGCCACCTCATCCCTATAAACCCAAACACATAGTAAAGTGATTGTAAAGGATCGTTTTTTTTTTTTTTAAATAACAAACATGTCATACTTACATACACTGTGCAGCTCGTTTTGCAGAGAGTGGCCCCGAACATACTCTTCTGGGGTCCCCCGGCGGCTCTCGCGGCTCCTCCCCGCATCAGATAAGCCTCCTTGGAGAAGCGCCCTCCCGAGGGGGTTACCTTGTGGGCACGCTCCCGAGTCCAGCATTTGCGTCCACAGACACGAATGCCGGACTCAGCCCCACCCCCCCCCCGGCGCCTACATCATTGGATTTGATTGACAGCAGCGGGAGCCAATGGCTGCGCTGCTATCAATCTATACAATCAAGAGCCGGGACCCCGTGGAGAGAGGGACAGTGCGTCCCCGCCGAAGAGATGAAGGGGCTTAGGTAATTAAAACGGGGGGCCTGGAGGGGCCGGTGACTGCCAGGTGTTTTTTCACCTAAATGCATAGGATGCATTTAGGTGAAAAAACACGAGGGTTTGCAACCCCTTTAAGTACACAGGTTCTGTGGCTGATTGAGGTGGTAATTAACCACTTGCCAACCAGCCGCCGTCATTATACTGCGGCAGGTTGGCTCTATTACGCGAATCGCCATAGCTGTACGCCAGTTCGTGTAATAGACACAGTGGGCGCGCGCACGCTCAGCACGGCGCCGGAACCAATGCGCGTGACCGGCGGCCGTGATGTCCCACGGCCACCCGCGATCGCTCCACAGAGAGCCAGAACGGAGATCTGTCAATTTAAACAAACTGACCCCCGTTCTGTCAGGGGAGTAGAGAGAGATAGCCTGTTCTTAGTGATCAGGAACAGCGATCTCTCTCCTCCTCCACTCAGTCCACTCCCCCCACAGTTAAAAACACCTCCCAGGGAACACATTTAACCCCTTGATCACCACTAGTGTTAACCCCTTCCCTGCCAGTGTCATTTATACAGTAATCAGTGCATTTCTATAGCAATGATCGCTGTATAAATGTGAATGGTCCCAAAAAAGTGTCAAGAGTGTCCGATCTGTCCGCCGCAATGTCGCAGTTAAAAATCGCTGATCACCGCCATTACTACTAAAAAAAAAAATAATAAAAATGTCATAAAACTATTCCCTATTTTGTATATTCTTTTAACAAAAATATGCAGAAGAACACATATTGGCCTAAAATGAGGAAGACATTTTTTTTTTATATTTTTTTGAGGGATATTTATTATAGCAAAAAGTAAAAAAATATTGCTTTTTTTTTTTTAAATTGTCGCTTTTTTTTTTTTTTTTTTTTAAGCACAAAAAATAAAAACCGCAGAGGTGATCAAATAAAACCAAGGAAAGCTCTATTTGTGGGCAAAAAAGGACATCAACTTTGTTTGGGTACAGCGTTGCACCACAGCGCAATTGTCAGTTAAAGCGACTCAGACCCGTATTGCAAAAAATGGCCTGGTCATTAAGGGGGTAAATCCTTCCGGTTTTAAGTGGTTAAACTCATTTAGTGCCTTATCTGGATTAAATTATCCCCAGAACCTGTGTAATTCATATGTAATCGGGTTTAAAAGGATGAGGTAGCAACCCTAGATCAGACTATGTCACCAGACATATGAGGGCCTGATAATTGGGTTGAGAGCACAGTTAAAGCAGAACCAAATCCATCAGTTTTCAGTGACCCTAAGGGCTCCTTCACACATGAGGTCAGGGGGCGGTAAAACCAGGCAGTTCAGCCATGGTTTTACTGCCCCCCTGACCACCCTCCTGAACCCTGATGGCTCTACACATGTAGTGGCCATGGTGCCACCGCCAAATGCGACTGATGCAGTTCTATTGGGCGGCGCCTGAAGCACAGCGCAATCTGGTGCAATGCACGTGAATACGGTGCAGTAGTAGGACAGTGAGTGGGGCTGCTCTGCAAGCACCCTGTACAATGCACACAGGTGCGCTGCACTATTGTGGGCTTCAAAGGCCTGGTTCACACATATGTAGATTGCGATTGATACATTTTGGGTGTGTTTTGCATTTTTTCACACGCGTTTTTGGGAGGTGTCTTTTGTCCTGTGGGAGAAACCAGCAAAAACGCAGCAGAAACTTATTAAAAACACAAGCACTGTGTTTTTAATGTGTTTCCATCAAAGTCTATGGAACCAAAAATGCAACTTGATGCGGGAATAAAAGTCCAAAAGCCCTGGTTCACACTGATGCACCCCATAGCATTCGCACTGTATTCTGCGATCTGCTGCGGGTGTCAACGGATAGTTAACAACACCCCAAAAGCAGGTCGCAGACGCAGTGTGTTTGCCTAAATGGGATCACATGGGTATAAACACCCATGCAATCCATTTCCAGTGCGAATAAAAAAAAAAGCTGGCGACACCTTTTTTGATGCGGATGCGGTGCGATTTGATCAATCAATGATTGGCCTCAAATCGCACCGCACATTACGCTTGCCGCTGCAATTTTTTTGTACACTTTGTCACACATTCGCAAGGTGTGAATGGAGCCTAATTCCCTTTACATACAATCGGACATTTCGACAACAAAATCAATCGGATTTTTTCCGACGGATGTTGGCTCAAACTTGTCTTGCATACACACGGTCGCACAAAGTTGTCGGAAAATCGCGGTGACGTAAAACACGTACATCGGGACTATAAATGGGGCAGTAGCCAATAGCTTTTGTCTCTTAATTTATTCTGAGCATACGTGGCACTTTGTGCGTCGGATTTGTGTACACACGATCGGAATTTAAACGATCGGATTTTGCTGTCGGAAAATTTTATATCCTGCTCTCAAACTTTGTGTGTCGGAAATTCTGATGAAAAAAGTCAGATGGAGCCCACACACGATCGGAATTTCCGACAACACAATCCGATCGCACTTTTTCCATCGGAAAATCCGACCGTGTGTACAGGGCATTAAAATCATGTTTCTGGCCCCGATCAACTTCAATGGCAGCGCCTGAAAAATGCACTCAGTTTTGCATCTAACAACCCCTCTCCTCCTAGTAACTAGCCTTCCATTGGCTAAAATTAAATAGCTGAAACCTGAAAACGTACAAAAAAAAAAAAAAAAAAAAAAAAAGATGATGCCCAAAGCTCAAATACTTGGCCCTCTATATGCACAGGACAGGTTCACTTTATAATGGCGAATGACAACTACAACAATCGCCCCCTTCCCAGCACAGCATGGTTCCTGCCAGCCCATCCACCAATAAACAGCATCGCTCTCTGAGCAATAGCAAATCTGCTCTTCCTGATTGGCTGGACCTACCCGCCCAACATACAACCAATCAGAGCTTGCGCTTTACCTCCTTCGATCACGAAGCAGCCAATGACGGATGGTGACAGGGCTCCTCGGCGGCTGGTTGCTGGAAGATCCGGGAGGAGGAGATCGGAGAGTGCGGAGGGTTGATCGCCATCTTCAGATTGCAGGGGCTGTCAGTACCGATCTGGTTGTATGTCCGTCTGTCTAGGATCATATAGATAGATATATTTTATATATATATATATATATATATATATGTATATATATATATATATATATATATATATATATATATATATATATATATATATATATATATATATATATATACAGAGTATGTACTGTACATCAGAGGGGCTCATCAGGGCCCAATATGGCTGCCCAGTCAGAGATCATCCTGTACATGTGTCAGCAGTGTGCACAGAATTGGTCTGGTGGTGGGTAATGGTCACTTCTATAATCTGCTTCTATTGTGCCATCCCTGGTCCCCCCCATCCGCCATCATCAACCAGGGAATGAAATAACAATGTCATTATATACCTAATTAGTGACGTCATCACTAGCAAGGTGATCTGCATAGCTTCCCCTCCCTCAGTACTCCTCTTAAAGCAAACCTTCACTCCCAACATGGACCCTTTTTTTTTCCATAATGTTTTATTGCCATTTTTTAAGCATATAAGTAAATGGAGTGATATCCGAAAAAAGAAAAACAAAATCCAATTGGACTTTTAGGCTGCATTCACATGCGATCCCAGGCGGAATTGCCGCGATTTAAAGTGGCTGCAAAACGCGCGCCGCGATTGCGCTGCCATTACTTCTAAATGGCACCGCGATCGTTGGGGCGGTAAATTGCAACGCGCGATGCTTGTCGCTTCTTTTTGGGGCGACAGCGATTTACCGAGATGGCAGCGCGATTTGGGCTCCATTCGCACCTGTGGCGCTCCAAATTGGCGCAATTCAGAATCGCGGCAAAAAACACGTTTGCAATGGCATTACTTCTCAATGGCGCCCCCAAATGCGGTGTGGTTTTGCCATGATTGTTGCAACGACAGATCGCGCAAACAAAATTTGTGGGAAGTGTGTCCCTGCCCAAATAAAGTTCCGGAACTTCTTTTGGGGCGACACACATCCCGCGATTTTACTACGATCTGTCATGCGACAATCCCTCAGTACTCCTCTTAAAGCAAACCTTCTCTCCCAACATGGACTTTTTTTTTCCATAATGTTTTATTGACATTTTCAAGCATATAAGTAAATGGAGTGATATATGAAAAAAGGAAAACAAAATCCAAATGGACTTTTAGGCTGCGTTCACACACGATCACAGGCGGAATCGCGTGATTTCAAGTGCCTGCAAAATGCGGGCCACGATTGCGCTGCCATTACTTCTGAACTTGCGGGAAGTGTGTCCGTCCCCCAAATAAAGTTCCGGAACTTCTTTTGGGCGTCCCGCGATTTTGCTGTGATCTGTCATGCGACAATCGCGACAAAATCGCACCACGTTTAGGGCACCATTAAGAAGTAACGGCATGGCAATCGCGTCCCACATTTTGCAGCCATTTGTAATTGCGGCGATTCCACCCACGATCGTGTGTGAATGCAGCCTTAGGGCTTGGTCACATGGGCTTTGCTCTTTGAAGAGCGATCTGTGTTCTGATCATTTTTCAGAGAGCATGTGACAGGCGGTGAGATGTTGTATTGTTTCTCCACCACCTGCTTTAACCCCTCGATCGCCACAATTGCAGAGTGGCCCCATTCACTGAGAGCATAATTCCTGCCGCAAATCAAAGCATCGCAGCCCCGGCGTGTGTACACCCCTCAGCCTCTGCAGCTAAAGAGGGTAGCGGTCAGGAGAGGGACAAAAAAAGCTTGGCTCAACTGTGGGGTTTTACCGCCCCCCCAACCTCATGTGTGCACAGGCTCTTACTTCCTGTATCCCCCCCGCACAAAATTTTTTTTTTTTACTTTGGCTGCCCCACCTCCATTTTCTTCTAGGTGAGGATGATGTGTCCCCTCTCCTGCACATTTCTGGGGGTTATGTGACGGGGACATCCCAGGAGGCTACAGGAGTAGGGAGCTGGTGAAGCATCTTCAGGGACTGGCTGCAAGAACCTGGAAGAGACAGCCAGCTCCTGATCACCCAGATGGCGGCAGTGGATGATTTCTGAAGAAAACCCTTCATAGCAGGTAAGGGGGGGGATGCAGAAAGGCAGAGCTGGGGGTGGGCCTCATCAGCATGGATGCAAGAAGTGGGCTGGACCCTGGGAGGGGCTATGCAAATCACAGAAAGCCCTAGATCAGTGATGGCGAACCTTGGCACCCCAGATGTTTTGGAACTACATTTCCCATGATGCTCCATTACACCGCAGCGTGCATGAGCATCATGGGCAGGTACGATCCTGGGTGGGTGCACGGGGTGCACTGCAAGCTGCTGCAGAGGAGGGGCACTGAAGCTGTGGCCCTCACTTGACTTAGCAGCGGCGCCGCCCCGAGACCCAGTCGTCCTGTCCACACTGCAATGCCATGCCCTGGCTGGCTGCCTCTGCTGCGCGCTCCACTGGTTGCTAGAATCGCCAGGCGTCTAGCAACCTGTGATGACAGAGGCCGCGGCTTGCCCAGCATTCAGAGTGCTTAACGCCTAGTAAACTAGCTCCACTCACCTCATCCATGTTTTTCAGACAGTGTGGCTCAGAGCCAGAGGGAGGGGAGCCGTCTGCCTGTGAGTGACTGAGCTGAGCACGCTGTCCACCTGCACTAGCATAGCACCTGTTGGCTGCTGCTGCCTGAACCTGGTGCTGCAGCCTGACACTGTGTCTGTTCTGGAGGCTCGAAATTGACCCTCGGCTTCACCCTGTCCATTCTGCCACTAGGCTCTTCTACAAGTAAGTTGTACCATCAAATGCAGCCACTGTGCCCATCAAACGCAGCCACTGTGCCCATCCAACCCAGCCACTGTACCATTAAACTCAGCCACTGTGCCCATCAAACGCAACCACTGTGCCCATCAAATGCAACCACTGTGCCCATCAAACGCAGCCAATGTGCCCATCAAACGCAGCCGCTGTGCCCATCTAATGCAGCCACTGTGCCCATCTAATGCAGCCACTGTGCCCATCTAATGCAGCCACTGTGCCCATCAAACGCAGCCACTGTGCCCATCAAACGCAGCCACTGTGCCATTAAACGCAGCCACTGTGCCATTAAACGCAGCCACTGTGCCCATCAATCGCAGCCACTGTGCCATCAAACTCAGCAACTGTGCCATCAAACGCAGCCACTGTGCCTAACAAACGCAGCCACTGTGCCATCAAACGCAGCCACTGTGCCCATCAAACGCAGCCACTGTGCCCATCAAGCGCAGCCACTGTGCCCATCAAACGCAGCCACTGTGCCCATCAAACGCAGCCACTGTGCCCATCAAACGCAGCCACTGTGCCCATCAAATGCAGCCACTGTGCCCCATCAAACGCTGCCACTGTGCCCCATCAAACGCTGCCACTGTGCCCCATCAAATGCTGCCCCTGTGCCCATCAAATAGTGCCACATCAAATGCAGCCACTGTGCCAATCAAATAGTGCCACATCAAATGCTGTCACTGTGCCCATCAAATAGTGCCACTGTGACCCCCCCTGCCAAAGGGGAGGAGTTAGTAAGATGACCACGCCTATGTGGGGGTGCCAGAAATATTTCTGCACCCAGGCGCCTGTGACCCTAGGATCGGCCCTGATCATGGGAAATTCCAAAACATCTGGGGTGCCAAGGTTCACCATCACTGCCCTAGGTTACCTTCACATGGGTAGTAAAATAGGAGCTACAGTTTTACCACCCACCTAAAACCTAAAACAGAGCTGCCAGATGGGTTTGTACATGTGCCATGGCATCTGGGCTTTGCAGCTGCTGTAAATATACCTGAGCATGGCGAGTTCAACAGGGTGGTAAATCCTCAATATCTCACCCACTGGAGTCGGTGGGATGGTGCTGTACTCTCAGACCAAGGCCTTGGCGGCACGCTTATTTCAATGCAAAATCCCCCTTCGGATGAAAAATTAAAGAAAACAGTCCTCCCAAAAAAAGGCATTCCCACTTCTGGGAGCCTCAGCCGCGGGTATTGACGTCAGGGCTTTGACTCCCTCCTCCGTCCCCCTCTCCCTGTCGCCGGGCCAGTAGGAGAGAGGGGCGGAGCCTCGTGCATGCGCAGTAGGGTTCCCGGCGTGAAGCCGAAAGGCTACACTGCCGAGTTCCCTTACCCGCAATGGCGGCAGCAGCACCCGACAGCTGATGGAAACATCAGCTTCGGTGCCAACATCACAGGACTCCAGGACAGGTAAGTGTCTGATTAATAAAAACCAGCAGCTCCAGTATGTGTAGCTGCTGGTTTTTCTTTTTTTTTTTTTTTTTGGGGCGGACCTCCGCTTTAATGGGTGGGTGTTAGTCCGGAGCAATGGGCTTTCCTAGACATTTGCATGCAGACTGTAATAGATAAGGCACACATGTGATGCTGATCCTCCATGATGGGGAAAAAACAAATCCAAAGACAGAAAGGAGCGGGCTAGGGACAGTCAGGCTGGGGAGGAAAGTACTAGATGATGCTGGGTGTCCTCTAGCCAGAAAATGAGCTGGATGCTAAATAACTTGCTGCATCTTCTAATGCACATTGTGGGACGCTCACAATGTGAAGTGGAATCAGAATAAGTCATTTCAGTCCAGGAAGGAAGTCTCTACAAGTGTGCAAGACTGAAGGGAAGGCCGGAGGTCAGTGCCTAGGCAAGGATGACATCACAGTCCTTTCACCGAGATCATAGGGACACTTCACAGGAATTCGATCCTTTGCTGTGCCAATTTAACAAAGGAATGAAAGTAACTAAAAACGAATTAGGGTTAATAGGGGCCACAATACTGTAATATTCAATTGTAATATAATGTATTAATTTAATAATGATGTTTAAGTATAATATTAGAATGTAATAATGATGTTTAATTATAATAAAGAAGGGTCCACCATGATGTTTAATTATAATATTAGAATTTAATAATGATGTTTAATTATATGATAAAAAGGGGCCACACTGATGTTTAATTATAATATTAGAATTTTTTTTTTAATTCAAACTCTTTTATTGATATCAAAGAGCACAAAAATAAGACATTACAGATCATTTCAAACATCTTAGCATGCACAAAGATCGAATATTAAAGGTGACAATCGTTCCATTCACAACAAACCAAAATAAAAGGAACATTTGAATTAAACAGGTAGCAGCTCTTTTCTGCAAGTTACAAAGGATTTTTTTTCTTTCCCATGTCATATCATAAGGACATAATTCGATACAGAGCAGCCCATAATATTAGAATTTAATAATGATGTTGAATCATAATAAGGGGCCACAATGATGTTTAATTACAATATTAGAAATTAATAATGATGTTTAATTATAATAAATAAGGGGCACAATGATTTTTTGTTACACTTTGCACAGTAATTGGTTTGACAGTTCAGTCCGGAGCCAGGCAGGGGATTCACCCAACTGCACCCCGACCCCTCCAGATGTATCTGCCTCAATTCGCTCAGGGTACATCTATGGTTTTCTATATTACTTTTGAGAAGAGTGAAGGAGCAAGAAGGTTGCTTGTGAGATAACAAGCAATTCTGACATTGGATGGGCTCAACGTCACCTCCCTGGGGTTCCCCAAAATGGTCCGTTCTTCACTCAAGCTTGGTATGGGCAATAGGGTCAGGCTGCTTATAACCAGTCCATGTTATATAAAAGGCCGTGTAATTCCATTCCATCAATCACTTACCTGCATCAGATACAGAGATTGTCTGATTTGTGTGTCAGAAATTGAAGGGATCCACGTGATATCAGAAAAAGAACAGAACGCTAAACTTCCCTCCTGCAAATCCAATTCCATTATTACTGATAACATTGTAATTGTAGGAAGATAAACAGTATCCAACGCATTTCAGGGGTCACAGTAAACCACTGAGTACTAATGTGACGGGGGGGTAATTACAAAGACATTACCACTGACCACCTATACAGGGAAGTTAAAAAACACTTTTACTGATCACCAATGTTAGGGGGATGGGGGGGGGGGGGTAAAAAAACAGCACTGACCACCGATGAGGAGGGGGAGTGGTTTACAGCATTATCACTGACCACCAAGGATGAAAGGGATTATCCACCACTGCACCAATACTAAGGAGGGGGTCTTATTGTGTCTGACTTCAATGATTACTCCAACGTTCTTGTGGTACATTGTTAAAAATGCAGCAGGAGATTTCTAAGGCATTAATGCAGAGTTCCACCTAGAAATGGAACTTCCGCAGATCCAGTTCCTCCGGTGCCACATTTGGTACCTTTTCAGGGGGGAGCAGATACCTGTCTAATCCAGGTATCTGCTCCCACTTCCGGGCAAAGATCGCCGCAATGTCCGGCCCCTCCTCCTTCCCCCTGCTGCCTTCTGGGAGACACACAGGTCCCAGAAGACAGCAGGGACCATTCAGAATGCACAGCACGACTCACGCATGTGCATTAGGAAACAGGCTGTGAAGCCGCAAGGCTTCACTTCCTGTTTTCCTTAGTAAGGATGTCGGCGCCTGCACCTGGAGCCGAGGGACGGGTCGGCTTTGGGGTGCCGGCGTTGCGGGTGCCCTGGACAGGTTAGTGTCCTTATATTAAAAGTCAGCAGCTGCAGTATTTGTAGCTATTGACTTTTAATATTTTCTTTTCCAGGCGGAACTCTGCTTTAAAGTGGAAAAAAGGCCGATTTGATTTAAAGCGGAACTAAACCCATCAATTTACCAATTTCAGAAAACAGTTACATTCCCTGCATGCCGGGATTGCTGTCACATTTGCTTGTGTTCCAAACCAAACTGTCAAACCATCAAATAGCTGGAATCATAACTGATCACATGTCCAGCATCATGGCAGTTGCAGATCAAACAGAGGACAAGATGGCAGTTTCCTTGGCTTGAAAGGAAAGGAGGGCTTAGGCTCGGTTCACACATGGGCGGCACGACTTGCAGGTCGCCTCAGCGAGGCGACCTGCAAACGACTGCGGGGCGACTTGCGAGACGACTTCTGCATAGAAGTCTATGCAAGTCGCCCCAAGTCGCCCCCAAAGTAATACAGGAACCTTTTTCTAAGTCGGAGCGACTTGCGTCGCTCCAATAAGAACGGTTCCATAGCACAGAACGGGAGGCGACTTGTCAGGCGACTAGGTCGCCTGACAAGTCGCCCCAGTGTGAACCGAGCCTTAGTTCCACTTTATTTTGTTGCCCAAAACATTTACTTTAAATGCATGCCGTGAACAATAACTGCCACAGTTGTTTGCGCTCTAAATTGAACTGTCAGGCCATCAAATAGGTGCAATCATAACTGATCACATGTGAAGCATCATGGCAACTGCAGATCATACAGTGGACAAGATGGCAGCCTCCTTGGCTGTAAAGGAGAGGAGGGTTTAGTTCCACTTTATGATATTAAAGTTTTGGTTTTATTTGTTTAAGAATAACAAACATGTCATACTTACCTGCTCTGTGTAGTGGTTTTGCACAGAGCAGCCCAGATCCTCCTCTTCTCGGGTCCCTCACCGATGCTCCTGGCCCCTCCCTCCTGCCAAGTGCCCCCACAGCAAGCAGCTTGTTATGGGGGCACCCGAGTCGAGCCGCTGCTCGGTGTGTCCATTCAGACATGGAGCCGCAGCTCGGCCACGCCCCCTCTCTCTTCTCATTGGCTCACTGACTATGATTGACAGCAGCTGGCGCCAATGTCTCAGCCAATCAGGAGGGAGAGTCTCGAACAGCCAAGGCTGTGCCCAGTCACAGCAGAGTCCCAAGACTCCCTGACTTGGAATTTCATGTTTGCAATACACCTTGTTGCTTGGGCTGTCCGGAATCGTACCTGGCTGACCCCTTCTCTTAGCTAGATGTCTAAGGACTTGTTAAGTCCACTGGATGTCCATTGAGCTGCATAGATCAATGTAGGCGCAACACAAGCACACATAGAAAACAGTTGTTCTCTGTGTGCTCTGGTCAAAGCATAAATGTGCGGTGGTGTGCAGCATGTATGCCTTGCAAGTCATAGCAGCCAGTGGTGTATTTTGGTTTTGTGCTTATTTGGCAGTACTTATAGGCACTGTTTGGCAGCACTGATGGGTACTGTTTGACAGCACTGATGGGCACTGTTGAGGCTGCACTGATCATCAATACACTAATGATCAGTGCCCTGATTATTAGTGTAGATATCCCCTTATACACTTGCTGGTTACCGGCTCTCACCTCTCCTCTCCTCACGCTGCGACAGCTTGAGGAAAGGAATGCCGATATCCGGCAAGTGTGTTTAGATTGTGATCAGCTGTTATTGGACACAGCTTATCACGTGGTAAAGAGCCGCTGTGATTGGCTCTTTCCCCCCGATCTGCTATCAGCTGTGTCTAAAGGATCGTGCTGGTTGCGCGCGGCAGCGAGAGGGGAGGTGCGGTCCTGGGAAGGCATCAATAGATGCCCTCCCAGAACTGAACGACCATGCTGTAACCATCATTCGTCTTTAGCTTGTTCGCCTGGGGAGGGGGGGCGCCGCCCCGCTGAGAAATGCTGCCCAAGGCAAACACCTTGTTTGCCCCACAGCAGATGCGCCCCTGGACAGATCCCACTCATTTCCTGTGGTTCTGCGTGTTGGCACAATTGCATTTTTAAGCGTCTTCTAGTTTTCTGTACCCTAGTGGTCTAAGGTGTCCCTGAAGTAAGTATTAAAATAAATAAACAAGCAGGCAAGGGCGCCATTATCTAAGTGTAGAGGGTAGTAGTAATGCAGATAAGAAAGGGATTAAATTGCACTCATGGGATGGATAGGGTAAAACCTCATGTAATCCAATGAGGAGTGGAGCCATCTGGGGAGTTGTGTGATGTTTAAATATGCAGCAGCCAAACTAGTCCCCTCCTTATTGGTTTGACAAAAGGGTGGTCCTACCAGCCCTGAAACGCATTTGCCATGCTCAACCCACCTGACGTCAGGGCCAAACCCATCTGATTCCAGCCAAGCCCAGAGGAGACATCCTGAAAACACCTACCGCCTGCTTGCGTTCCATGGAGGATAACAGCGGCCACGCAGCAGCAGCTTCCAGCCGTATCCCTGATGATATCTGCAGCATCACCTGGCTCCCCAGAAAGGCTCCACTCTGCATTGGGTTACATGCTGCTTAACCCTCTCCATCCCGTAAGTGCAATTCAATCTCTTTCTTTACTGAATAAATCTTTTTATTAGGTTGTAAGCAAATGGTTTAGAGTACAATAAATTCAGAAGTAAAGAAATAATTACCGTATTTATCGGCGTATAACATGCACCCCAAGTTTAGGAGGGAATTTTAAGGAAAAAAATGTTTTAAGGAAGAGAACTTACATTTAAATGCCCATCAATGCAGCCTTGCACAGCATCCATCTGCATGCTTGTCCAGTGTCATTTGCAGCCTTGCAGTCATTTGCAGCCTTGGTGTCATTTGCAGCCTTGCAGTCATTTGCAGCCTTGGTGTGATTTGCAGCCTTGGTGTCATTTGCAGCCTTATCAGTGTCCATTTGCAGCCTTGCAGCTTTGTCAGTGCCCATCTGCAGCTTTGTCTGTGTCCATTTGCAGGCTTGCCCAGGCTGCAGTTAAACTGCAGTGACTTGTCAGTATCACTGCAGTTTGAAAATGGCGCTGCCGGGGCCGAAATACATAGCTGTGACTTGCGGCGGCTCTCGGCCACTTTCGGCTCCACTCGTAAGCCCGCCCGGGATGGACGTGACTGTGAGCGGAGCGAGCGCCGCCCATATACAGATAGCCGAGTGTACTCGGCTAGGTTTGGCTAGCTCCGCTCACAGTCACGCCCAGTCCCTGTGTCCATCATAGGGCAGGACTGGGCGTGACTGTGAGCGGAGCTAGCCAAACCTAGCCAAGTACACTCGGCTATCTGTATATGGGCGGCGCTCGCTCTGCTCACAGTCACGCCCATCCCGGGCGGGACTATGAGTGGAGCCGAAAGTGTCCGAGAGCCGTCGCAAGTCACGGCTATGTATTTCGGCGCCGGCGGCGCCATTTTTAAACTCGGCTAATCACGCACTCGCGATTTTCCCCTGATTTTAAGGGGAAAAAAGTGCGTGTTATACGCCGATAAATAGGGGTATTAGCAAAGACAAGCAACATAGTAATATAATCAAATTTCATATAAAAATAAGCAAGTGAAACCATATTTTTTTTAACCGCTTCAATACAGGGCACTTATATACCTTCCTGCCCAGACCAATTTTCAGCTTTCAGCGCTGTACCCAAACTAAATTTTTATACTTTTGTTCCCACAAATAGAGCTTTCTTTTGGTGGTATTTGATCACCTCTGGGATTTTTATTTTTTGTTAAACAAATAAAAAAAAGACGAAAAATTTGAAAAAAAAAGTTTTTTTTTTGTTTCTGTTACAAAACTTTGTAAATAAGTAAGTTTTCTCCTTCACTGATGGGGCTGCACTGACGGGCACTGATAAGGTGGCACTGATGGGCACGATGAGGTGGCACTGATGATGGGCACTAATATGCAGCACTGATGGTACACATAGGTGGCACTGATGGGCACTGAAAGGTGGCACGGATGGGCACTGATAGGCGGCACTGATAGGTGGCACAGATGGGCACTGATAGGTGGCACAGATGGGCATGGATGGGCACTGATAGAGACACTGATGTACACTTATTGATGGTACGGTTGGATGCCAATCAGTGCTGTACACTTATTGATGGTACGGTTGGATGCCAATCAGTGCCAAACAATGAAGCCTGCCAATCAGTGATGCCCAGTGTGGGCACTGATTGGCATCAATTGTGGGCACTGATTGGCATCCCTGGTGGTCTAGGGTGGCATACCTGGTGGTGGGCATCCCTGGTGGTCCAGTGTGGGCATCCTGGGGGGGGGGGACATGCTCTGCTACGCAATCGATCAGCACAGACCCCCCCTGTCAGAGGAGCAGCCGATCGGCTCTCCTCTACTCACGTCTGACAGACACGAGTGAGGAAAAGCCGATCAACGGCTCTTATTGTTTACATTGTGATCAGCCATGATTGAACACGGCTGATCATGTGGTAAAGAGTCTCCGTCAGAGACTCTTTACCTAGATCGGAGTTGCGGTGTGTCAGACTCCATGTCTTTATGGACCTTGCTTTGTGCACTGGTCCAAATCATTTGGTGGAGGGGGGATTATGGTGTGGGGTTGTTTTTCAGGGGTTGGGATTGGCCCCTTAGTTCCAGTGAAGGGAACTCTTAAGGCGTCAGCATACCAAGACATTTTGGACAATTTCATGCTCCCAACTTTGTAGGAACAGTTTGGGGATGGCCCCTTCCTGTTCCAACATGACTGCACACCAGTGCACGAAGCATGGTCCATAAAGACATGGATGAGCGAGTTTGGGGTGGAGGAACTTGACTGGCCTGCACAGAGTCCTGACCTCAACCCGATAGAACACCTTTGGGATGAATTAGAGCGTAGACTGCAAGAAAGGCCTTCTCATCCACATTAGTGCCTGACCTCACAAATGCACTTCTGGAAGAATGGTCAAACATTCCCATAGACACACTCCTTAACCTTTTCCAGAAGAGTTGAAGCTGTTGAGAGAGCCAACTCAATATCAATATTGAACCCTACGGACTAAGACTAGGATGACATATAAGTTCATATGCGTAAAAGGCAGGTGTCCCAATACTTTTGGTAATATATTGTATATCTCACAGGCACATTTTATAATATTTCAGCTTAAACTACCTTCCACAGCCATTGTACATGATGTGTTTGTCATCAATATTAATTTGCAGCTTGTGCTTCAGAATGGTGGTTAGATGGGAAGATCTCATTGCCGAAGTCTGCAAAAGATACAAGAAGACAGAGGGGTTTATTTACTAAAGCTAGAGAGGGCAAAATTAGTCACAATTCTGCAGGTAAACCAATCAGCTTGCAGGTTTTATTGCTAATGTTTAATTAAACAAGCTGAGGTTAGAAGCTGATTGGTTCCTCTGCAGAATTGTGACTAAATTTGCCCTCTCTAGCTTTAAACCCCAGTGGGTTCATCTACTATCCATGGTTCACCAGTAACCTAAATATCAGATTTTGTTGGCCTTTTTTTTAAGATACTAAGGAATTTACTAGGGTTGTCCCGATACCACTTTTTCAGGACCGAGTACAAGTACCGATACTTTTTTTCAAGTACTCGCCGATACCGAATACCGATACTTTTTTTTTATGTCACGTGACAGTGTTTTTTTTTGTTTTTTTTTTTAACAGTGCTTCTTTTTTTTTTTTTTTTTTTTTTTTTGGGGGGGGGGGGGGGGGTGAACGGTTTATGTGTGTGTGTGTGTTTTGTTTTGTTTTTTTAAATTTACAATTTTTATTTTTTACAATAATTTTTTTTTTATTCTTTATTGCAATATGTGTTTTTTTTGTTTTTGTTTTTTTTTTAATCAGCCCTGTTGGGGGGCTTTGGTGAGACATCAGGGGTCTTAACAGACCTCTGATATCTCCCCCTTGAGACAGAGAAAGAGACAGAGGATAGAGATTCCCCAGTCCCTTTCTCTGCAGCCTCAGCTGCACTGAGAATGAATGGAGAGAAGACAGCGGCTCCTCTCCATTTATAAACTGACACATAGTAATCACAAGAGATTACAATGTTTCAGTTATGTGAATGGACAGAGTCAGCTGACTCTGTCTATTCACAAAGGAAGGAGGAGGAGGACGGCGGAACGGAGGGGGAGAACGGAGGGGGACAGAGAAGGAGGGGGGAACGGAGGGGACAGCGGAGAGGCACAGGGAAGGAAAGAGGAACGGAGGGGGACAGCGGAGAGGCACAGAGGAGGAAAGAGGAACGGAGGGGGACAGCGGAGAGGCACAGAGGAGGAAAGAGGAACGGAGGGGGACAGCGGAGAGACACAGAGGAGGAAAGAGGAACGGAGGGGGACAGCGGAGAGACACAGGGAAGGAAAGAGGAACGGAGGGGGACAGCGGAGAGACACAGGGAAGGAAAGAGGAACGGAGGGGACAGCGGAGAGGCACAGGGAAGGAAAGAGGAACGGAGGGGGACAGCGGAGAGGCACAGAGGAGGAAAGAGGAACGGAGGGGGACAGCGGAGAGGCACAGGGAAGGAAAGAGGAACGGAGGGGACAGCGGAGGGGGACAGAAAAGGAGAGAAGAACGGAGGGGGACAGCGGAGAGGCACAGAGGAGGAAAGAGGAACGGAGGGGGACAGCGGAGAGACACAGAGGAGGAAAGAGGAACGGAGGGGGACAGCGGAGAGACACAGGGAAGGAAAGAGGAACGGAGGGGGACAGCGGAGAGGCACAGAGGAGGAAAGAGGAACGGAGGGGGACAGCGGAGAGACACAGGGAAGGAAAGAGGAACGGAGGGGACAGCGGAGGGGGACAGAAAAGGAGAGAAGAACGGAGGGGGACAGCGGAGAGGCACAGAGGAAAGGAGGGGGCATGGAGGATAATGCAGTGACAGTCAGCGGTGAGCGATCACCGCTGTGTCACTAAAGCAGCTGAAAGCCGCTGGGGGAGAAGCTTGTATCTCCCCCATGCGCCGATCACAGCTGACTTTTAGGTATCGGGGAAGCATCGGGAGCATTTGCCCGAGTACAAGTACTTGGGCAAATGCTCGGGATCGGTGCCGATACCGATACTAGTATCGGTATCGGGACAACCCTAGAATTTACAGATGTCTTGGTGCATCTGATTGTATATTATTTTGTGCACCGCTGCAATATAGCTCACAGCTATTTTGTCTGCATTACCTTATTAACCTCTCTATTACTTGACTGTCAAATGTCTTATTCCAGGGTTTGGAGTGAACACAGAAAGATGAGTCTGTACAACTGGAGTGGTGACCATCAACTGCGGTCAGAAGACCCCATTGTCAGTCTTGGGCACCACAACTGGGAGTTCTCCCCAAACCCCACACAGCCTAACATCCCAGACCAGAATGTAAAACTGCCTTTGGGGACCCAAGAGCACTTTCTAAATTATGATACACTTTCTTCCATGAAAAATAAGTGGGGCACAGGTATGTGGAAAATTGGTCATAAATCTGTGATGTGAACTCTACTCTAGATGCAGCATGTCCGTCTTACTGCTTTCTTGTCCCTCCCACTGTACGGCAACACAGATAGGAGAAAGCTGAGAGATATGGGGGGTATTTACTAAAACTGGTGCACACAGAATCTGGTGCAGCTGTGCATAGTAACCGATCAGCTTCTAACTTCGGTTGTTCAACTAAGCTTTGACAATAAAATTTGGAAGCTGATTGGTTACTATGCACAGCTGTACCAGATTCTGTGTGCACCAGTTTTAGCAAATCCCCCACAGTGTCTCCCCTCAAATTGCAGAGCAACATGAACAAAAGGGGCTTTGAGTCACGGGTTGATTTACTAAAGGCAAATAGACTGTTCACTTTGCAAAGTGCAGTTGCGCTCTTATGCCCCGTACACACGAGCGGAATTTCCGTCGGAAAAATCTTGGATGGTTTTTTCGACAGAATTCCGCTCAAGCTTGTCTTGCATACATACAGTCACACAAAAGTTCTCTGAACTTTCGACCGTCAAGAACGCGGTGACGTACAACACTACGCTGAGCCGAGAAAACGAAGTTCAGTGCGTCCGAGCATGCGTCGAATTGTTTCCGAGCATGCGTGATTTTTTTTTGTGCGTCGGAATTGCATACAGACGAACAGAATTTCCGTCAAGAACTTTTTCCATCCGAAAAATAGAGAACCTTTTTCTGGCGGAAATTCAGACAGAAAAAGTTCGATGGAACATACACGCGGTAGGAATATCCGACCAAAAGCTCCCATCACACTTTTTTGATGGAAATTCCACTCGTGTGTACATTTTTACCAGGATTGCGGCTAGGAATAGAATGCCGTATTTGGCAAGTGACAGAAAAAATTGGCACTGATGTGTCTTGTGACAGTGCGAGGCCCTGCCACTGTGAAAACAGTTGTGGAAAGAACAGAGGGTTTACAAATATAAAGATTCCTGAGTATTGATTACTTATAGATAAAACAGTTTCTATAGATCTCTCCACAAAGAATACTCAATCATGTGCACAGAAAATAATAAAAAAAAAAAAAAAACAGCATTTTTGCTTGCATATGATTGGATGATGGAAGTCAGCAGAGCTTCTGCTCATTTACTAAGCCCTGGAGCAACTGCTCTTGCAGAGGGCAACTACACGTTACAAAGTTCACAGTGTATTTGCCTTTAGTAAATCAGCCCCATAGAGTTGGTCTTTCACACAACAGGGTGACACAAACAGAAGGAAACTATGAGGCCCCATTCAGTATTTGGAATCACAGACGGAAACGCTGCAATTCCAATTCACGCTGCAATTCCAATTCGCATTGCAATTCCAATTCGCACTGCATTGCTGGCAAAATGCAGCATTTGCATTTGTCTGCCATTCATTTGTAATGACACCTAAAACGCGTTGCTGTTTTGCCGCAATTGTTGTGCACTATATTGTGCTGCATTTGCGCAAACCGCATCGCGTGAAGCTCGGCACCCAAAAAAGGAGCAGGAGCTTCTTTTGGGAGACAAGCTTCACGCAGTGCGGTTTACCGCAATTGGCATGTGACAATCATGGCAAAACCGCAACGCATTTTGGTGCCATTAAAAATGAATGGCACACAAACACACTTGCGTTTTGCCAGTATTGCAGTTCAATTGGAATCACGGGCAGAATCGCAGTGAATTTGCCCGCGATCCCAAATAGCTAGATGTGATCGAGGCCTGAGACATGGAGCCTGTCACTCCTATTGTAGGGTGATAGACAGAACAGTAATATGAGACATGGGGGGGTTGATTTACTAAAATTGGAGAGTGCAAAATCTGGTGCAGCTGTGAATGGTAGCCAATCAGCTTCTAACTTCAGTTTGTTCAATTAAGCTTTGACAAAGAGACCTGGAAACTGATTGGTTTCTATGCAAAGATTCACCTGATTTTAGTAAATTAACCCCTTAGAGTCTATCACTTTTACTGTAGGGTGACACTGAGAAGAAACTATAGGATATGGGGTCTGTCCCTTTCACTGCAGGGTGACAGACAGGAAGAAAGAAGCTGAGACATGAAGTCTTTTCCTTCTACAGTAAAGCTGAGTAAAAACGATGATGCGGGGATCTCACCATCAGCCATTGGCTGCAAGCACTGATAGAACACTAGTTTTTCAGCAAGACCATTCGACAGAAGACGGTCATTGAACAGACACACATGTACAGAAAGTTGACCTGTTCCTGCTGAACCGGCCGACTTTCAGTACATGTGTACTGGGCTTTAAAGTGGAATTTAACTCCAATTTTGAACTTGTACCTATGGGTAAGCCCATAAAAAGGCATATCTGTAGGTACAGTGAATATCTCCTAAAGTTGCACTCTTTAGGAGATATTCACTCCACATGCAGCCAGTGATGTCACCGGCGCATGTGCTCTGAAGGGGCGGCATACTGCGCCAGACCTTCAGAGCTCTGTGCCGGAGCCGGATGACTCCCGTACGCATGTGTGGTAGTGACATCATCGCGGCCCTGGCCATTTATACAGCCGGAGCTTGTGAACCCGGAAGGAAGACCATGACAGCACTACGCTGGAGGGCTTTGTGTATGGGTAAGTCCGTCATAATGTGCTAGTATGCGGTGCATACTAGTACATTATGACTTAAACCTCAGGGGGGGCCCATTGTTTTTAATTCTTTTGGCGGTTTACTACCGCTTTAGGGGACACACACAGAAGGGAGCTATAAGATATAGGGGTTGATTTACTAAAGGCAAATAGACATCACTTTGCAAACTGCAGTTGCACTCTGCAAGGGCAGTTGCTCAAGAGCTTAGTAAATGAGGTAAAGCTTCACTTTACAAAGAATACCCAATCACATGCAAGGAAAATAAAAAAAAAATGCATTTTTGCTTGCACATGATTGGATGATGGAAGTCAGCAGCGCTTTTGCTCATTTACTAAGCTCTGGAGCAACTGCTCTTACAGAGTGCAACTGCAACTGAAACCTTGTATAAGAAAGTGTCTTTAAAGCGGTTGTATACCCATTTTTAACATTTTTACCTACAATAAGGCTTACCTAAGGCTTAACTGTAGGTAAAATGGATATCTCCTAAACCTGTACGGTTTAGGAGATATTCACTTTGCATGCAGCCACTGACGCCAGGGGCGCATGTGCTGTGAATGCCCGGCTGAAGGTCCGGTAGTTGCTGGCGGACCTTGCCGGGAAGAAGACTCCCACGCGCGTGTGCAGGAGTGACGTCATCACGGCTCCGGCCACTCACAGCGCTGAAACCGCGAACTTGGAAGACACGCTGAAGGCAAAATGTCAGCTTCCTCAGCGTGGACCGGGATTAGATACCGATGCCTCATTCTAAGTTAAGTATTTCATAATGAGCGAGTATGCGGTGCATACTCGCTCATTATGCCTTTGCCTACAGGTTGTTTTTTTTTTTTTGCGGGTATACCACTGCTTTAGTTGTTGTGTTGCAGACAACAGCGATTTTCCAAATGTTACCTCTTAGTTGATATATGAAGGATTTCATGTGATTGGGGTTTGGACAACACATAATTTTCTTCTCTGTGACACATTTGCAAAAAAAACTCAACAAAAACCCTTCTCCTTCTTCCTTCAAAGTAACCAGACAGAAGGGACCTATGGCATGGTTTTCTGTGATGAATAAAAATGAATAATATTCCACTGCTGGATTATACAGCATGCAAATATTTGACTCACCTCACCTTTTTTTTTCACCTGTTCAGATCTTGGTCTGCTGTGTCCAGAAAGAAACAGATGTCCACCCATGAAGGCTCCAGCCCAGGAACGTCTTCAAAACCCAATGCTGGATTGCAGCATGTGTGGAAAGCTGTTTAAAAGCACAAGCTCTCTTAGCAAACATGCTGTGGGCCACAGTCAGCAGAGAAAACATGTGTGCAACATCTGCAAGAAAGCCTTCAAACGACAGGACCACCTGTACGTATCAAGGCACACAGCTGATCGGCTGCCTTTTTATTAAAATGATAGGAGGCCCTGCAAATAAATGAAATGTACATTGTAATTTCTTATTGAAAGGACAGCCATCTCTTAATTACAACTATTGCTAAATCTCCCTCCCTCTAAGGTAAATTGTGCTAGCCCCCTGCTCCCCAGCTGCTTACTTAACTTAGTCAGACGAAGATCTCTTAAGTGCTAACCACACAACTAACACTTTCAGAAAATGTCACCTTTTTTTGTAACCAAATTATTGTCACTCTGAAGTCTATTTTCTAATAGATTTCATCCCATTTGTAAACAGGGGAGAAAAAAATTTCAGTGCCTAAGTTTTTTTTTTCGTCCATTGAGGGTCCTTCAGGTTATACTGCCGCCTACAGAAGCATTGGACACTAGCACACAAAATAACTGTAGACCAGCCCAGGACATCCCCTCTTGCTACCAACATGCTTAAGATTTTTGCTAGTGTCCTAGGAGGGATGGGCATTTCGACTTCAGCTATGCTGTGTGGAAGACTAACCTATTTTTGCTTTTTATTTTCTTAATCTTCAAGATTTTTCTTCTGCAATCAAAATTCTGTTCTACATTCCTGTTAGAGCTTGTCTCTTTTATTGCAGCTATCCAGCATGGCAGTTCTCAGTGTGACTTTGGAGTTCCTCATCTGGAACCCACTGGGCTGGACATTGCTGTGATTCTCTGAAAGTGATCTTCAGGCATTGGGTTCTATGTGGGTGCTCTTTTAGACCCTGTTCTGACAAAATGTTGGCTGTGGAGCGCTTTCCAAATTCAGAGCCACTGGCATTGCCCCAGCACTCGCCCTTTCTGTGAATTTCCAGTTAGTATTTTGGTTGGGCCGAGTACTAGGAGCTACCTCAACTACATATTATGCCTTTAAAATTCCCAGTTTCTCACTGGTTTGGCATGGAAGGGTTTACCACTGTGGGACCGAGCCTTGTCATCATTTACTAGGTGGAGTGTCCATGCCCTATTTCTTGTTTTACAGCATTGAGGAAGAATCTCCTTGCTGCTGCTGCTGCTCCTGCTTACAAAGAGCCATGTGAAATCTTCAATCTGTTCCTGCTGAATGCTTACAATGAGTTTGGTAATTTCTGGCTATCTGTGCCTTACCATCACGAGTTTGCAACATGTCTGATTAAAAACCCGGGGGCGAGGGGGGTTCAGTGCCACAATAATGGTTGTCCACAGCTCACACTCTTAACGGCTCTGGAGCTGCTTGCAGTAAGCCCACTGATGGTGCTGACGTCTGCAGCCTGGAATCCTGTTGTCCCCTGCCCCTAGAGTCCATTCTGTTGTCTGAATCCTCTATAGCTTCATCAGGTGTAGAAGGTTCCTCTGCTCTTTTGGCCAAGGTTTTTACTGCAGTCAAACAAAACGTAATGGCGCAAATCACCTTGTTATTTGCTGACTCACGAATGTTCTATCTTGCCTTCTGCAGATTTTGTATCTGATTTATCTGAGCCATCAGCTGTTGAGATTCTCAGTCACAAGAGTGGGGAGATCTTTGTTAGCCTTTGCAGACACTTGAATGGCTGGCATCTCAGACTCTTGGGTGCAGGAGGTTGTATCGCAGGGCTACAATCTAGAATTTCACTCATTGAGCCCTCCTTAGTTTATCACCTTTTACCTTCCTGTGTCACCACACAGATTAGCAGATTTCCATTGAGCCTTTTAAGATCTCCTGGACCAGGGTGTCATTGCCCCTGCTCCTATGGCAGAACAGTTTTATTAAGATTTTGCTACAACCTGTTCACCATTCCCAAAGGGCATCCACCCTAACTTGGATCTCAGATCTTTGAAGATTTTTACTCCAGCTTAGAAATTCTGCAGGGAATTCATCAAGTCTGTTATCACCTTCCTTAACCAGGGAGACTTTCTGGCTTCTGTGGACAAGAGCGTGTTCCATTATGCCTCAATTTTTCTAGCACATCAGAGTTCCCTACATTTTGCTGTGGGGCCCCTACATTATCAGCTTGTGGCCTTCCCTTCCAGGCAATATGCTGGCCCCGGTATTAGCACTACTGCACTCTTATTGCATCCCTACTATCGGATACTTAGACAACCTTTGACTGTCCAAGCATTACAGCAGTTCACATTAATCCTGAACTTTTGGAAATCTTGGCTAAAACCAATTAATCGATTAGAGCATCTGGGTTTAGTCCTGGACACAGCTCAGGTCAGAGTGTTTCTTCCACAGTTCCGGGCTCATATTCAAGCTCTACAGTCCAGGAGTTGTCAGTCTCTCAGAGAGCATTTGGCCTCATGGTAACCCCCGTCAAACAATGCCATTTGCCCAGTTCTGCATTGGAACTCCACAACACAACATTCCTTTATCCTGGAACAAGTCAACATTCCTTTATCCTGGAACAAGTCAGTCAAGTCCCTGGACAGTCCAGTTCATTTGGCACTGGACCAGGTTTTCCCTGGCTTGGTGGCTCAGGAATCCAGCCGTAAGTTTCGGGAAGTCCTTCCTTCCTGTCTTCTAGAGGTGACAGCATGTCAGGCTGGGGAGGAGTCCTGAGAACCCTGTTGGTGCAATGAATTGCCTGTCAGAAGAGTCTCATCTACCGATCAACATCTTGGAACTTCGGGCAGTTTGGCTGTCTCTGCTGTATTGGACCATCCTGCTGAAAGGTCATCCGATCTAGATTTAGTTGGACAATACCATACCAGTGGTGTACATTAAAGTGGTTGTAAAGGCTGAGTTTTTTTTACCTTTATGCATCTATGCATAAAGGTAAAAAACCTTCTGTGTGCTGCTCCCCCCACAGCCCCCCAATACTCACTTGAGCTCCCTCTCGATTTAGCGATGTGCATGAGAGCCTCGGCTGTCCTGAGACTACCTGTCCTCATTGGCTGAGACAGCAGCGGGAGCCATGGGCTCTCACTGTTGTCAATCACAGCCAGTAAGCCAAGGAGGAGGGGTCGTGGCCGAGCTACGGCTCTATGGGGTTTATTTACTAAAGGCAAATCCACTTTGCACTACAAGTGCACTGCAAGTACACTTAGAAGTGCACTTGGAAGTGCAGTCGCTGTAGATCTAAGGCGGACATGCAATGAAAATAAAAAACAGCATTTTTGATTGTGCATGATTGGATGATAGAAATCAGCAGAGCTTCCCCTCATTTCGATCTTCCCCTCAGATCTACAGCGACTGCATTTCCAAGTGTACTTCCAAGTGCACTTGGAGTGCACTTGTAGTGCAAAGTGGATTTGCCTTTAGTAAATCAACCCCTACGTGTCTTATGGACGCATAGAGCAGGGCTTGGAGGCGAGCACGCACCACTGCCCCCATAGCAAGTGGCTTGCTTTTGAGTGCACCGGTCAAGGGGGAGGAGCCAGGAGCACCGGCAGGGGACCTGAGAAGGAAATCACTGCTGCTCTGTGCAAAACCATTACACAGAGCAGGTAAGTATGACATGTTTGTTATTAAAATAAAAACAGAACACTTTAACTATTAGAGAGGAACCATAAGTCTTGCTGCGGCAAGTGTGGTAGATCGGATGCTAAGCTCGGCATAACTTCTTACTGCTGCCTTGTCAGTTGTGTACATTCCAAACGTAGACATTTCTCAGCTTACATCACCAGGACTCGGGGGTGGTCCCTGCAACTAGAGGTTTTTCAGGACCTGTATTGGATGTGGATAATGACAGCCTGGATAGGGTAAAGGACAGGACCCGCCAGTAAGAACAGGGCTATAGAAAGGGATGCCAACCATTGTTTGCTTGGGTCCTTGAAAGCAGGTGCACTTTTTACTGGAATAATAGGTGTCTTGTTAAGAGGGGACATGGTCAGATCCACGGTGGGAACAGGCTACTTCTTTACAAAATCTCACCAAATAGATTTAAAGCCAATAAGCACTTTGGAGGAGTACAAAACGTATCAGGATGCTTCCATTCTCTTTAGAAAAGAAATAGCACGCTGGTAGTAGCAAGGGTTACCCGTGGCTGGCCTGTAATTTTTTTTTGTTTGCTAGTGTCTAATTCTCTTGTAGGTGGCAATATAACCCGAAGGTTAAAACTGAAGTTTAGCTAAACAAAAAAGAATTCCCTACAGCTTAAGTGATACTACCTACCTGTAATGAAGTGTATCCCACATGTGCGGGCAGCTGGATCCTGGAGGAATCTTTACTGCAGAGAAGCTTTCGGTCTTCAGGCAGAACAGCAGTGCAGATGGTCGGACAGGAACTACCCCCTCCTTCCTCCTCCTCTTTCATTGAGAAAAGTTATTTTACTTATTGTACTGCCATTAGCATCATCTGTGAATAGGGGAGAGACTCCTATCACTGACCAGACTCTCCAGCATCTAAAGAAATTGGAAATATCAGTTTTGGATGGAACACCTTTACAAATGGGTGACCATATAAAATATAAAGCAGATACTTGCATGGTGGAGTCCATTATGTATGTGTACTTTCTGATTTTTGGAAAGCACATTAGGATCTCAGAAAAGCAGGGTACATTGTTAAATAGTTATCAGCTCCTTTGTTTGCTGGCTTTAGCCCACCAGTGCTATTAGTTGGTGAGGCTGTACTCAATAGTGATGATCCAGTAGTAAATGAGGAAGGGTATCTTTTCTTAATCAAAGCACTCTGCTTTTCTGGGGCCCAGGGCCCTCTAAATTGGAAAATTCATGTAGGCACCCAAAGATGCACTCTGTGTCTGCTTCTTATGTTTTATATAGCCACTGATTTACTTTAAATGATAGCATATGTGATGTAAAATGTGATTCAGTATTATGCCGCGTACACACGATCGGACATTCCGACAACAAAATCCATGGATTTTTTCCGACGGATGTTGGCTCAAACTTGTCTTGCATACACACGATCACACAAATGTTGTCGGAAATTCCCAACGTCAAGAACGGGGTGACGTACAACACGTACGACGAGCCGAGAAAAATTAAGTTCAATAGCCAGTGCTGCTCTTCTGCTTGATTCCGAGCATGCGTGGAACTTTGTGCGTCGGAATTGTGTACACACGATCGGAATTTACGACAACGGATTTTGTTGTCGGAAAATTTGAGAACCAGCTCTCACATTTTGTGTGACGGGAATTCCGATGGAAAATGTCCGATGGAGCATACACACAGTCGGAATTTCCGACAACAAGCTCCCATCGAACATTTTCCGTCGGAAAATCCGACCGTGTGTACGGGGCATTAGAGTGATGATAAGCTTGTATGTAGGTTTGTATATGTATAAAGCCGGCCATTTTAGATTTTCATTTCAACATTCGTAGAAAACTCATTCGTCAGAATATTTTTTCTTGCCATCACTGAGTCTTCTAATTTCAATAGAAAATTTTCTCCAGAACTGATATTTGATTGGTTTCATTACAATATTTATAACTTTTCCCAAACATACACCACATTCATGGTTCAAATTTTGTTAGTTTGAGAACAAAAATCCCCTCTTGCTTCGTTGCTGTGGCCGAAAATGAACGTAGATTTGAAGGAAAAAAATAATGTGGGTCCCCTGGTGGTGTAAGCCGTAGCACATTATGGCAGACCTACTTTAAAAAAGGAAGCCCTCCAGCGACACGCTGTCACCGCTGACAGGGCTTCTATTTTCACCCGGTCTTCCTTCTGGGTTTCGTGGGCTCAGGCCGTTTGGATTGCTGGGCCGCGATGAAATCACTCCCATTCATGCGCACGGGAGTCACGACCACGGCACAGTGCTCTCTGAATTGACGGGATACTCCATGTGTTGTCAATTCAGAGCGCAAGTGCTGGTGGTGTTACCAGCTGCTTTCAGTGCAAATATCTCCTAAACACCGTTTACAAGTTTAGGAGATATTTACTGTACCTACAGGTAAGCCTTGTTATAGGATTACCTGTAGGTACAAGTTCAAAAGCAGAGTTTACTACTGCTTTAACCTCACTAACCATTAGAAAATTACACAAATGTTCCAAAATTAAACATTTTTAAACATAATTGTACTAGTGTATGACCAGCTTTATCACTCCTAATATCAACCTAACTACTTTCTGACTGCGCTATATCCAAAAGATGGCTACTGCGCAGTTTTCTAGTTTGGGGTGCGCTCTGTGACCACTGTGTCCTTCGGACACAGCTGATCACAGATCGCGGTAAAGGGCCAATCACAGCAGCCCTTTACTATGTGATCAGCTGTGTCCAATCACAGCTGATCACATGTAAACAGACTTGCTGGTTATTGGCAGTCCTTTCCTCATACACTGTGCCTGTGTGAGGAAAAAATTGCCATTAAAGCAGAGTTCCGCTTACAAAAAAAAAAAAAAAAAATTAAAAGTCAGCAGCTACAAATACTGCAGCTGCTGACTTTTAATAATCAGACACTTACCTGTCCCAGGGACCAGCGATGTGGGGGAAAGAAGCTCCGCTCGTTTCCCCCTCCTCTCTGTGGCGCCAGCATTGTCACTGTGGGTGCCCGGCTGTGGCTTCACAGTGGGGCACGCACTGCGCATGCGCGAGCCGCGCGGCATGCTGTGACTGGCCGGGCAATCATCTGGGAGCTGTGACTTATCCCAGATGATTGCCGAGAGGGAGGGGGGAGAGGTGAACTGCCTTCCGGAACCACGGAGCCCCGGGGGGGAAGTGGGAGCTGAAACCCTCTAAAAAGAGGGTTTCCGCTCCCCCCCAAAAAAATGACATGCCAAATGTGGCATATCAGGGGGCCACCTTCCCTTAAAGCGGAAGTTCCATTTTTGGGTGTAACTCCGCTTTAAGTGTCCATGCACACATAGGCTGTTATCAGCGGTTTTTGGCAGGGGTGTATTTTGGCTGGGATAAAACCCAGAATTAGTGGGTTTTGAGAGGAGTATTTCAGCTGTAAAAACGCTCTAATGCCGCGTACACACGAGCGGATTTTCCGTCGGAAAAAACTCGGATGGTTTTTCCAACGGAATTACGCTCAAGCTTGCCTTGCGTGCACACGGTCACACAAAAGTTCTCTGAACTTTCGACCGTCAAGAATGCGGTGACGTACAACACTACGACGAGCCGAGAAAATGAAGTTCAATGCTTCCGAGCATGCGTCGACTTGTTTCCAAGCATGCATAGGAATTTTGCGCGTCGGAATTTGTACAGACGATCGCATTTTCGGATAGAAACTTTTTCCAACCAAAAAATTGAGAACCTGCTCTCAATCTTTTGCTGGCGGGAATTCCGCCAGCAAAAGTCAGATGGAGCATACACACGGTCGCGTTGTCCGACCAAAAGCTCTCATTGGTCTTTTGCTGGCTGAATTTCCGATCGTGTGTACGCGGCATAACTCTGATAAAAGCTCAAAAAACACTGAAAAAAATTTTGAGCCATAAGCTTTTGTGGGAGTATAGTTTTGCTAAAAAAAAAAACTGAAAAGCGCTGCTGCAAAAATGCTGCAAA
Organism: Aquarana catesbeiana; assembly: GCF_042186555.1. Lineage (NCBI taxonomy): Eukaryota > Metazoa > Chordata > Amphibia > Anura > Ranidae > Aquarana > Aquarana catesbeiana. Next base: position 66,861,699 of record NC_133332.1, read on the forward strand.
ACTCATTCTACAGCTACAGCTTTCTACAGTTAACGTTACTGGTGTTTTAATAACATGCAGTGTGCATGAGGCCTAACCGGCAAGCCTGTCAGCACATTGTTTACACTGATAATCAGTGCACTGATTATATCAATGCCCTTCAGTGCACATCAGTGAAGGAGAAAAAAACGGAAAATTTATATCAAATACTTACCGTAATTTTCCTTTCCTGATAGGCTCCATGGCAGCATACGTGTGGGTTGACCCCGCCTCCATAACTACCCAATAGGACCCCTCCCTTATAAATTTCAGCTTTGGGCTCTCAGCCGTGTTTCGTAACTAGCCTACTCCAAGCATTGGGAGGGACTCCTGCTGCCATGGAGCCTATCAGGAAAGGAAAATTACGGTAAGTATTTGATATAAATTTCCTGACAGGCTCCATGGCAGCATACGTGTGGGAAATAACTCGCCAAACACACCCGGGTGGGCACAATGCTGAGCAAGAAAATACATTTATTTAACACTGTCCACTGACAGCACTTTCAAACCAAAATTAATGGGTGACAAAGCGGCTGGTTCAACGCAATAGTGGGAAACAAACGTATTGATAGATGACCAAGAAGCCGCTCTACATATGACTTTGGGTGCGACATGAAGAGAAGCCGCCCACGAGGTTGAAATACTCCAAGTTGAGTGTGCAGTCACTGCCTCTGGAGGAGCCAAGCCCTTTGCTTTATAAGCCCTTTGAATGGTCTGTACTATCCAAGCAGAGATGGATCTGATTGAAGCCCGTTTTCCTCTATTTTTTCCCTGTAGAAGAATGAAAAGAAAATCCGTCTGTCTAAACGATTTTGTAGCTTCTAAGTATTGACTCAAAGTATGTCCCACATCAAGGGGATGGACATCTTGACCTTCTGTTGTGCTAAAGGTAGGCAACACAATTTCCTGTTTTTCGTGAAAAATAGATGTCACTTTAGGGTTTGAGCCCAACATGGGAATTAATACTGCTCTATCCGGAAAAAAGGTTAGGAAAGGCTCTTTGGAACCTAAGTTCCTGATTTCAGACACTATTTTGGCTGAAGTTACTGCCACCAGAAAGACGGTCTTGAGTGTGAGATCTTTAACTGATAGAGGATTTTCAGGATCTGTTCCAAGCGTGGAAAGAAAATCTAGAACAAGGGGAAGATCCCATTTAGGGAATCTCGGTTTCCTTTGAGGTCTTAGTCTGATAGCATCCTTGAAGAATTGGCGAACCAGGGCGTGGTTAGCCCATGAAATTCCTGTAAATGCCGAGATGGCTGATATTTGCACACGAAGGGAACTTACTGCTAGAGGCAAATCCAACTCTGTTTGCAGAAAGCTGAGGATATCCTGGACTTTTGGAGAACCACAAGGATTAGGTCTAGAGGCCATGTGCTCTGTGAACTTGGACCAGATAGGTTCATACACTCTATTAGTGCTCTTCCGTCTGGCATTCAGAAGCGTCGGGATGGCTTCTTCTGGACAACCTAAGGCTTCAAGCCTTCCCCTCTCAAAAACCAAACCCTGAAATGTAGATGAGCATGGATGCAGGATAGAACCTTGGGACAGAAGATCCGCCCTGAGAGGCAGAGGGATTGACTCCCGATAACTGAGGAGAGTTAAGAGGGGAAACCATGGCCTGTTGGGCCAAAACGGTATCACTGCCATGACTTCCACTTCCTCTGTTCTGCCATATGCTTGGGGATCCCGGAACCTCGAGTTATACTTGGTCAGTTTGTAATTGCATGGGGATGCAAACAGGTCCACTTCTGGAAACACTCCCAGTGTCAGGAGCCACTTGAACACCTCTTTGTGCAGGGATCACTCGTTGTTGTCCATTTGAACACGGGACAGAAAGTCTGCCTGAACATTCTGGACCCCCGGAATGTAGACTGCCGAAATGTTGGACAGATTCTTCTGAGCCCAGTTCATGATTGGCTCCACTTCCCGTAGGAGGGACCAGCTGCGAGTCCCACCTTACATAGTTAGTAAGGTTGAATAAAGACACCAGTCCATCCAGTTCAACCTGAGTGAGTGTGGGTCTACAACCCTGACCCTTGTCCCTAACCCTGAACATCGCACACTCACATCAATCCCTACCCTCAATCCAAGGTCCCCATTCATATACTAGGGCCAATTTTGGACAGAAGCCAATTAACCTACCAGCATGTCTTTGGTGTGTGGGAGGAAACCGGAGTACCCGGAGGAAACCCACGCAGGCACAGGGAGAACATGCAAACTCCAGGCAGGTAGTGTCGTGGTTGGGATTCGAACCAGCGACCCTTTTTTACTGCTAGGTGAGAGTGCTAACCACTGCACCACTGTGCCGCCCACCTTGTTTCCTTATATAGGCCACAGCGGTTGTATTGACCAACTGGAGCATCACTAAGGAGTTCTTTATCAGATGGTAGAAGGATCTGAGCGCCTGAAAGGCCGCTCGAAGTTCCAGAATGTTGGATACAGTCTTCCGAGATGGCGAGTTCCATCTGCCCTGAGCCACTTCTGACAGGCAATGAGCCCCCCAGCCCAGATTGCTGGCATCTGAGGTCACTGTGACCCATGTGATGGGGAGAATCGAATGGCAATTGCGGAGATTTTTCCCTTGGAGCCACCAAAGGAGAGACTCTCTCATGGATGGAGTGAGGAGGATGCGCTGATTCTTGCTGGGAGAATCCCACTGTTGGAGAAACCCTTTCTGGAATGGGCGAGTGTGCCATTGAGCCCACTTCACCATGGGAATGGTGGCTGTCATTGTGCCAATCACCTTCAGACATTGAAGAGCGGATAGGTGAGATGAAGCAAGGGTTGAACGGATCCTGTCCCGGATCACCACAATCTTCTCCTCGGGTAGCGAGATGGTGCCTTCTAGTGTGTTGAAATGGGCACCTAGAAATATGAGAGACTGAGATGGGACCAGGTGACTTTTCTCCAAATTCAGGAGCCACCCAAACTCTTGGAGAGTGGCAATTACTAGACTCCTGTGCTTTAGAAGCTGACCCTTGTCCTGGGCTAGAAGGAGGAGGTCGTCGAGATAGTGGTGAAGGCGAACTCCTTTGACTCGGAGCAGAGCAACAACAGCCAGCAGAACCTTGGAAAACATCCGAGGTGATGTCGTGAAACCAAATGGAAGGCAGGTAAACTGTAAGTGTTGATCGCCTACAGCAAAGCGAAGAAACTTTTGGAAGTCAGCTGCCACTGGGACATGAAAGTAGGCGTCTTTCAAGTCTATTGACACCAGCCAGTCTCCTAGATGAACTGATTGTTGAATCGTTAATAGTGACTCCATTTTGAATTTTTCCTTTCGGATAAACCGGTTGAGATGAGTCAGGTCTATAACAGCCCTTCATGTGCCGTTCTTCTGTACCAGAAACAGAGGGGAATACATGCCTTCTCCTCGTTCGCCATCTGGAACAGGAATGGCTGCGTTTTGAGCTAATAAAGAGCTTATGTAAGCTAAAAGAACTTGTTTCTTCTCCCTTGAACTTGGAAGATTTGTTGGTATAAATCTTAGTCTGGGAGTGCTGTTGAAAACCCAGGTGTGGCCTGAGGACACTGTCTTGACAGTCCAGAAATCCCGAATTGAGGCCGCCCAAACATGCCGGAAGTGGAGCAGACGAGCCCCCACCTGACATGTTTGAGCGGGCCCAATTTCAAAAGGACTTAGTGGAGTCCTGGTTACTAGTAGAAGCCCCTTTTGTGGGCTTTTTAAAAGAGGACTGCCTGGATTTCCAGGATCTAGAAAATTCCCGACAAGGCCTATAACTACGTGCTTCCCTTGCACGGTCAGTGTTCTGCGATCTTGAAAAGGTGCGTTTTTGGTTCTGTAAACGCCTGTCTTGAGGGAGGAACCCTGATTTACCACCCGTAGCCCGGGTAATGGCACTATCAAGCTTGTTGCCGAAGAGGGATGAACCCTCAAATGGAATACGGCACCAAGCCTGCTTAGAGGCTGGATCCGCCAACCAAGGTCGCAGTCACAAGGCCCGACGGACGGTGACCGATGACAACATCACCCGAGCCACTAGGCGAACAATGTCAATAGAGACCTCCCCCAGAAAGGCAGAGGCAAGCCTGATTTCCTGAATAGGGGAGCTCTTAGCCGCTTCTTCAGAGATACCTCTAAGAGAATCATTCACATTGTCTGACCATGCCTCTAAAGCTTTAGAGACTGCTGCTAAGGCCAGAGCTGGTTTGCACACTGTGCCTGCTGTCAGGTAAATCCTTTTTAGGTCGGCATCAATCCGTCTCTCCAGCGGATCTTTAAATGAGACTGTATCTTCAAGAGGCAGAGTCACATATCTCACAAGCCTCATTAATGCAGCATCTACCAAGGGAGCTGACTCAAGGTGTTTAACCTCTTCTTCCTTGAAAGGGTATAGTTTTGCGACTTTAGATTGCATAGAGCTTTTTTTTATCCATCTTGCCCCATTCTTCAAAAATTATAGCTCCTACTTCCGTGAGGAAAGGAAAATAATGACGCTCCTTGCTGAGTTGTTTGAAAAACTTTCTCTGTTTAGCAGGAGAAATAACTGGGTCTTCCCAAACCAAAGCGTTTTTAACAGCTTTCACCAGAGAAGGAACCAGGGCATATTCAAAGCCCATCCCAGGATCATCCGCTTCTGACCCACTATCTGAAGGGGGAGCTGACTGGTGACTAGGTTGAGAAGACTCCCACGTCTCATGGACTGGACCCTCTTCTGACAGGGGAATCAGTGGATCTTGAGGAGAATCACGAGGCTTTGCAGCATCTCTCTCCTGCAGCGATTCTTTCACGACTCGCTTGATTAATGTTTCCAGGTGTTGGTCTGCACCTTCCCTCTCATTAGCTGCTTTAGAGAAACAGCGGTCACAGAGAGACTTGCTGGCAGGAACTGGGGCCCTGCATCCCCAACATGTTTTCTCCGGTCCCCTACTATGAGATGAGGGGGGGTGAGGAGAACCTCTACTGTGGTCTTTAGACTTAGAGGATGAACCGTGGTGTCTAGAGCCAGAGGAGGAATGCCGGTGGTGTGATTTAGACGACCCGCTCCTTCTGCGGGAACTACTTTGTCTTTGATCAGACCTAGAAGGGCTAAGGAAAGAAGGAAGACAGGAATAGAGAAAGAGAAAGGCACAAAGTCAGAATGATGCCCTACACTCCGCTCTCTTCCCCCCAGCAGGTAAGTAAAGAAAATACTTTCAAATCCTACCTGCTGCGAGAGGACTGGCCACCAGGAGGCAGTGAAGAGTCCATGGCTGATGCTGGGAATCACTGCAGGTGAACACAGATCAAATCAGATATACCAGAAAGCAAAAACAGCAAGCACAGACCCATCTGTACTGCACTTACCTGGGGAAGGCTCTGCAGGTGCTCAGGGAAGTCGCCGCTATGCCCACGATCATTCCCGAGCTCTGCAAGCCTCCCCAGGCTTTTAAAATTGGCGCCGCGTGACGTCACGGTCACGCCAGGCCCACGGTCCTCGTGCGCATGCGCGAAACCAGGCCTCGCTTTCGTTCCGGGACTGCGCCTGCGCAGAACGCAGACAGAACCCGGAAGTAGAGGGAGCAGCGGCTGGAACGCACAGGGAACCAGCCGCTGCATAGGCAATTTAACAAAGAGCACACAGAGAGAAAAACAACAACAACAAATATATACACTGCTGCCATGAAGGCGATACATGCTCACCACCACCTACGATCGACTAGGCCGGAACATCCATACACACACCGGGCTTTTTGGCAGATAATGGCCACCTGCATACTGCTAGGCGATCGGCCTGTGCGCGCTTTTCATTCCAAATGACTCCAGCTCTTCAGCGCTTTACTCTGCAATACACTCCATACCCTACTAACAGTCAAGGCTTATTGGAGGGATGAGACATCACATCGGTCGGCCGATACGATCGCAGGACATCGTCTTCAGGTAGGAGAACCAAACATAAGGTCCTACGGAGGAGGACAAAAAAGGAACACGGCTGAGAGCCCACAGCTGAAATTTATAAGGGAGGGGTCCTATTGGGTAGTTATGGAGGCGGGGTCAACCCACACGTATGCTGCCATGGAGCCTGTCAGGAAATAATTATTTGCAAAATGTTATCATTTTAAACTAAGAAAAATGTTTCTTTTTCAAAATTTTCACTCTCTTTCGATTTCTTTAGCAATAAATAAAAAACCCAGTGGTGATTAAATACCGCCAATAAAAAGCTATGTCTGTCTCAAAAAAATAATAAAAACTTCATATGGGTACAGTGTTGCATGACTGCACAATTGTCATTCAAAGTGCGCCAGCACTGAAAACTGAAAAGACGCCTGGGTAGGATGGAGGTGAAAGTGCCCAGTATTGAAGTGGTTAAAGCAATGCTCTGATTTGCTGCTCCGCTTGCATGAATTAGCCCTTGTTCACATTGGAGTGACTTGTTAATGCAATTTGACAGCTCAAACTGCATGACAAGTTGCATCCTATTGCCGGCAATCACACTACTCAAATTGGTGCCACGCCGACTTTGCGGTGCCGCAACGATTTGAAAAACGTAATTCCTGCATTACTTTTGGAGATTTCGAGTGCGACTTGCATAGACATCTGAGCATGAAGCCACACAGATGTCTTCCAAGTCACACTCGAAATCGCCAAAAGTAGCACAGGAATTACTTTTTCAAATCGTTGCGGCACCGCAAAGTCGATGTCGCACCAATTTGAACAGTGCGATTTTCGGCAATAGGATGCAACTTGTCATGCAGTTTGACCTGTCAACGCATGACAAGTCGCTCTAATTCATGCAAGCAGAGCAGCAAATCAGAGCATTGCTTTAACCACTTCAATACCGGGCACTTTCACCCCCTTCCTACCCAGGCCAATTTTCAGCTTTCAGTGCTGTCACCTTTTCATTTCAGATGAAGTCGCACAATTTCAAAGCCGCAGTCAATGTGAACGAGGGCTTAGACATGAGATGTCAAAGGTGACCTGTAAAGGAACATTTTGTACTGTATATGACAGTTTGCTTGTAAAGATAAAAATATTACTGAGATCTTCGTCTTTTCTTTTAGAAGGGGACATATGTCGACTCATCTTAATTCTAAACCATTTGTCTGCACGGAGCCCGGGTGCAATAAAAGCTACTGTGGTTCTAGATCCTTGAAGAGACATCTTGGCGTTCACCATGGACAGTACACAGGGAATAATGACAGTGCTATGGATGCCACTCGCAAAGAATTGCAGAAAAGCAAACAGCCCAAGTCATTCTCTCTTTTATCGTCAAGCAGTAAGGTGGAGACAGTTCCTTCTCAACCATCCTTTTCTGACATGGAACTTATCCAGTACAGGATGAACAGCAGCTCACAGGGACGGGTGTTGTCAAATGTGGGCATCCAAGATCCAAGTGAAAGTTCTGTTCCTCTGACGGTTGCAATAAATGGAAATAAGGTGGTACCAGAATATACATGTGCCACTTTAAACCCTGTTCCCCCAAACACTTATACTTTGATAAACACAACCGGCCAGGTCTCTGAGGATCCAGAAGCTATTTCATACCCAGTTCTAGACGCAGATTGTCTGGGAATTCAGCCTGATAAAGCCATAACAAATCCTGAACATCGCATGTTTGTGTCTTCTGCTGCTGGACCTTTGGTCCAGAATAATTTAGATGGGCAACCGGTGGAAGGTAACTTGAACAAACCAGTAGAAAAGTATGTGACCACTGTTGGTACATCAGAGGGCACTCCACTAGGTGACCCAAACCAGAAAACACTGGACACCTTATCATCAACCCAGCAAGGTTCTACACAAGTCACTCTTCTGACTTATGAAAGTTCCCAGTTACTAAATCATCAGCAGCTCTTTATTGCCTTGGTGGACTTACAGCCATTGCTTTCTGAAGAACAAGCACAGAGTCATCCCACACTGACAAACTACCATTATCTTCCAGTAATCATTACCAGGCCCATTACACCACAGCAGGACAGAAGATGTACAAATGGTGAACAAATGGATGCATTTCCAAAGGCTGATAGCTGGAAGTCCTGCACTCAAGTTGCAGAGCAGGCTGTATGGTCAAATATGTGTGATGGAGACTCTTCTCCTTCTGCTCCTTTCACAAGTATTGGAAGGCAGAAAGAACAGCAACTTGCAGATGGCCTTCTTTCAAATGCTTTCACATGCAGTCAGCTGACAAGCAACAAAAGTAGAACTGATCAGAAACCTGGAAGCCATCACCAAAACTCATCTCTCAAGAAGCTCACTATGGCGGCAGACAATACGGTTTCTCCAAGCCAGGTTGCAATGGAGTCTTTTTTCTTCTCACCAAAATTGCCAGATGAAAAGAAAAACTCAGAAATTGCGCTTTTTTTTTTTCGTTTTCATTTCATTTGTTTTTTTGCTTTTGTCAGGAATTTGGAAAAACGAAAATTTGGATTTTCACATTTTCGGATTTCCGAATTTCGAATTTTCAGATTTCCGAATTTTCGGAATTTTTAATTTTCAAATTTTCGAATTCCAAATTTTCGGAAATTAAAAAATGTGAAAATCTGAACAAAAGAAAGAAAATCGGTAAAATTCCAAATAATAACTAACTATTAAATTATAGGTATTGGAATTTCCTATCAAATTTGGCTGTTCGGCATTCGTTATTTCAGATAATTCGTAACTTCGGATAAATTCGCACTCGTAAATTCGTTACATTCGCTAACAGCCAAATTTGAAAGGAAATTCCAATACCTATAATTTATTATTAGTTAGTTATTTCATATTTATTCAGATTATTTCGGGTTTTCGAACTTTCAGATTTTCATTTTTTTGAATTCTCAGATTTTCATTTTTATTCTCGGATTTTCAAATTTCCAAATTTTAGAATTTTTAAATTTATGAAATTTCGAATATTCTAATTTCTGAATTTCGCATTTCTGAAATTTCAAATACTCTAATTTCTGAATTTTGAATCCTGAAATTTCAGAAATTTGAAAATTCGGAAATTCGTAATTTCAGAAATTCGGAAATTTCGGAATTAACGAATTTGTCAAAATTTGTTAAAAAACGAATTCGGAACTAAACAAATTGCACATGTCTAATAGCAAGTGAGAGGGATTCTGTAGTTGTCTAACATATAACATCGGTCTCTAAAAACAGTTCTTTGAAATGGACCACTGGGCAGAAATGATGCAGTCTGCCACTAGAACAGCAGATTCTGTTTTTCTGAGTGCTCCTTTACAACCTGTTGATCCTGCCAGAAGATTCATTGCTTTTCTCTTTCCTTTGACAAGGTGATAATAGTTTTTGTTCTGCAGTGAAATCACACAGCATTGTGGTCACCCAAGTTTAACCACTTCAGCCCCGGAAGGTTTACCCCCCTTTATAACTTTATAACCAGGCCATTTTTTGCAATACGGCACTGCATTATTTTAACTGACAATTGCGCGGTCGTGCGACGCTGTACCCAAATAAAATTGACGTCCTTTTCCCCCCCCCACAAATGGAGCTTTCTTTTGGTGGTATTTGATCACCTCTGAGGTTTTTATTTTTTGTGCTAGAAGCAAAAAAAGACTGACAATTTAAAGCGGTTTTATACCCGCACAGATTTGTTTCATTTTTTTTTTTTTAAACAAAAAAACCTAAAAGGCAAAGTCATAATGAGCTAGTATGCAGTGCATACTAGCTCATTATTAAATACTCACCTCAGAACGAAGCCTCGACATCTGATCGTGGTCCACGCCGAGGGAGCTGACATGTTCCCTCTGCATTTCTTCCAGGTATCGCTGCTCCGGCGCTGTGAGTGGCCAAAGCCGCGATTATGTCACCACTTCTTCTTCCCGGCGAGGTCCGGCAGCGTCTTTCAGACCTTCAGCCGGGCCTTCACAGCGCATGCGCCGCTGACGTCAGCTGCTGCATGCAAAGTAAACATCTCCTAAACCGTACAGGTTTAGGAGATATTAATTTTACCTACAGGTAAGCCTTATTATACCTTTAGGTAAAAGTTAAAAAATAAGAGTATACAACCGCTTACAAAAAAAAAAAAAAACAATATTTTTTACTTTATGCTATAAAACACACCCAATAAAAAATATAAAAATCAAATTTCTTCATCAATTTAGGCCAATATGTATTCTGCTACATATTTTTGGTAAAAGAATCCCAACAAGCATATATTGATTGATTGGTTTGCACAAAAGTTATAGCGTCTACAAACTATGGGATATATTTACTGAATTTTTGTTTTTATTTTATTACTAGTAATGGAGGCAATCATTTTTAGCAGGATTGTTACATTGCGGCAGACAAATCTGACACTAAGTGACACTTTTTGGGGACCAGTGACACTAATACAGTGATCAGTGCCTAAAAAAAATGCACTGTCACTGTACAAATGACACTAGCAGGGAAGGGGTTAACATCAAAGGGTTAATTGTGCTCCTAGGGAGTGCTTTCAAACTGTGTGGGGGGTGCTTTGACTGGGGGAAGACAGAGATCCATGTTCCTGCTTAGCAGGAACACAAGATCTCCATCTTCCCCTCTGAGAACGATTGGCATGTCCCAGTGGACATCACGTTTGCTGGGACACGCTGATTGGCTCCCGCTGTGTACGAAAACAGTGGGAGCGGGTCGCCGGTGGCGCACGTGTGTGTGCCCCAGACTAAGTGCACAAAATCACCTACAGGTATGTGATTTCATGCAGGAGGGGCACCCTGCTGCAGTATATGTGCATGGGGCGGTCCTTAACAGGTTAAAGTGGTCCTAAAGGCAGAAGGTTATTTATCTTAATGCATTCTATGCATTAAGATAAAAAACATTCTGTGTGCAGGAGCCTCCCTAATACTTACCTGAGCCCATCTAGATCCTCGGCTGTCTGGGACTCTCCCTCGTCATTGGCTGAGACAGCAGCTGGCGCCATTGGCAAGTAAGTGAGCCAATGAGGAGAGAGAGGACGGGGCAGAGCCGTGGCTCTGTGTCTGAGCAGCCATTTGTCTCAGGTGCCCCAATTGCAAGCTGCTTAATGTGGGGGCACTCAGCAGGAGGGAGGGGCAAGGAGCGCCAGTGGGGGACCCAAGAAGAAGAGGAAGATCGGAGCTGCTCTGTGCAAAACCATTACACAGAACAAGTAAGTATAACATGTTTGTTTTAAACAAAAGAAAAAAACAAGGCTAATATCACTTTAAAGCCTAACTCCAGGTTCGTTTAGACCAAGTTGGTTGAAACAAACTATTTACTTTTCACACTGATCAGTTTTTCTTCCGTTTTTGTCTTACGAAAAGCAAAAAATGCATGACCATTAAATCCCATGGAGCTCTTCACACCAGTCAGTTGCATTTTTAAAAGCCCTGCATGCTGCAATTTTGGTGCAGTAAAATCTGCACCAAAAAACGCACTTAAATGAATGGAAAACGCAGAATAAACACACCGACAGTTGTGTTTTTGGAGGGTATTTTGGAGTCACGTGTCCTTTTTTCACAGGTGCAAAACGCACCGGAAAAGCACATATGCATTTTTACTTCGTTTTTGCAATTGAGCAGTGTGAAAACAGCCTATTGCCCTGTACACACGATAGGATTTTCCGACAACAAAATCCATGGGATTTTTTCCGTCGGATGTTGGCTCAAACTTGTCTTGCATACACACGGTCACACAAAGTTGGTTGGAAATTCCGAACGTCAAGAACACGGTGACGTACAACACGTACGACGAGCCGAGAAAAATGAAATTCAATAGCCAGTGCTGCTCTTCTGCTTGATTCCCAGCAAGCGTGGCACTTTGTGCGTCGGAATTGTGTACACACGATCGGAATTTCCCACAACGGATTTTGTTGTAGGAAAATTTTATAGCCTGCTCTCAAACTTTGTGTGTTGGAAATTCCTATGGAAAATGTGTGATGGAGCCTACACACGGTCGAAATTTCCAACAACAAGGTCCTATTACACATTTTCTATCGGAAAATCCAACCGTGTGTACAGGGCATAACAGTTGTGCTTGTGTCAGCACTGTATGAAATGTATGTAGCTACATGCAATATACAGTACAGCAATGTGTTCTGACAGTAGGACCTTGTCCTGCTTCTGGAGCAAAACCGAATCAAGCTGAGCACTGCTTAGCCATTCAGAGGGAGCTTTGTATTTTCAGAATTAATACAGGGGTTCCTCTGATTGGCTGCGGTGGAAGGGTGGGCAGATAATGTCAGTCTCTCTACCTCAGCCAGTCAGAGGAAGCCTTGTATTCATTCAGAAGAAAACAAAGCTTCCTCTGAATGGATGAGCAGCACTAAGCCTGATACTGTTTTGTTCTAAAAGCAGGAATGGAAGTCTTTGTCCTGCTGCTGAAACCCAGCAGGATATACTGTATGTAGTTGATGCTACATACAGTTTATACATATCTGACAGCAAGCACACCTGTTAGTGAGTGAAATAGTACATTTACTTGGTTTAAGTAAACTATTCAAAGTTCAGTCAAACCTGGAGTAATGCCGTGTACACACGATCGGACTTTACGGCATACTTGGTCCGGCGTAATGGTTGGACAATTCGATCGCGTGTGGGCTCCATCGGACTTTGTTTTCTCAAAAGTTTGACGGACTTAGATTTGAAACATGTTTCAAATCTATCCGATGGACTCGAGTCCGGTCGAAAAGTCCGCCCGTCTGTATGCTAGTCCGACGGACAAAAATCGACGGTAGGGCAGCTATTGGCTACTGGCTATGAACTTCCTCGTTTTAGTCTGGGGTACGTCATCACGTATGAATCCGTCGGACTTTGGTTGATTGTGTGTAGCCAAGTCCGTTCATTTGGAAAGTCCGTCGAAATGTCCGCCGGGCAAAGTATGCCGTAAAGTCCGCTCGTGTGTACGCGGCATTAGGCTTTAAAGTGGTTGTAAACCCTTTTTGGTGACTTTTACCTATAGGTGAGCCTAGAATAAGGCTTACCTATAGGTAGTGGAAATATCTCCTAAACGTGCACCATTTAGGAGATATCTCACTTGTAGTGCGCCGATGTTGTCATTGGCGCATGCGCTGTGAAGAAACGGACCTCCGTGCTGTTTCTTCCCCCAGCGTGTACCATGACTGACGGCTCCTGCATGACGTCACACGACTTCGGCCAGTCACAGAGCCAGAGTCCGTGGCCCCGGAAGGAAGAGGGGCGAAGACGGATGCAGGCTGCTCAGGGGACAGCGTGGGCTTCGTTTGCAAGTAAGTGTCATATAATGGGCTAGTATGTGATGCATACTAGCCCATTATGCTTTTCGTTTGCAGGCCTTGCGTGGAGGAAAAGAGAAAGTAAAACCCATCAGGGTTTACTTCCTCTTTAAGCCTGGGGGTAGACTAAAGCCTGGTACTCACTAGTAGTTTTTTTCCTTCAACCCAGCAGGGCTGAGCGCTCGGGAGGAGCTGCTTTACTAACTATCCGACATTAGTACAGCAATCTCCCCTGCTGTTATACTGTGTTATGGGGATGGCCCCCCCGCCAGAACACTCCGGTCAGCGCTCTCAGCCATTGGCCGGTCGACAGTCCTTTTTCGGTCATGCCCCTTTGATAGAAAGCTGGCTTCTGTCGGACCGGCTGCAATACACATGTGCCGAATATCAGCCGTTTTTTATTGAACCAGCCGATGCCACCAGACATTCGTCCCGTGTGTACTAGGCTTAAAGGACATTTTCCTAAAGCAGTGAATTTGACATTCTGTAAACATTATCTGGAGGTGAATCTTCCAGGTGCCTGAGTTTTAAATGACATGATATTGATTCAGAGGCTGTTTGGTGAAAGTCACATTCACTGCATAAATACCTTGCAAACCCCTAAGTGTTATGGACTTATTTTAAGAGGTAGGTTATGGGGAGGAATGGAGTTAAGTGTTTGGTTTGGGAATACGTTTTCTTTTTGGGGTTGGGGAAAGTGGGGCATGGGCGACAAGTTCTGCACCCAAATGTACTCTGCTGGACAGCTGCTGCCTTCAACTATTAGTCTGATTGGTTACTATGGGCTACTGCAATTTACAGCACCCTAATGAAGGAAACTTGTAAAAGATTAAAACATAGAAGTTTTATTATTGCTGTCTTTTCCTTTTGAAACTGATTAGCTGCCTGGCTGTCATCTTGAATCTTTTACATTAGTACTTCTAGCCACTGACCCAGTACAGATATACGTGTAGATAAGGACTTAAGACTCCCCCCTAATGATAGTTTCAACTTTGTTTAACTACCACTTCCAGAATGGCAGCCCACATCTTTCCTTCATGGCAAGTATATTTAGATTTGATTTGGTTAATAAATTGATTTGTTAAATGGATTTCCCTGTTAGATTTCTGTATTGAAAACAGATTGGTGGATAGCCACATAATAACAGTGGGGTGTTTTTGAGGGGATATTCAAACATTTTTTTAGCTTACATAATTAGCACATTCTTTTCACAAAAAAAGTCTTTACTTAGAGAAGAGTTGGTAGCCTTGACCATACCCTGAAACTCAAGTTAAAGCAGAACTTCAGTCATTTTTTCATCTTTCCATCTATTAAATCTTCTGCCCTTGTTGTTTTAACTTTGGATAGTAAAACATTTTTTCTGCCAGTAAATACCTTATACAGCCCACTTCCTGTTTCTTGTCTGGTCATTAGCCTAGGCTTATGACATCATGTACAGCTCTCTCTCTCCCTCTTGTTTGCCAGGAAGGGAGGGTGGGATTAGTCATAAGAGGGTCAATGAGAGCTGCAGAGCTGAAGGTGTGCCACTGTAAATCCAGGAAGTGAACAGGCAGCAGCTTCAGCTGCCCGCAGTTAAAATGGATGCAGCCAGACTCAGTGGAGGGAGATTTCTGCAGCGAATTTGGCAAGTACAGAATCACAGTATATATAAAATAATATGCAAAGTAGTTGGAGGGAAGCTTCAGAATGGCAAAGATGTTTATTACAAATTATGTGAGCAGACTGCAGTTCCTCTTTAACAAGTATGGAACATGAAAGGGTGTACGGTTCTGCAGTACCCATTTAATACCACAAGATGGCGCCTGTGGGCACAAAAACATGAATGAGACACTTCTGTTTACCATTTGTATGCATGAATGAAATCTATGATAACGCATTTCAAACAGTTTAATGAATGTAGACTATGACAATGAGTCTCTACTGTGTTTTCACTGGTGTACTATTTATTTTAGAAAGAAAATACTAATGAACTTCCTATTGAAGAAAGAGGGGGCACTGACACTGCCGATAGGTAATGTAATCATCCATAGGTAGAATGAGGTCAGAGATACGAACGTTTTTTTTTTTTTGTTTTGTTTTTTAATCTGTTTATTTTTTGTAACAAAATCTACAAAAAACAATGTCCAACAATATCCTCAAAAGAGGTTTCAATATAAATTTACAAAACTAATTAGGAAATTGCTTTATTCTCTCATCTCACCACCTTCTTCCTCCTCTTTTACTCCATGTATATACAAAACATTATTACCCCTCATTAGAACTTCTCCAAGATGTCCAGACAATGCCCTGTGTATTTAAAGTGTATGGAAACCAAAACTTTTATTTTCTAGCTTTCTATAGAGCATGGAATGGCTAAGGGGTATTAAACCCAAAACCAAAAATGTAATATATTGCTGCTTAGCAATCATCAGATGTGGCGGCTGCATTCGTTTTCTATTTTTAGGCTTTTTCCCCTCTCTGTTTCCACCTGGTGATCTGTCCAGTAACACCTCCTTTATTATGGAGCCTCCACTCTGTATGAAAGAGAAACAGAGACATTTTTGGACAGCAGCATTGTTAATATGGGAGTGGGGAGTGTTAGAAGTACTAGCAGATATAGATACACTAACAAACTGAAGCCAAACTCCAGCTCTTTATAAGCAGTTCCAGCAGCAGTTTTTTTTTTCTTTTGGGATAAAGGTTTTACATAAAGAAATAAAAGTGAACCATTGTAAGCTCCCCTGTCAGTGGTAAATGGTTTGTCTCATCCCTCAAACTGCTACATCTGCAGGACAGCTTGTTCTTTTGAAAAACAACAGACTTACTGGTCAGATCACCAGGTGAAAATAAAGAAAAGTTTAAAAAAGAAAACGAATGCAGACATCAAATCTATGGCCATTCTCTGTAAACCCCAGAGATGGTTGTGCTTGAAAATACTCAGACCAGTCCGTCTGACACCAACAACCACATTCAAAGTCACTTAAATCCCCTTTCTTCTCCATTCTGATGCTCGGTTTGAACCTCAGCAAGTCGTCCAACAGTTGTTACCAATCAGCTGAACAGGTGTACCTAATAAAGTGGCAGGTGATTGTAGAGCACCAGTGAGAAAAGTCAGGAACAAGCCAGGGTCAGCAACAGGTATGCAAAACAGAACCCGATCAGCAGGTAAAGTCAATGTCAGATACAAGGTTGGTGCAGTAATTTGCAGAGAGTAAAGTACTAGAGCAGCAAGCAGAAATTGTAAATCTGTGGTATCCCCGAATCACCCTCTAATGGGGATGTACCATCATATTAACACCTTGCAAAGTATACCATTTATTGGTGGGACTTTTAAGGTACATAAAATAATTTACGCCATAAATTAATTTAAAATCCAAAACGATTCTACACAGGTCTCATCCAAACACAGTTACAATATATGGTCAATGATTGAGTACAGGTGTCACATCATTGTATATGTGAGAGACTTCTCTACACGTTTCATGAACAACGTTTACTTCTTCAGGACAGTGCGTACATATGTGACTTAGGGCAGGATACGAGGACAATGATTTATTATTATTATTATTATTATTATTATTATTATACAGGATTTATATAGTGCCAACAGTTTACGCAGCGCTTTACATTATTATTTTGATATATGGATGAAGTTACTTCTACTTATTTACATCCCTTAGGGCCACTTCACACCAAAAAAGGTCCTTCAGATCCATTCCTGATGCTTTCTTGCGTGTGTTTTTTTATGCATTTCCAGATGCTTTTTTTCTTTTCTTCCTGTTTTTTTCCAGTTAGGTGCTTTTTTTAATGCTTTTTACTGCATTTCATTTCTGTGAAAGAAAAAAGCAGCATGTTGTACTTTTTTTGTTTCTGGAACTGAAAAGCACGGCACTGGTGTGAACTATGCTATTGGAACCCATATAACCCACTTTCCATTCTTTTTAGATGCAGAAAAAAAGCACTGCACTGCATATGGTGTGAACTGGCCCTAAGGCCCCTTTCACACTTGTACGACCTGAAAGTCGCACGACTTTGACGTGACTTTGCCGCTTGTCAAGCAGCAATGCCTGTGTAATCTTGAGGTCTATGGGCCTCAAGTCGCATCAAAGTTGGACCAAAATAGTGCAGAGAGTACTTTGAAGTTGCACAGATATGAACGGTACTCATTGGGAATCATGGGGTTTGACTTGTCATGCAACTTTGCAGTCCCAAGTCGCAGTCGCACAAGTGTGAAAGGGTTCCTAAGTCAGATATTTACTCACCAGTGTCAATGGATTGCACAGGCTGGCACGATCTTCCTGATAGTCTCCTTCTGGGCTGGTTCACACCTGCGATCCGAGTTTCTATGCGACTCAGTGTGGTGCCATTTTCAAAACATTTATTTTAATGGGCTAAATTTGCACTTGGTCTCACCAGTAGTGCATGCACTACTTTTCAAAAACGCACTGCACCGGATTACATGTTACTGTGGTACCATGCGATCCAGTGTAGGTAAACGCACTGCGTTTGCGATCTGTGTTTGGGGTGTTATTAGGATTATATTGATACCCGCAGCAGATCACACACTCAGTGCTTTTTGAACGCGGTGTGGGAAATGCACATGGAACACTGATTTCCCGCACAGGATAAAGTTGGATATAGCCAGAAGAGGGTAGCCTCAGGTGCATGCAGATTACAACAACGGCATGCAGATTTTACTGGCTTGAGCATTCATATCTGTGCACTAGGCGGATGTCCTAGACCAGTGATGGCGAACCTTGGCACTCCAGATGTTTTGGAACTACATTTCCCATGAGGCTCCACTACACTGCAGAGTGCATGAGCATCATGGGAAATGTAGTTCCAAAACATCTGGGGTGCCAAGGTTCGCCATCACTGGCCTAGGCATTGCTCTTACTATGCAGAAATAACAGATGGTGACTAAGAGACACTGGAGTAACCAGTAGACTTTCCTGTTTAACGTTAGCTGGATAGAGAGGCAGTTGAAGCCTCATGCATAGCATACTAGCTCATTATGAATTACTTACCTAAGATCGAAGCCCCCGCAGCAGTCCTTATTCACCACTCCGGCGGCCGACATCGCTCCCGGGGGTTACTTCCGGGTATCGCGGCTCCGGCACTGTGATTGGCTGGAGCCGTGATGAGCATGCGCGCGGGAGCCTCCGGTAACGGCACAGTCTAACTGAAGCAACAGCATGTACGTGCGTGCCGTTGCTTCAGTTTGCTTAAGTGCGCATGTGCCAATGACGTTGGCACATGCAAATACAGGAGTATCTCCTAAACCGTGCAGGTTTAGCAGATATCCAGTGTAGCTACAGGTAAGCCTAATTATAGGCATGCCTGTAGTAAAAAGTAGTTGTAAAGGGTTTACAACCACTTTAAGCCTTGACAATAAAACCTGAAAGCTGATTGGTTGCTATGCAGAGTTGCACCAGATTTTGCAATCTCCAGGTTTAGTAAATCAACCCCATAGGCTGCAGTGTATAGTTGCCTATAGTAATAAATGGCTGTGCGCAGGTATATGCCATCATGTCGCACAGGTGCAAATCCCTGGAGGCACCCAAGCTAGCCACTATTACTATGGATGGCTGTAGGCTGCAGCTTTGTCTCCCAGGCTTACATTGTATACCCTTGCGCCTGTGTGCATAAGATCTCACTGTAGATGTCCCAGTTGTTGCCCACTGTTGAAATCTGCAACCATCAAACGTAAAAGGTTAATGTAGCAAATCTAAGTTGAGTTTCTCCATGTCACCCACATACTTATAAAATATACAGTATACTTGTGTTTTTGGTAAGGATTTGTATATCTTGTAGAATGGAATGCATCACAGTCTTTATAAAAGTTATTATAAAGTTATAAAATGTTTGTTGTACTTTTACCAGTTTGTCTATTATTGTGTTGACTTCTTCCCAGAATTTACATCTGTCTTCATGTCAGGTTGTCAACAGCATTTGATTTGATGGAACTGTCAGATCTTGGTGCATCCTTACTTAGTGGCCCGGTGGTTGAAAAAAGTCCTTCAATGTGTACAGGGAAAAGAGCCCAAAGACGTCTGTTACAGGTACACACAGCAGACATCTAGATGATGAATGTTAGGAAGTGTTAAAGTGTACCTGTCACCAGCACATAGCATTTGTGTAATATAAAAATAAAGCTGGCCATAGATGGTTCGAAGCTTGGTCGGGTTCAGCAGGGACCAACCAAGATTTGAACCATCTATGTGCAGGCTGATTGTATCCAAGTTGATTCATAGATCAGCTTGGGTACAACCAGCCTGTTGGATTTTTAGCATGCGATTACTGCCAGCGGCTATGGCCACACCCCTCCCCGTCCGCCAGGAGAACACAATAGCTCCGTGGGAGGGATTCCCACATCAACACTGACTGTGTTGATGGGGGAAATCAAGCGATTTTTTTTTCCTGCAACCCGTGGCTGCAGGAAAGAAAATGGCACCATCTATGACCTGCCTAAGGAACCAGAGCAGTCCCCCTGAAAATACTAACATCACTGCCATAGATACTTTATTTATAATACCTGTACGCAATGGTGGCATGGTACTGCAGCATTCTAGGGTTAAATCAGGCAGTGAAGAGGCATTATAAGGCTTCCTTGTCGCTTGTCAAATGCCCTCAAAACACAGATCACTCTTCAAAGGGCACCGCACTTCACCATGAATGTGAAAGAGCCCTCTAGCTGAACAGAAAAAGCGAACAGTGTATGGCCAGTTTTAACCTTTTTATGGACTTGGCTGAGCCAAATTTGCAGGCCTACACAGAACTCTTCTCTCTGTTGCCTAGAGTGGTCAAACTAATTGAACACAGTAGACTCTGGGCCCTTTCACACGGGCGATCTGCCCGGTGGACTCTGCTTTGCTCAGCGGGGGATCAATCCGCTGATCCCCGCTGCGCTGGCGGATGACAGGTCCTTCTCCACTCACTGTGCTGAGACGGACCTGTCAGAGCCCTGCTCTCCTCTATGGGGAGATCTGATGAAAACGGGCTGCCTGTCCATTTTAACTCCCATCTGATCAGTGGCAGTTGGTGGTAATATTTTTTGTTTTGGGGGGGCGGCAAACAGTAACACAGCTATGCATGAATCTATCCATTATTTATATAGGGGGTGGTGTGGATAGAGGGGGCAGCGCCCGGGCGCCCATAATGGACGGGCCACCACTGGATCCGATCCCCCGGACGAATGGAAAATATAGTCACTGATAGCAGCGGGTGTCAACGGACATGTTGCTGCTGACATCCGCTGCTCCATAGGAGTGAATGGAGCGTCCAATCAGATCTGCCTGAAAAACTGATAGGCGGACCTGATCGGACCGCGCATGTAAAAGGAGCCTTTAGGTGGTTTATCTTGCAGTCACTCAGTGGAGGTCTGTTTAGGGTGCATTCACACCTGTGAATGCACTCTGCCTACGAGTAGATGCAAGAACTCCAGGAGGGGTTCCCATGATTAGCTGCAAGTAGGCAGCTTCATTAAAAGAAATGGGAGACTGTCGGCTCCCGCAGCTAATTGCACCCACTTGTGTGTAATCTCTCATGCATCACATGCAAGTGATTGGCCCTGTATACAGGCAGTCTGCATCCAGGACTGATTATTCACACTTCATGAGCGATTACATGGGAGTGAATGCGATTAGCTGTGTAAGCCGGCAGCCTCCCATTGCTTACAGTGGGGTTGCCTACTCGCAGCTAATTGCAGGAAACCCCACTGGGGTTCTCACATCTAATTTCAGGTAGGGTGCATTCGCAGGTGTGAACCCTTACACTTGTCCTTTTTCCTGCAGTAAAACATACGAATATTAATGTAGGAAAATTCTACACACCCCTGTTAAAATCTCAGGTTTCTGTGATGTAAAAAAATGAGGCAAAGATAAATCATTTCAGAACTTGTTCCACATTTAATGTGACCTATAGACTGTACAACTCAGTTGAAAAACAAACTGAAATCTTTTAGTGGGGGAAGTAAAAATAAAAAACTCAAATAATGTGGTTGCATAAGTGTGCTCACCCTCTTATAACTGGGGATGTAGCTGTGTTCAGAATTAAGAAATCACAATCAAACATGTTAAATAGGAGTCAGTACACACCTGCCATCATTTAAAGTGCCTCCGATTAACCCCAAATTAAGTTCAGCTGTTCTAGTAGGTCTTTCCTGACATTTTCTTAGATGCATCCTACAGCAAAAGTCATGGTCCACAGAGAGCTTTCAAAGCATCAGAGGGATCTCATGGTTAAAAGGTATCAGTCAGGAGAAGGGTACAAAAGAATTTCCAAGGCATTAGATATACCATGGAACACAGTGAAGACATTCATCAAGTGGGAAAATATGGCACAACAGTGACATTACCAAGAACCGGACGTCCCTCCAAAATTGATGAAAAGACGAGAAGAAAACTGGTCAGAGAGGCTGCCAAGAGGCCTACAGCAACATTAAAGGAGCTGCAGGAATATCTGGCAAGTACTGGCTGTGTGGTACATGTGACAACAATTCTTCATATGTCTGGGGTATGGGGTAGAGAGGCAAGACGGAAGCCTTTTCTTATGAAGAAAAACATCCAAGCCCGGCTAAATTTTGCAAAAACACATCTGAAGTCTCTCAAAAGCATCTGGGAAAATATGTTATGGTCTGAAGAAACCAAGGTTGAACCTTTTGGCCATAACTCCAAAAGATATGTTTGGCACAAAAACAACACTGTACATCACCAAAAGAACACCATACCCACTGTGAAGCATGGTGGTGGCAGCATCATGCTTTGAGGCTGTTTTTCTTCAGCTGCAACAGGGGCCTTAGTCAAGGTAGAGGGAATTATGAACAGTTCCAAATACTAGTCAATATTGGCACAAAACCTTCTGCTTATGCTAGAAAGCTGAACATGAAGAGGAACTTTATCTTTCAGCATGACAACGACCCAAAGCATACATCCAAATCAACAAAGGAATGGCTTCACCAGAAGAAGTTAAGTTAAGATGGATGTGCCATGCCGATAGACTCGTACCCAAAAAGACAGTGCTGTAATAAAACCAAGAGTTGCTGCAACAAAGTATTAGGGTGTGCACACTTATGCAACCATATTATTTTAGTTTTTTTTTTTTTTTACTTCCCTCCACCTAAAAGATTTCAGTTTGTTGTTCAACTGAGTTGTAAAGTTTATAGGTCACATTAAAGGTGGGAAAAGTTCTGAAATGTTTTCTCTTTGACTCATTTTTTTGCATCACAGAAACCTGACATTTTAACAGGGGTGTGTAGACTTTTCATATCCACTGTATTATAATACAGGATTTATATAGCGCCAACAGTTTGCGCTGCGCTTTACAACATTAGGCAGACAGTACCGTTACAATACAATTCAATACAGCAGGAATCAGAGGGCCCTGCTGGTTAGAGCTTACAATCTATACACATGATCTTTTGTTTTTGAGGGGAAAAAAATGGAAAAAGTTAAAAAGAAAATAACTGTTCTGATTGATGTTATCTCATTCCCCCATGTGGCACTGACAGCATCTTACTGTTTTCCACCCTTGCGCATAGGTGTGAACTTAAAGAGACACTGTTGCTTTGCACATTCTTTCATTCAAGACAGTGGACTTCAACAAAATGGCGGCCGTCTGCACACAGACATCAATTCCCTGTTGCATGAGTGTGAATGGGTAAAAGATGGCTTCAGCCTCTGTTCTCCACTCTATAGACATTAAAGTCTACTAGAGGTTGACAAGCTGATCCTGTTTGTCTTGCTCCAGTCTATCCGCATGCTGAAATGACTGATACAGGTTTGGGGGGCGTTTGTGCAGTACTATTTTATTTGTTTTGGGCTACATATTCAAGATAGTGAGGTGGATTTACTAAAGGCAAATAGACTGTGCACTTTGCAAGTGAAGTTGCATGCATTTTCCCCAGAGCTTAGTAAATGTAATAAAACTCTGCTGATTTCTATCATCCAATTATATGCAAGCAAAAATGTTTTTTATTTTTTTTTTTTTTTTTACATTTTTCTTGCACCTGGTTGGTTATTCCTTATAAAGTGAATCTTTACCACATTTACATTTAACTGCACTTGGAAAGTGCACAGCCTATTTGCCTTTAGTAAATCCAAACCACAGTCTGCATATAGTTAATCACCCCAGGCGTGTATACTTGCCTAACCATGCTCCCTCAACGCCTTCCTAATACTGCATGATGTCAGGTGTAGAAGCCTAGAGGGGGTATGATGTCCTGCCACCTCCCACATTACAGTGTTCTGACCTGGCAATTAACTGCTTGAGCCCACGTACTGTCATATAGGGGAGATCACATGATCACCTCCTGTATATCTGGAAGCCCTAATCCATTAGTAAGGGCTCTGGCAGTTTGGGGAGGTTGCGAGGGAGTGCGACTGGGTAAGTATATGTGCCTTGTCTGGAGGAGTTGCAATACCCCATTTCACCTGCAGGAGGAATCTGGAACCATAGCTTTCCCCTAGACTAGAGCAAAATAGTATTGTGCTGCAGCCTATGGATTAAAAAATAATCATTCTCTTTCACACACATGTATTTTATTCTTAAATTGGCTTTCACACCTTACCTCTTATATAGGATGTGCCCAAGGAACACTCAATATATCGCAAGAGAAAATTGTCCCCACAAGCTCCAAAGCCATCTAAAGGGATGATGAAGGACCCCGGAACTCTTGTGATGCCAGTATCGGTCCCTGTAACTGTGATAGATCATCATGACTATAGTAAGGTAGGAACATTTTGTGTGTCTTCTGGATAAAGTGTGTTTCCAGCAATAGTTCTGGAATAAAGCTGGAAAACAGCAATGAAGTCACTCTTTAACAAATACTTTCCTTGCTGTCCGATTGGGCAGGCCTTATAATAGTCATTTGTTTTTGTTCAGCCAGTGGGTTGAATGAAAAAAAATGCCCATCCATACAATCAATGTGGATGGGGGAGTTCTTTCCGAAGAGTTATTGTATTCTGACAGCAGGAAGACTCCCCCGACATCAGAATACACTAATCAGTGCTGACGGCTATAGTCAGCACCACTGATCAATCGGGAAAAACCTGGCATGCTGGTTGTAGAGAAGTCGATTGGTAGATTTACTTCTGTACAATCAGCCTGCCCATACATGGTCCATGCGGAACCGGACAAATTTCGATCTATGTATGGCCAGTTTTAGCCAAAGTATATGTAAACCCAGTCACTTAACCTCTTACTACCGCTGCCCCCCGGCCCTTTAATAAAATCTAAATGCCAGGAAGGGGAGGCGGGCTTTCAGATCTTGTGACCACTATGATTGGCTGTCACAGTGTTCACATGATCAGAAGTTCCCAATCACAATTATGCATCAGTAGCTGACCATGACAGCTTAGTTACTGTGTGGAGAGCATGCAGTGAGTGGGCTGCAGCGCTGATCAAATTCAAATTTACCAACAGTCCCATTTGAGAGGAGATGATCATTCAGTTGACTCCTCTCAAATAGGAACAGCCATAGATGGATTGAAATTCAGCCGGCCCCTGCTGAAATGGCCGAAATTCCATCTATGGCCTTAGCAAACGGAACATTATCCAGTTAGGGTTTAACTACTTCAGCCCCGGAAGGATTTACCCCTTAATGACCAGGCCATTTTTTGCGATACGGCACTGCGCCGTTTTAACTGACAATTGCGCTGTCGTGCGACGCTGTACTAAAACA
Source organism: Aquarana catesbeiana (assembly GCF_042186555.1). Classification (NCBI taxonomy): domain Eukaryota; kingdom Metazoa; phylum Chordata; class Amphibia; order Anura; family Ranidae; genus Aquarana; species Aquarana catesbeiana. The sequence continues at coordinate 66,886,503 of NC_133332.1, forward strand.
AAATGCAGCGGGGGGGGGGGGGGGGGACAACCATGAGTGCGGGGAACCCAAGAAGAGTAGGATCAGGACATTGCTCTGTGCAAAACCCACTGCAGGTACGTATGACATGGTTCTATTTTTATTTTTTTTTTATCTTTTAATATAATTTTGAATGTAAAAATCTCTTCTTGTGTGGACATGCTGACTTGTACTTCAACAACAACTTCTTTATGTCGTAGAGCAGCCTTTTTCAACCAGGGTGCCTTTAGGTGTCTTCAGGGGTGCCTTGGCAAAGTGCCTAGAAATTGCCCAAAAATTGTATACAAGCCAGCGGGTGGATCACGCCTGCCTATTAGTTACATAAAGCCACAGGTTTACATTATGCACCATTACAACCTTCTAGCCGCCAGTGTCCTAACAACCAATGACATCATTGGTTGATAAGGAGGACGCCTGGCACCTGCACAACCTCCTTGTTTGTCCCCTCTCCATGAACACTGGGGTCACATTAGCCCACTAAGGGAGAGAAACTGAGAGAGAAGAGAAACATTGGAATACTAGTCAGTACCTGTGAGCAAAGGTGTGTTTGCTTTGGAAGAATAAATCGCCTTTAATGTTTGGTGTCCTATGCATGTGGATGTTGTTGCATTACGTAAAACTATTAGTTTAGTTTTTTAAATTTTAGAATGGGTTGCTGTGAGATTGTGCTAAATATTAAAGGGTGCCTTGACGAGAAAAAGGTTGAGAAACACTGTTGTAGAGGATTCAGGTTTTCTAACACAGTTTCACTTAGGTTTCTTCAAAATCCTTCCTAGTGTGTCTTCTTCAGTTTCTTCATTCTTCTTCCTATTTTGTCCAGGTAAATGAAAGAGGGGGTCATCTACACGATCTGAATACCAAAAAAAGGAAGCGGCCCCTTCCCAAACCATTATATATTCCCCCTCCAATCCTTGATGCCAAATCTTCACCCACTGGATGCTTCCAGAGCAACTTACGCTCTCCGACCACTTACCTCTATGAGCACTTTCAGAATGGACTCTTTCAGTACCCAGCGTATATCCCTCCTCCAATGCTGAGCCCTATTCGCCCAGGAAGTGGCCTTTACTTCAACACGTTCTGCTCCCCCTCTAGTGCTACGGGCCCAAACTTCAGCTTTCCAGGTAAGAAATGAGCAAACATACACCACACCAATGAAAGGGTGAGGACTACTTTTTAGAGGACATGGGGCTCATTGGTGAAATATGTTCCTGCAATAAAATCCCCTATTTGCACTAGGGATGCACCGGTATCTGTGCCAATAGGAGTACTCGTGAAAATGCTCCCGAAACCGATACTTTGTGGTGTGATTTGCGTCCATACAAAATGAATAGAGAGAAAATGTCACCAGCACACAACTGAGTCCAAAATTTTAATAAATGATCACATAGTTACAAAAAAAGTGACGTTTCGGAGCCACGCACGACCCCTTCATCAGGCATGTGACAAATTGTGATACAACCAGAACACTATTCAAAGAACCATTCACCTATCAGTGCACAGATTACTGTGCACCGATTGGTGAATGGGTCAGATGCCTGATGAAGGGGTCCTGCGTGGCTCCGAAACGTCATCCTTTTTTGTAACTATGTGATCATTGATTACAATTTTGGACTCAGTTTTGGAGATCCCGGTGTGCTGGTGACATTTTCTCTCTATGACTTTATGCGGTTCCAGCCACTTCAGTACCCAACTGAAAATACAGCCATTTCTGTAGGCACGTGTGCATTGGGAATATTGCAATAGGCGCAAATCGCACTGCAAAGAATTGCATGCGATTTGAACAGAAATGTGGTACAATTCCTGTATGAATGTCACGTAACTTACAGCGGAGTCTGAATGCTGAGGGAGGCCTCTCGCGCGGTTCCGGTCCCAACACCCCTGGTAGTGAGGACAGGGAGTGCTGGGAGTGCATGGAAGGGTGCAGGTGCCTGCGGCTGGAAGCTGGAACTAGAAGATTCAGGATCCTCTTGGAGAAGATGAGAAGACTGATCACCAGAACTGTTTAGTAGAAGCCAGGCAGGTAGGTATGGATTCAAGGACAACTGCAACGTCAGGACAGGCAAGGGTTGGCAACTGGCTGGCAACAAGGTATCCACACAGCAGGCAGGTTCGTGGTCAAGGTCAGGCAGAGGTTGGCAACGGGCGGGCAGCGAGGTACAAAGTCAGGAAGCAGAGCCGTAGTAGAGAGTCTAAGCCGGGGTCAGTATAATCAGCAAAGGTAGGTAGCAGGCAAGGGAGATCCAAGAGAGTAGTCAGGAAGCCGGGTAGTCAGGAGCAAGGTAACAGGTCACACAGGAATCAAGAACTCAGGAACAAGCTGAAGACGATCCAGCACTTGTGTCAGGCAAGGACCTTGTTTATATATGGCGCTGAGCGCCAGGATTGGTGGACGTGAATGTGCGAGCGTGAGAACGTACACCCACTCGTATGGGTGTGCGGGTGCCTGCATACGTTCGTACAGGTGCGTGAGTATGCACGTTCGATCCGGAACTCGCCTCTGTCGGGGACACCGCGCATGGCCGTTAGTCACTGCTGCACGGAGACGGGAGCTAGTGCTGTGAGTTTTCTGACAATGAATCAAATGTGGTTTCCCGTACTGCTCCTGTGTGAACCCGGGCTGAAATCACTATGGTAAACCTGGGTTCACACAGGAGCGGTGGGGAAACTGCATGCGATTTGGACAGGAATCGCTCCTCATTCCTGTTCAAATCACATGGGATTCTTTGAAGTGCGATTTGCACTCATTCATTTTGTATGGACGCATATCGCACTGCAAAGTATCGGTACTCGGTATTGACAAGTGCTTGGCCCGAAAGTATCAATACTCGTACTCGCCAATTAAAAAAAAAAAAAAAAAAAAGGGTATTGGCGCATCCCTAATGTGCACCCTTGAAGTACTCACTTTACATGTGTTCTGTCATTAGGGCATATCAATGCATTTGTGATAGTAAAAAAGTACAATTAAAAATATTCAAGGGTATAAATCAATTTAAAAGAATGAAATGAAGATACACATATAATGTACATTTAGGACGCACATGCATTCTCAAGCCCATAACATCATTTTAGCTTGTGTGTAAAAAATGGGAAAATGTATTTAGGTTAGAGCCCAAGTGTGTCCTTTGTTAAAACTGAACTTTAGTCAGAAAATGAAATTCTGCTAGATCACTCCTGGCTGGCAGAGCCACTAGCGGCAGATCTGCTGACAGCCCATAGATTTACTGCTGCTCAGGGGCTCTGGGCTTCAGCAAAATTGCAGCCTCTGGCAAGAAGTAACAGGAACAGTGCTGGAGGCAAATTACAACACACACCAACTTTAGTAGCATAATTATTAATGTGCAATGTATGTTCCTTGCTAAAAAACATTATTTTTATCATGTTGTTATGTACCATGAAATTGCCTGCACATGTTACATCAGTATATAAGTCATACAGACAATCAGATATCATTTTGGACTAGTTAGAAATTAGAGCAGATGATCACCAAATTAAGCATAAAAAAAAAAGAAATAAGTGTCGCTTATATGTGGGTTTTAATTGGAATGCTACTTAAAGAAGTATTAAAACACTTCCAGTCTTCACAGGAAAGAGCTAACAGTGGACAGTGCAGTCTCCAGCCAGTCTTTTAGCTTGGAGAAGGGAGGGGGGGTGAAGGGGAGTGTCTTGTCATCCTAGGCTATGAGGCTGTGTGTTTTCTATTGATACACATAGTGTAGGGAGACACGACTCTAGTATCTGCATACAAGGCAAAAGCAAGGTGCCACCCTGAAACAGGAAACCTGGGGCATCAGTCATGGCACTAGCTTAACCACTTCAGCCCCGGAAGGATTTATCCACTTTCTGACCAGGCCATTTTTTGAGATACGGCACTGCGTCGCTTTAACTGACAACTGTGCTGTCATGTGATGTTGTACACAAACAAAATTTATGTCCTTTTTTTCCCCCACAAATAGAGCTTTCTTTTGGTGGTTTTTATTTTTGCGCCATAAACAAAAAAAGAGCGTCAATTTTGAAAAAAAATATATATATTTTTTACTTTTTGCTATAATAAATATCCCCCCCCCAAAAAAAGTAAAAAAAAACAAAAACAAATGTATTCATCAGTTTAGGCCAATATGTATTCTTCTACATATTTTTTGGTAAAAAAATATCGCAATAAGCGTACATTGATTGGTCTGCACAAAAGCTATAGTGTTTACAAAATAGGGGATACATTTATGGCAGTTTTATTATACTTTTTTTTTTTTTTACTAGTAATGGCGGTTACCCACTTGCCGAGCACGCTATAGCCTAATGAGGGCTACAGCATGGCCGGCCAGTTCTGGGTGGGCGTCATATTGCAGGCGATGCACTCTGTGATCGCAGAATTCTCCAGACACTGCTGATCACAGATTGAGGTAAAGAGCCAATCAGCGGCTCTTGACCACTTGTCCAATGACAGCTGATCACGATGTAAACACAAGCCGGTTATTGGCATTCCTTTCCTCATGCTGACAGTGTGAGGAGAGGAGAATAGAGACGATAACCAGCTCATGTAAACGGGACATGTACACTGATAATCGAGGGAACTGATTATCAGTGCAGTCCCAATAGTGCCCACCAGTGCTACCAATCGGTACCTCCTCATCAGTGTCATCTATCAGTGCCGCCTATCAGTGCTGCCTCATCAGTGCTGCCTCATTAGCACACATTAGTGAAGGAGAAAAATTACATGTTTGCAACATTTTAGAAGAAGCTATGAAGTTTTGTTTTTCTTCGAAATTTTCGGTCTTTTTTGGTCTTAGCGCCCCTTTATATTAGCCAATGGGGTTGATTTACTACCGTAAAGGCAAAAAGACTGTGCACTTTGGAAAGTGCAGTTGCACACGGCAAGAGCAGTTGCTCCAGAGTTTAGTAAATGAGCAGAAGCTCTGCTGACTTTCATCAACCAATCATGTGCAAGCAAAAATGCTGTTTTTTTAAATTTTCTTTGCATGTGATTGGGTATTCTTTGCAAAGCGAAGCTTTACCTCATTTACTAAGCTTTGGAGCAACTGCACTTGCAGAGTGCAATTGCACTTTCCAAGGTGCACAGTCTATTGGCCTTTAGTAAATCAACCCCTATGTGTCCTTGCACACATAGTCGTTTACAGACGGGAGCCTTTAGAAGCTGACCCCCACACCCCATCATTTGCGTGTTCAGGAGAGGAGCCTTTGTGCAGAAAAAGCGCATGTATCTGCATCTGAACGCTTGGCCAAAATAAATTAGTATTCAGGCCCATGGAGTGAATGATCGTCCAAACACTTGATGCACCTAAATGCTAATTTTTTAAGCTGCTTTTTTCTTAATGACAACAGAATCTACCCAGTGTACATGAGGCCTAAAAGGGGGTCAGTAGTGGCAGATCACATTTTTTCTAATAGGTGTCTTTGTACTACTACATTATATGTTTTGTAACCATTGGGAATGCTTAAAAATTTGACTCTACCCTCTGAAGTGACTTATTATTTATCTGTATTCTTTCCCCATTAAAGCCAAAGTGTCAGTGTAATTACTGACTGAGAACACTTAAATCAGTATTAAACCCAAAAGAAACATTTATTATATTGCAGCTTACCATGTCTTATGCCGCATACACACGGTCGGACTTTTCGGCTACAAAAGTCCGACGGACGCCGACGGGCCAAGTCCGGTGGACAATCCGATCGTGTGTGGGCTTCCCCGGACCTTCAGCTGACTTTTCCAGCCACAAATCTGACGGACTTTAGATTTGGAACATGCTTCAAATCTTTACGTCGTAACTCCACCGGACCCAGAAATCCGCTCGTCTGTATGCTAGTCCGACGGACAAAAACCCACGCTAGGACAGCTATTGGCTACTGGCTATCAACTTCCTTATTTTAGTCCGGTCGTATGTCATCACGTACGAATCCGTCTGACTTTTGTGTGATCGTATGTAGGCAAGTCCGTTCGTTAGAAAGTCCGCCGCAAGTCCACCAAACGTCAGTCGAAAGTTTGTTGGACGGGCTGTCAGACTTTTGCAGACGAAAAGTCCGACCGTGTGTACGCCCCATAAGATGTCATGTCTTCATTCATTTTTTTTTTTTTTAGGTATACAGTGCATCCGAAAAGTATTCACAGCGCTTTACTTTTTTCCACATTTTGTTATTACAGCCTTATTCCAAAATGGATTAAATTCATAATTTTCCTCAAAATTCTACAAACAATACCCCATAATGACAATGTGAAAAAAGTTTGTTTGAAATCTTTGCAAATTTATAAAAAAAAAAAAAAAAAAATCACACATACATACAGTAAGTAGTCACAGCCTTTGCTCAATACTTTGTTGAAGTACCTCTGGCACCAATTACAGCCTTTGAGTATGATGCTACAAGCTTGGTGCACATATTTTTGGGCAGTTTCTCCCATTCTTCTTTGCAGGACCTCTCAAGCTCCATCAGGTTTAATGGGGAGCATTGGTGCACGGCCATTTTCAGATCTCTCCAGAGATGTTCAAACGGGTTCAAGTCTGGGCTCTGGCTGGGCCACTCAAGGACATTTGCAGAGTTGTCCTTTAGCCACTCCTTTGTTATATTGGCTGTGTACTTAGAGTCGTTGTCCTGTTGGAAGATGAACCTTCACCCCAGCCTGAGGTCCAGAGCACTCTGGAGCAGGTTTTCATCAAGGATGTCTCTGTACATTACTGCATTCATTTTCCCTCTATCCTGACTTGTCTCCCAGTTCCTGCCTGAAAAACATCCCCACAGCATAATGCTGCCACCACCATGCTTCACTGTAGGGATGGTATTGGCCAGGTAATGAGCGGTGCCTTGTTTCCTCCAGACATGACACTTGCCATTCAGGCCAAAGAGTTCAATCTTTGCTTCATCAGACCAGAGAATTTTGTTTTTCATGGTCTGAGAGTCCTTCGGGTGCCTTTTGGCAAACTCCAGATGGTCTGTCATGTGTCTTTTACTGAGGAGTTTCTTCCATCTGGCCACTCTACCATACAGGCCTAATTGGTGGAGTGGAGTGCTGCAGAGATGCTTGTTCTTCTGAAAGGATCTCCTCTCTCCACAGAGAAGCACTGGAGCTCTGTCAGAGTTACCATGGGGTTCTTGGTCACCTCCCTGACTAAGTGTCAGGCTAGGAGCATATAACAGGTAACAGTTCAGGTGTTCTGATTATGCAAAGAGTTCAAAGAACAAGAGCACATACCATGAGCAGGTCTGAGCAGAGCAGGTCAGCTGGGACTTGTAGTTCACCGCTGTAGATGTAGGTAGATGTTTGCTGGACCTTGTAGTTCACCGCTGCAGATGAGGATAGATGGTGTCTGGTGTTTGTAGTTCACCGCTGCAGGTGAGGATAGATGTCTGGTGCTTGTAGTTCACCGCTGCAGATGAAGGTACTAGTAGAATCAGGCAAAACGTAGTCTAGGCAAGCTGGGTCATACACAGGAAGATCAGAGTCCAAACGGTACCGAATCAGAAGCAAGCAAACAGGGTTAAACGAGCCGGGTCATACACGAAATACACAGAGCAGATATCAACTGGATCAAACACAAGGTAAACTCTAACACGAGCAATGATTGAATGCTGATGCAAGTTATTTAAAGGTGAGCTGGCCAATCGTTTCCCAGGTAAAGGCTGTGTCAGGTGAGTTGTGCTGGGTCCTAAAGGGATCCTAGTACTGACACTAAGGCCCTTCTGCCCTAATTGCTCAGTTTTGCCGGGCAACCCGCTCTAAGAAGAGTCCTGTTGGTTCCAAACTTCTTCCATTTATGGATGATGGAGGCCACTGTGCTCATTGCGACCTTCAATGCTGCAGAAATTTTTCTGTACCCTTCCCCAAATCTGTGCCTTGATACAATCCTGTCTCAGAGGTCTACAGACAATTCCTTGAACTGAACCTCATGGCTTGGTCTGTGCTCTGGCATGCACTGTTAACTGTGGGACCTTATATAGACAGGTATGTGCCTTTCCAAATCATGTCCAATCAACTGAATTTAGCACAGGTGGACTTCAATCAAGCTGTAGAAACATCTCAAGGATGATCAGTGAAAACAGGATGCACCTGAGCTCAATTGAGTGTCATGGCAAAGGCTGGAAATACTTACAGTTGTGCTCATAAGTTTACATACCCTGGCAGAATTTATGATTTCTTGGCCATTTTTCAGAGAATATGAATGATAACAAAAACTTTTCTTTCACTCATGGTTAGTGTTTGGCTGAAGCCATTTATTATCAATCAACTGTGTTTACTCTTTTTAAATCATAATGGCAACAGAAACTACCCAAATGACACTGATCAAAAGTTTACATACCCCAGTTCTTAATACCATGTATTGCCCCCTTTAAAATCAATGACAGCTTGAAGTCTTTTGTGGTATTTGTGGATGAGGCTCTTTATCTTCTCAGATGGTAAAGCTGCCCATTCTTCTTGGCAAAAAGCCTCCAGTTTCTGTAAATTCTTGGGCTGTCTTGCATGAACTGCACGTTTGAGATCTCCCCAGAGTGGCTAAATGATATTGAGGTCAGCAGACTGAGATGGCCACTCCAGAACCTTCACTTTATTCTGCTGTAGCCAATGACAGGTTGACTTGGCCTTGTGTTTTGGATCATTGTCATGTTGGAATGTCCAAGTATGCGCAGCTTCCTGGCTGATGAATGCAAATGTTCCTCCAGTTTTTTTTGATAACATACTGCATTCATCTTGCCATTAATTTTTACCAAATGTCCTGTGCCTTTGTAGCTCACACATCCCCAAAACATCAGTGATCCACTGTCATGGTTATGCAATAGAGTTTTCTGTCAGCTTACCTGTCTCCATGTGTTTATCTCTAGAGACCAACTGCCTCTCACCTGACTGGTTTTATAACCTCTCCTCTAAGCATGGCCCCAACCTGTGCACTGCAAGCAGTGCTGATCAACCATTGTGTGTTAGCCTCCGTGTGCACTTGCTGTGTTTCCTACCTCTGATTCCTGTTACCGACTTTGGCCTGTTCTCGACTTTCCCTGTCTGCTTGTTACCCTGACCTTTGGCGTGTTATGTTTATCCTTGTCTGCTAGTCACCCTGACCTTTGGCTTACCCCTTACTTCCCTGTCGTTCCAGCCTGCTGCCTCCTTCCTATTCTCCTGTAAGTCTACAGTGAGCGTGAGCTGTGAGACCCTGGGGGCCGTGACCTGGAGCCAGACTGCAGCGCAGTCCATCCTCACCACTAGAGGCTCTGGTGAACACCCGCTGGCTCTTAGACTCCGCGCCCTGGGGAATCTATGCTCTAGCTCCCACTGGGATCCATGTTAGTTATCCTGTAGACCTGCTTCCTGAACCTTCCTTCAATCCGCAGCAGTCAGTCCTAGGGTCCACTACCTTAGCGGTGCACTTCCGACTCCTACAGAGTGCATCTGTCACCTGGTCTCAGGTGACCTGACATCCACCTCCGTGTTTCACAGTAGGAATGGTGTACCTTTCATCATAGGCCTTGTTGACTCCTCTCCAAATGTAGCATTTATGGTTGCGGCCAAAAAGCTCAATTTTGGTCTCACCACTCCAAATGATTTTGTACCAGAAGGTTTGTGGCTTGTCTCTGTGCGGTTTGGTGTATTGTAAGTGGAATACTTTGTGGAATTGACTTTCTTTTGGCGACTCGACCATGCTGCTTATCTTTCTGCAAGTGCCTCCTTATTGTGCATCTTGAAACATCCACACCACATGTTTTCAGAGAGTCCTGTATTTCACCTGAAGTTATTTGTGGGTTTTTCTTTGCATCCCGAACAATTTTCCTGGCAGTGGTGGCTGAAATTTTAGTTAGTCTACCTGACCGTGGTTTGGTTTTAACAAAACCCCTCATTTTCCACTTCTTAATTAGAGTTTGAACACTGCTGATTGGCATTCTCAATTCCTTGGATATCTTTTTATATCCCTTTGTTTTATATAGTTCAACTACCTTTTCCCGCAGATCCTTTGACAATTCTTTTGCTTTGCCCATGACTCAGAATCCAGAAACGTCAGTGCAGCACTGGATGAAAGATGCAAGGGTCTGTCAGGAGTCCAGAAATTCATTGACCTTTTATACACACACACTAATTACAAGCAAACAGATCACAGGTGAAGCTGGTTACCTTTAATAGCCATTCAAACCCCTTTGTGTCAACTTGAGTGCAGGTTATCAGGCCAAAATCACCAGGGTATGTAAACTTTTGATCAGGGTCATTTGGGTAGTTTCTGTTGCCATTATGATTTAAAAAGAGTAAACACAGTTGATTGATAATAAATGGCTTCAGCCAAACACTAACCATGAGTGAAGGAAATGTTTTTGTGTTATCATTCATATTCTCTGAAAAATGGCCAAGAAATCATGAATACTGCCAGGGTATGTAAAATTGTGAGCACAACTGTATGTGTATGGGATTGTTTCATTTTTTATTTTTTTATAAATTTGCAAAGATTTAAAAAACTTCTTTTACATTGACAAATGTCATGGGGTATTGTTTGTGGAATTTTGGGAAAATAATGAATTTAATCCAAATGCAGCCACCACATCTAATGATTGGTAATTATACAGTGCGTACAGAAAAAAAGTCCTCCCCCCCTATAAAATAATCACATTGTGTTGCTTTGCAGCCTGAAATGAAGACATACACAGCTTTTGTTTTATCCAGCTGTATTTACTAAGTGCAACTTATAACACGCAAGTGAAAGATATAACACCAACATGTCAGGAAAAAAATAAAATAAATTCAAAAACAGAATCACTCAGGGCCAATTCACACAACATGCAGTCCAGTGTGTTTTTTTTCTGCATCAAAAACGCATGGATAGTAGGTTGTATCATTTTCAATGACATAGTTCACACCAGTACAGTAAGTTCCAGGAAAAAAAAAAGTAGAACATGCTGCATTTTTTTTGCACTGGATTGTACTGGAATGCAGTAAAACGCATCTGGAACGCACCAAAAACACACTGGAACACACATGTCCTTATTTAAGGTTAAAAAAAAGGGGGGGATGCACTGGACTGCATCAAAAACAAACCAAAAACATGCATGCAGAAAAGCATCCAGAACGCATCCGGGCTGCGTTTCTATGGTGTGAACTGGCCCTGAGTTGGAAAAAGGATCACCCCTTCCTAAAAATGACTTAATCAGGTATAGCTAATCACCTTCTCAATGGCACACAAAGCCATTTGACTTTCAACTGTGATTAGCTGTGGTCATTTTGATTAGCTCAGCATGAAAAGAGCTTTCCTGGAGCATTCAGTCGCTGGTAGTACAACTGTAGCAAACAATCAACTATGGGTGGCAAGGCACTGTCAAAAGATCTCCGGGATAAAGTTGTGGACAGGCACAAGTCAGGAGATGGATACAAAAAAATACCAAAGACTTTATCAATGCCTAGAAGCACAGTGAAGTCTATTATTGAGAAGTGGAATGTATTTGGTACTACACAGACCCTCCCTGGATCAGGATGTTGCACCTAACTGGATGAAAGAGCCAGCAGGAAACTGGTCAGAGAGGCTACCAAGAGGCCTACAGCAACTCTGAAGCAGTTGCAGGAATTGATGACAAAGAGTGGTCATTGTGTGCATGTGACAACAATATCATAAATTCCATCCAAATAACACCATTCCTACAGTAAAGCATGGGGTTGGTAATATCCTGTTATGGGGGAAGGGGGGGTGGTAATATCCTGGTATGGGCGGGGGGGTAATATCCTGGTATGGGGGGGTGGTAATATCCTGTTATGGGGGGAGGGTGGTGGTGGTAATATCCTGGTATGGGGGGGTGGTGGTAATATCCTGGTATGGGGGGGGGGGGGTGGTAATATCCTGTTATGGGGGGAGGGTGGTGGTGGTAATATCCTGGTATGGGGGGGGGTGGTAATATCCTGGTATAGGGGGGGGTAATATCCTGTTATGGGGGAGGGTGGTGGTGGTAATATCCTGGTATGGGGGGGTGGTGGTAATATCCTGGTATAGGGGGGGTGGTGGTAATATCCTGTTATGGGGGGAGGGTGGTGGTGGTAATATCCTGGTATGGGGGGGTGGGGTGGTAATATCCTGGTATGGGGGGAGGGTGGTGGTGGTAATATCCTGGTATGGGGGGGGGGGTGGTAATATCCTGGTATGGGGGGGGGTGGTAATATCCTGGTATGGGGGGGTGGTAATATCCTGTTATGGGGGGAGGGTGGTGGTGGTAATATCCTGGTATGGGGGGGGGTGGTAATATCCTGTTATGGGGGGAGGGGGGGTGGTAATATCCTGGTATGGGGGGTGGTGGTAATATCCTGGTATGGGGGGGTGGTAATATCCTGGTACGGGGGGAAGGTGGGGTGGTAATATCCTGTTATGGGGGGAGGGTGGTAGTGGTACTGGTAATATCCTGTTATGGGGGGAGGGTGGTGGTGGTAATATCCTGGTATGGGGGGAAGGTGGTGGTGGTAATATCCTGGTATGGGGGGAAGGTGGTGGTGGTAATATCCTGGTATGGGGGGAAGGTGGTGGTGGTAATATCCTGGTATGGGGGGAAGGTGGTGGTGGTAATATCCTGGTATGGGGGGAAGGTGGTGGTGGTAATATCCTGGTATGGGGGGGTGGTGGTAATATCCTGGTATGGGGGGTGGTGGTAATATCCTGGTATGGGGGGGTGGTGGTAATATCCTGGTATGGGGGGTGGTGGTAATATCCTGGTATGGGGGGAGGGGGGTGGTGGTAATATCCTGGTATGGGGGGGGGGTGGTGGTAATATCCTGTTATGGGGGGAGGGGGGTGGCAATATCTTGGTATAGGGGGGTTTCTTTACAGGAGGGATTTGAGCACTTGTCAGGACAGAAGAAAAACATGACAATGACCCAAAGCACACAGCAAAACTTACCACACATTGGTTGGAGGAGAAAAAGATGAATGTCCTTGCATGGCCTAGTCAGAGCCTAGACTTAAAGAGGAGTTCCACCCGCCCCCACGAAAAAATTCAAAGTCAGCAGCGACAAATACTGTAGCTGCTGACTTTTAATATTAGAACACTTACCTGTCCAGGGTTCCCGCGATGTCGGCACCACAGCTAACTCAGTGATTCTGTTTTTGATTTTTTTATTATATTTTTCTGACATGTTGACGTTATATCTTTCACTTGGATGTTATAAGTTGCACAAGTAAATAGAGCTGGATAAAGCAAAAACTGTGTCTGTCTTCATTTCATGCTACAAACCAACAAAATGTGATTATTTTAAAGGTGCTGATTCTTTTCTATGCCCAATGTAAATATATTTTATTTTTTTGGCTTTGGGTTTAATACAACTTTAAGCTGGCCATACAGTGATAGCTTTTTTGTTCAGCCTATAGCATGATTCCTCCATACACGGTATGCAGCACAGGTGAATAAATCTCTCGCTGTTGCTAATGTATTTTGACAGACCCGGCATCGAGCGAATACTCATGTATAACAGCACACACAGCTATCCCTAGAAGGAAGACTGCACTATTATAACAACTTAAGAGTGGAGCTTTAGATTCTTAAAGACCTTTATTCCTGAAAGTGTTCGAAATCCTACATGTCCGATCCCTCCAGGAAGCCGACACTGCACACAGCTAATCACAGGCAGTGAGAAATTTCCCTATCTGTGCAGCTGTGGATCGGGAAATGTCTCACTGCTTGTGATTGACGCTGCGCAGTGTCGGCTTCCTGGCGGGATCGGGCATGTAGGATTTCGAACATGCCCGAGCCCATCTCTTTGAAAGACCCATGTCAGAAACATTAAGCCTGGGTTCACACTAGCGCAATCTCAGGGATCTCGCACTGCAGGTGCCGATCACATGCGATCTCTGAACAATGCGAGTTCAGCCATACAGTTGTATGGCTGAACTCGCATTGTTCACACAGAAAATAGTGCAGGGACTTGCTTTTCCCCACACTAGAATCAGATCGCATGGGTGTTCTCACCTATGTGATCCGATTCCTGTGCGAGTTCACAGTTCGCACTGCGACCTGTGAACTAAACTGGGGGTGTCATTAACTTTGTCAATGACCCCCACAGCGGTTCGCAGAAGGCAGTGTGAACTGCCTGCGGAAGGGATGCGATGCGGGAACCAGCGCTGTAATCGTGTTGGTTCCCGCATCGCACATATGTGAACCTAGGGTGAGGGACATATTCATTGTATATTAAAACACATTCACCAGGAAGGTTCACCTGTAGTGAATTTTTACTGCTTTCTAAATACAGTATCTCCAAAAGGGAGTACACTCACATTTTTGTAAATATTTTATCATATCTTTTCATGTGACAACACTGAAGAAATGACACTTTGCTACAATGTAAAGTAGTGAGTGTACAGCTTGTATAACAGTGTAAATTTGCTGTCCCCTCAAAATAACTCAACACACAGCTAGGGCTGAAACAACGAATCGATTATGAAATTAATGGATTACTATTTTCATAATTGATTAATCAGCCAGTAACATAATGGGGTTAAAAAAAGCTAAAATTAGCCCTATATAGTACAAAAAGAGCAAATAATCTCTACTGTAAATATTACTTTCACTGTTGCACAGTAAAAAAACAAATGTTTTATTTTTTTTTTTAACTCCATTATGTTACTAAATGTCTTAGGCCTGGTTCCCACCCATGTGTTTTTTGGTGCTTTTTGCAGAAATGCACTACAGTTCATTTAACGTTCACATCTATGCTTTTTTTCAGCTGCTGTGTATTTGGAAAGGGTCAAGGACCTTTTTCAATGCAAAACAGTGCTTTTTTGGTTCAATATACTTCAATGGAGAAGCTGCAGAAAAGCATATAATATTACAGTTCTGTTTGAAAATCTGCAAAACAGCCTAGAATTTTTTTTCTTTAAATAAAAAAAATTGATCTGAGTTCAGATTCAACCTCTAATAGTTTATAGAGTATATCTCTTCTGTCTGTTATTCTCAGAGGGGATTAAAGATTTTACTCCCTAATCATATAGTTGATTATTTATATTTACCACTGCGTATTAAGATATTTAGGAATAAATTGCCTTTTTTTGAACTTTACATAGTAACTAAATTATACACCACACTTTTTTTTAAGGTTATTAACCGATTAATCGAAACAATAATCGTCCAACTAATCGATTATGAAAATAATCGTTAGTTGCAGCCCTACACACAGCCATTAATGTCTAAACTGCTGGCTACAAAAGTGAGTACACCCCTAAGTGAAAATGTCCAAATTGGGCCCAATTAGCCATTTTCCCTCCACGGTGTCATATGACTCGTTAGTGTTACAAGGTCTGAATGGGGAGTAGGTGTGTTAAATTTGGTGTAATCGCTCTCACTCTCTCATACTGGTCACTGGAAGTTCAACATGGCACCTCATGGCAAAGAACTCTCTGAGGATCTGAAAAAAAGAATTGTTGCTCTACATAAAGATGGCCTAGGCTATAAGAAGATTGTCAAAACCCTGAAACTGAGCTGCAGCATGGTGGCCAAGACCATACAGCAGTTTAACAGGACAGGTTCCACTCAGAACAGGCCTCGCCATGGTCAACCAAAGAAGTTGTGTGCATGTGCTCAGCGTCATATCCAGAGGTTGTCTTTGGGAAATAGACGTATGAGTGCTGCCAGCATTGCTGCAGAGGTTGAAAGGGTGGGGGGGGTCAGCCTGTCAGTGCTCAGACCATACGCCACACACGGCATCAAATTGGTTTGCATGGCTGTCGTCCCAGAAGGAAGCCTCTTCTAAAGATGATGCACAAGAAAGCCCACAAACAGTTTGCTGAAGACAAGCAGACTAAGGACATGGATTACTGGAACCATGTCCTGTGGTCTGATGAGACCAAGATAAACTTATTTGGTTCAGATGGTGTCAAGCGTGTGTGGCGGCAACCAGGTGAGGAGTACAAAGACAAGTGTGTCTTGCCTACAGTCAAACATGGTGGTGGGAGTGTCATGGTCTGGGGCTGCATGAGTGCTGCCGGTACTGGGGAGCCACAGTTCATTGAGGGAACCATGAATGTCAACATGTACTGTGACATACTGAAGCAGAGCATGATCCCCTCCCTTCAGAGACTGGACCGCAGGGCAGTATTCCAACATGATAACAACCCCAAACACACCTCCAAGACAACCACTGCCTTGCTAAAGAAGATAAGGGTAAAGTTGATGGACTGGCCAAGCATGTCTCCAGACCTCAACCCTATTGAGCATCTGTGGGGCATCCTCAAATGGAAGGTGGAGGAGTGCAAGGTCTCTAACATCCACCAGCTCTGTGATGTCGTCTTGGATTAGTGGAAGAGGACTCCAGTGGCAATCTGTGAAGCTCTGGTGAATTCCATGCCCAAGAGGGTTAAGGCAGTGCTGGAAAAAAATGGTGGTTACACAAAATATTGACACTTTGGGCTCAATTTGGACATTTTTACTTAGGGGTGTACTCACTTTTGTTGCCAGCGGTTTAGACATTAATGGCTATGTGTTGAGTTATTTTGAGGGAACAGCAAATTTACACTGTTATACAAGCTGTACACTCACTACTTTACATTGTAGCAAAGTGTCATTTCTTCAGTGTTGTCACATTAAAAGATATAATAAAATATTTTTTAAAAATGTTAGGGGTGTACTCACTTTTGTGAAATACTGTATGACCCTAAATGCCTTTGTAGATGATGAGTAAAATATAGTGCAATAGAGAGATGTACTTTAGGAATAACTTAAAGATTTTATCTCTGCCTAAATAACCCAATGTAAATTATTCTTCTAGAAAAAGAGACATCACCTTTTGAGATATTGCCGGTGAAAGACAGCATGGTATTTACTGTCCAGCCGTAAGTAGTCCAGCTTTGATGACAAACATATGAATGTACCATTCTACCTACTGAAGTATATTCATGTTTATTTCCTCAAGGCACATCAATATTGGAAATCGGTTCCAGGCAGACATCCCAGAGATCCAAGATCGATGTTCCCTGGGAGACTCTAAGGCTGATTTAGTTTGGAAGCCACTGAAGATGACAAAATCAGGTATTGTAGGTCAGGGGTCCACAAACCCAGGGCCACGGACCAGTGCCAGACCGGTGCCAGACCGGTGCCGGTCTGTGGCCTGCTGGGAGTCGAGCCACGCAGCGAGGGTTGGCAGCAGGCAGAGCGAGCCAGCACAACCTGCACTACCGCCCTCCCACCGCCAGAGGGCACCCACTCTCCTTCTAGCATCAATTCTCCCTTCCCTCTCTGTGGTCACGAAGGAGGAGAAGGGGAGGGGGGAGAGCCAGGCCGGGCACAGGATCTCATAGAGCACAAGGACCAAGGCTTAAAGTAGAACTATAGGCAAAACTTTTTTTCTCCATTTTGGATAGAGTATGGGAGGGTTATAACGCCGTCAGATTTTTTTTCCCCATCCGTGTCCCATTGGGAAGATTTCCCTTCACTTCCTGTCCCATAGCCAAACAAGAAGTGAGAGGAAATCCCTGTAAATTAAGGGAATTCCTTGGGGACCCCCAGGTCACTAGAACTAGTGTCCCCATTGGAAGTTTTCACCTCTATTACTTTTCTAGGGACAACTCAAAATTTGGGATTTTTTTTAACTTTCATTTTCAACAATAATGGTAAACAGGACAAATAGGGAGAGTGACTCTTCCTAATGGGGCCGCAGACAGCAATAAAAACTGATAGGTGTTCTAATCCACCTCCACTCTATCCAAAATTAAAAAAAAAAAGTTTTGCCTTTAGTTATACTTTAATATGTTATATATTTAAAATGTAATAAATTGCAGTTTATCAGTCCTTTAATGTGGTCGCTGCATTCGTTTTCTTTTTTAGCATTTTTGTCCTTTATTTTCCCTTGGTGATCCGGCCAGTAGCAAACTTCTTGCCTTAGGGTGTCTCCACTCTGGATGGAGGAGCAACAGAGACACCTTTGGACAGTAACATTGTCAGTCTGGGGAGGGGCCGGTGTTAAGCAAGCCACAGATAAGTAGAAAACTGAACGAAAAGTCAGGTAGACTGTAACTAATGGCACCGGTGTGTGCTACATTCATAGGAGAGCCAGAGATAGAGCTCAGAGCCCCACCCTCTCGAAGAGGTCATTGTCTGTAAGAGAGACAAGGGTGTGTGTGTGCACCATGCTGTCCAGATCAGGACAGAGGAAGGCTCGAGCCTGAGAGCCTTGAGTCCATGAGGGACAGGAACAACTAGGAAGATGTAAGGAAGACGCAGCGCTGAGATGCAGCATCTGTGCATAAACACTGGGATGGATTTCATGGTCAGGAGGACCACAAAGGTACTAAAGTTCAGGAGAGATCCTGAAGAGGTTCTTAGAGCAGTAAAGCTGCCATAAGAGAGCCAGGAGGCTGAATGTTATGTTTTTGCAGTGATAAGAACCCCCTGCGTGGAAAGACATACCTGTGTGAAGTTTTGATGCTCGTTGAAAGTAAATTGGGTGAGAAAGCCCTGAAAACTATTTCCTGAACCTCCCCATGTCAGCCTACTATGGGTCAGCTCCGCCCCCTCTGACCCCTCCAGGACCACCTTTTTTCTAGCCCATAAAGGGCGGCTGTCGAACCAGCCCAGTGTTCTTTTTTTCGTCCTCGCTCCAGGCGCCTTTTTGAAAAAAAAAAAAAAAATGTTTCCTTTGTTTTTTAAAATTATCATGTGAATGAAGAATGGGTCGAGTGAAATCCTGGTCGGGTTAAGCCTCTCCCGATACAGAAGACCCCCCCCAGATGGTCTGTAAATCTCCCAAGGTGGCGGGTTCCCCTGGTGCAGGGACGTTTACCAAATCGCTGGCAGACAGAAACAGGCAGATGTGGGGCTGTGTGCACCTGTTTACCTGGATTTCCCTGGTGGCTAGTGGTCACCTGGGCGCTGTAGTTCGCCCCTCGTGTGTCTGAAACGGCGCTGAGCGGGGTGGGTGACGTCACGATGGCTTCCCCTTCTCAGGCGGTTGCCTAGCAACCACCGGGACGCTCCTCTCCTACTCACGCAGCTGCCAGCCTTAAGGGGCGGTGTTCACAGGGCTCTGGCTTCCCTGCATTCCTCCCAGCGCTCCAGCTCGTCAGGTTGCTCTGCTCTAAGGTAGGCTGTCTTATCTATTAAAGCTGCAGACTTGCTATGTCTAATACCGCTATACACTCTGCTTGATCCACACACTTGCCTTCCAGGTCCATCTGCCTGTTGTCTGCCTATTTGCACTAAAGAGCCCATGGAAAGGTTTTTACCCATGCTTTTGTTTTTGATATATATATATATTTTATTTTATTTTTCCATATGTGTTTTTTTGTATGCATATATATTCAGATTTTATTTTATAATTTTTTTAATTTTTTGTTTTTACATTTTTACATTTTTTTCTTTTAAAAGAGAGCACCTCTTCTGTCTTTACAGAGAGAAAAGCCCAGTGCGAGCTAAATGCCCGCAAAGAGGCTCTAAGGCTGCTGCAGTGCCTCAGAAAAGTAAGAAAAAAATCAAGACATGCCAAGTCGCAGAGTCGCATGCAGATTTCCTCAAGATCTCGGTATTCCAGATCCCCTTCTCCTGTGCCTCATTGCAGTCGCTCATGCCTGAGCCAAATGGCATTGGGCCATCGAAAAGCTTCCGGAAAGACCAGTCGCAAGCACAGGGCGCAGTCTTTATCTTCATCTAGGTCCTCCTCTCCAAGTCATTTGGAGGAAGCAAGCTGTTGGGCCTGTGCGGCTGAAGCCCTTCCGGGAAAGTTGGTGTGCTCTTCCTGTCTTCAAGAAGCTGCGTGAGACAGAACATCTGAAGTTCGTCAGGTGAAGTCATGTATTAAATCTGCAGTCAGGGAAGGGCTAAGAGGTGCATCCAAGCAAAGCACTCGACCAGCATCCTCTACGGCAGATTCGGATTTGGGGGCAGGCGGAGAATCTGACTCTGATTCCTCAGAGGCCGAAGTAACCCCTGAATCACGCATCTTCGATTTTGCATTAGTTCCCATATTGATGGAAGCAGTGAAAGACGCATTGCAATGGCAGGAGGAAACTCCTCAGCCGAAAAAACAATGGAAATACCACCCAGAACTGAAGAAGTCCCTGGCTTCCTTTCTCCTCATTTTTGAGATCTAGGAAATATTGGAGGATGAATGGGCTAGGCCAGAAAGAAAGTTTAGCATCAATAACAGATTGTCAAAATTGTATCCATTCAGCCAGAAGGATGCAGAGTTGTGGAACACTACACCCAGGGTGGATGCCTCACTGCAGCGTTTGGCCCATCATATCACTCTTCCATTAGAAGATTCGGTCTCTTTCAGAGATCTCATGGATCGTAGAGTGGACACAGATTTAAAACGATTGTATTCAGTGGCAGCGGAGGCGTGCAGGCCGGCGTTGGCCCTTACCTCTGTGGCTGCAGCCCTCAAAAGTAGGGTTTCGGAGTTGGATGGTGGTTCCTCAGAAGAGCTTGGAGCTGGCGGTCCCTCACCCCTGCAATTCATTAAAACAGCTGTCGAATTCCTGGCAGAAGCGGCTGTAGACCAGGTCAGAATGAGAGCGAAGATCATAGACCACTCCATGACAGCTCAAAGAGCATTATGGTTAAGGTTAAGTAACCTTTTCTAAAGTGCTCTCAGCCGTCATTGCAACCCTCAGAATCAGAGACGTTCAAAATTTTCACTATTTGGACGATCTGCTACTACTAACCTCTACAGAACATCTTCTCCTTCAGCATGTGGCCCTCACCTGCGAAACACTGGCTCGGTTCGGCTGGCTAGTCAACTACCGGAAGAGCCAAATGCAGCCAACCCAGGTGTTAGAATACCTGGGGGTGAAATTCGACACAATTCGGGGTCGAGTCTCTCTCCCTCGGAGGAAAATCCGGGACATTCAGATCCAAACCAGGAAAGTAATGACCAGTCCATTCCTTGCAGTGAGAGAATGCATGCGCTATCTTGGAGTGTTATCAGCCACAATCCCGGTAGTTCCATGGGCCAGGTGGAGAAGAAGGACTTTTCAGTGCAATTTCCTTCTCCAATGGGATCGTCACTCTCTGATACAGAGGATATACATTCCAAGGTCGATAAGTCAATCCCTCCTTTGGTGGACAGTCTCATGCAACTTGGCCCGGGGTATAGTTCTTCGGCCTCCGGATCCGGTGGTGCTGACTACCGATGCCAGTCTCCTGGGTTGGGGAGCTCACTGCCTGGGCCAGCAGGCTCAGGGTCGGTGGCCCCCACACATCCCTCAAATGTCAAATTTCCTGGAATTAGAGGCCGTTCGGCGCGCTCTTCTAGCCTTCCGACCAATCTTGAAAGATCAAGTGGTAAAAATATTGTCGGACAACAAGACCACTGTCGTCGTGTACGTGTCCCGCCAGGGGGGCACCAGGAGCCGGGTCCTTCTTCAAGTCACGTGCCAGTTGTTCTAGTGGGCAGAGCAGAATCTCACTTTATGGATCACGGTGAGTGGGCCTTGAATCCAAAATTTCTGCAAAACATCTTCAGACATTGGGGGTTGCCTGTAATAGATCTCATGGCATCGGTAGAGAACACCCAGCTTCTTTGCTTCTTCTCTGTCCAAACCGTGGGAATTCCCCTTGGTGTATGTGTTCCCTCCGTTTACTTTAATCCTCAAGACCATGTTGAAGATTTACAGGGAGAGGGTCACAGCCATAGCAGTCCTACCATTCTGGCCCAGGAGGCCATGCTTCCCGCTAGTGTGGAGAATGAAGTTGTGTCACCCAATCCCGCTGCCACCTTGTCAGGATCTCCTGTTCCAAAACGGAATATATCACCCAAACCCAAGGAGGTTGAGGTTAATGGCAATAGGTTAATGGCATGTTGAACACCTTGTTACAGTCTTGTAAACGGTCAACAAACTCAACCTATCACCGGGTATGGAAGGCTTTCCGACGCATCGCGGCAGAAAGGGGATGGCAGTCCGAATCTCCTTCAGTCTCAAACATCTTGGAATTTCTCCAGCAGGGTCTGGACAATGGCCTGGCTTATAATTCTCTGAAGGTCCAGGATTTCCGCCCTTTCGGCAATGACGAATTCCACGTGGGCATTAGATCCGGTCGTGATCCGTTTCATGAAGGCAGCCATTAAAATCAGGCCTCCCCTGAAGTCCTACATTCCTAAATGGGACCTGACTCTGATCTTAAAAGCTTTGTTGGCTCCTCCGTTTGACCCGACATCATCTTGTTCTTTATTTCATCTAACACTAAGGACGGTGTTCTTGACGGCCATAGCCTCTGCTAGGAGGGTTTCCGATTTATGCGCCTTTTCATCCAGAGAGCCTTTTTGTGTGATTTTTCTCGACAAGATTGTTCATAGACCAGTTCCTAGCTTTCTACCAAAGGTCTCTACGGCCTTTCACATGAATTGGGAGACTATTCTGCCAGCCTTCACCGTGGACCAGTTGCAGGATGAGTGGAAGAAGCTAGATTTGGTCTCCTCTATTTCAGCTTACTTGGAGCGGACTGAGGAGTTTCGCAAGCAAGATCAACTGTTCATCTTCCCTTTGGAACCCAAAAAGGGCATGGCAGCTCCACCTAGGGTTGTCTCATCCTGGATTGTGAAGACCATCCAGAACGCTTACGAGTCTCTGGGCCTTTCCTTTCCTGCAGAGATCAGGGCGCACTCAACCAGGGGCATGGCAGCATCAAGGGCAGCCTATGCGAACGTGTCACCCTAGGTAGTATGCAGAGCAGCGAGTTGGAGCGCATCCAACACATTTATCCAGCATTATAGGCTGAATGTAGCCCTCTCTCCTGCAGAAACGTTTGGGTCTTCTTTTATTTCTGCGGCTGTCGGCCATTAAATTTGTTTAAAGCAGCAATATTATCTCTGACTGGTGTGGTTCTTTCCCTCCCTTATCGAAGTTTGCTTGGTACATCCCATAGTGGGCGGACATGGGGAGGTCCAGGAATAAGGAAAATTGTTGCCCATACTTACCGTAATTTTCCTTTCCTGGATCCTCCCCATGTCAGCCGGGGATTCCCGCCCTATCTTCTGTCGCGAGGATGGGTATTTTGAACACTGGGCTGGTCCGACAGCCGCCCTTTATGGGCTAGAAAAAAGGTGGTCCTGGAGGGGTCAGAGGGGGCGGAGCTGACCCATAGTAAGCTGACATGGGGAGGATCCAGGAAAGGAAAATTACGGTAAGTATGGGCAACAATTTTCCTTAATCTGGTGTGGAGTAAACTCACTGTTTTGGCACTACCATTAAGCTAAGAAACCCCGACGTGTCACAAGACCTATCTTTTGACTTTCGCATAATTAGTGTGCGTGTTGCCACAGGCAATTTTCATGCCGCCATCAAAACAGAACATTTTTCCAATCGTTAATAAGGGACTCGTTGACAGAAAAAAAAAAAATTTAAATTCGCATAAGCTAAGGAAATCGTTTGAAAAACAGATGAGTCTATGTTGAAAATTATCAGGAAAATGTTGTAATTTTGTGGTACAAAACAATGATGGGACTATCAAATGTAAAGCAGAGTTCCAGGCTAAAATTAATCTAGGTCTTGAACATTAGAGCAAACCCCCTTGTTTTTGGATATTGTTTTGTTTTTTGTTTTTTTATTGTTGTTTGCACCTTTTTTGTTCTCTCCACTTCCATTGTACCTCGCCGCGGCGAGGTATGTCATTACGGCTTCTCCTCTTCTCTCCCCCCCCCCACCGCTGCCTTCTGGGACCTGTGTGTGTCCCTGAAGACATCGAGACCATTAAGAAAGCGTGTCGAGACTCACGCATGCGCAGTAGGAAACAGTCTGAAGCCTGAAGGTTTCACTGCCGGTTTCCCTTAGTTGCAATGCCTGCACCCAAGCCGACATCGCGGGATCCCTGGACAGGTAAGTGTCCTTATATTAAAAGTCAGCAGCTACATTATTTTATTTTTTTAGATGCTGGAACACTGCTTTTAGTAACGGTTCACACTGGTGCGATGTCACATGTGATTTGCACCGCACTGCAGTGCAAATCACATTTGATGTCTGTGCGATGCGATTTCAGCCATACAGATAATATGGCTGAATTCGCATTGCATTTGGCCAAAACTCGAACAGAACCCTTTTTTTTGGTCCGCACCAGAATCAGATCGCATAGGTATACGCACCCATGCAATCCGATTCATGTCCGAACTGTCAGTTCGCACTGCAATATGCAAACCGATCTGGGGGCGCTGTTAACTTTGTATTGACACTCCCAGTGGTTCGCATAAGGCCTCGAGAGCCGGATGTGATGCGGGAACCCGCAGCGGATTTGCAGGGTTTCCGCATCGCACCAGTGTGAGCGGAGCCTAAATCGAATGGAAATTTCAAATTTCGTTCTAGTGATCGTTCATTTTTCTACTCATCTATGGCCTGCCCTAAACTAGCGGATTTAGAAGGACTGGACTAACAAATTATGTCGAACTCCAGCTCACAATTTAGGCAGTTATAGCAGCAGTTTCTTTTGGGATAAAGGTTTTACATAAGTAAATAAAAGCTGACCATTGTAAGCACCGCTTTCGGTGGTAAATGGTTTGTCTCAAAACCTGGCACTTTTACTGGACAGCTTAGTCCGTTAAAGAAGATTAAAAAATAACAAACTTGCTGGTCGGATCACCAGGTGAAAATAAAGGAAAAAATGCCTAAAACGAGAAACTATATTATATTTCTGTTTTTGTGTTTAATATGGTTTTAATAATTTCTAAGCTCTCTATGGTCTTAGAGGTGTCAAAAAAGGGGTAATTAGGCCTTTGACAATGTAGTGGATAGCTCTGATTAGTGTCATTTGTTAACATGAGAATCTTTTTCACTATACTCTTATCCACAGTTTCTAATTTCCTAAACCTGGCATGTTCTAGTGCTGTACCAGGAGGGGGCAGTAATCTGGAGTTTGCTCTGCACTGTCTACACCTTAGTAGGGGCAATACCATGGTGAGTTGTGCTATCCGTACAAGTGTAAATGATCACAAAGTCCCAATAATACTACAATCATGCAACAATATAAACAAGTATGGGATGAAGGTTTTTTTTTTTTTATATGATTTGGTATACAACTTATTGATCATGTTAAATTAGAAATCCAAGCTTTACATAACTTTTCCTAAAAACGCTCCCTCCCTTATCCTAACACCTTTATCAAATAATCTATGTAAAAAAAAAAAAAGGATGCAATACTTACCTAATTTCAGCCCACTCTGGGTCGAACACGTGATCTCCCCCCATGTCAGCCAGTGCTGGTTGCAGGGGAGAGGAGAGCGCGTCGACAATGTCTGATTATGCCTGGGAGCGGTATCTTCACCTATAAGCCACTATTACCCAACTGTTGTCGGCACTCCCTCCTCTCGCCGGCCAAAATCATTGGCTGTGAGCCTGTTGACAAAAACGTGTCCAATCACAGCCCAAGCAGCGGGGGGGAACCTGCACATGCGCCTATAAACCTGGAAGTTACCCAGCGATGTACAGGTACATTGCGGTGGTACAACAGAGCTGCCAGTCCACAGCAAAAGTTAAAATGTTGGTCGGCAAGTGGTTAATAGGAGCCCGTTTACAATAATTTGCTAAACAATTACTTTTAATTGAAATGCATTACAGGGAATTAACTAAGCTTCCTGTGCATTTATAATGGCAAAGTCTAGCTGCGCCACCCACGTCAGTTTCCATTTTTAGAGTGAAATAGGAACGAGGGCAGATCTGCACCTAATTAACAGAGGGAATGCCATATAGAAAGCTGCTGCAGATTCACTCCAGGTGTTTCCTGTCTTAAGAGATGTTAGCTTTCAGCAGACAACACACACATCCCTCTCTCTGCCCGTGCAGTGACTACACTACACGAGCAGAGCCTGCAGGGCTGACAACCCTCCTCCTTCCCGCTGTGAGCCGACTTGGGGGCAGAGAGTGAAGTGAGACCTTAACAGACCCCTGATATCTCCCCCTTGAGCCAGAGAAAGAGACCGAGGATAGAGATTCCCCAGTCCCTTTCTCTGCAGCCTCAGCTGCACTGAGAACGAATGGAGAGAAGACAGCGGCTCCTCTCCATTCATAAACTGAGGCATCGTAATCACAGGAGGTTACAATGTTTCAGTTATGTGAATGGACAGAGTCAGAACGGGGATCTGCCTTGGATACATAGGCAGGTCCCCATTCTGACTCTCTGAGGAGCAACCACGGGTGGCCGCCAGGCCCGCGCATTGGCTCCCCCTCCATGCAGCGGGCGTGCCCCCACAGTATCTATTACACAAAACGACGCACGGGTACGTTGTTTCACACAACAGAGCCACCCTGCCACAGTATATCTGCAGCAGGTGGTCCTTAAGTGTTTACAAAAAATTTGGATGACTTTTATTGTTATCACAGAGAATATAAATATCCCCTGTGATAGCAACAGGCAATGACAGGTACTCTTTATGGTGAGATCTGGGGTCTATTAGACCCTAAATCCCTCTTCTGCCCTTAAAAGCATTTGATCAAACCAAGATCTGTGTGATCAAATGCTTTTCATTTTTAAAAATAGCGCTGTTTACATCCGGGGAAACCGCAAGTGATGTATGCTCATTGCTTCCAGTCTCCTATATCTTAGAGGCGAACAGAGCTGTTCCGTTCTCCGATAATCCCTGTTATCAGCTGGCTAAAGCTGGTCGATTAGGAGTCCTGGTGGGATAGGACAGCCTGAGAAAGCCGTGGAGGGGGGGGGGGGGGGACGACGACATCCCCTCATGCTGCTTGTAAAAGCAATCCAGAGGTTAATTAACCGCTAGGATTGCTTTTACAAGAAAGCTGACTTTTGGCTCTAAACAACAGTACCAGGATGATAGTGCAGGTATCATCCTGGTATAACCACCCAAACTCCAGCGACATACCCGTAGAGCTAGTGTGGTTAACGCCGGACCTTTTTTCTTTTTTTACAAAAAGGGTGACATGGAAAGTTGTAGTTTACAGAGTGATGAAAAACGGTAGACATTAGTAAGCAGTCAAAAAAAATGCATTATAACTGGAATAAACAAACTGTTCTCTTGGGCCCTGTCACAATGTACTTTTGAGGATTCAAGCTGAACTCCAGGAAAACTAAAAGTCCTCCCTTGCAACTGAAAGGTTTACCAGCTTGTTTAGTCTACGGTACAGCAAGAGGACCTTTACAAACCTGATCCTCCACGCTCCCCCGCAAACAGGTCTCTTCTACACTCAATGGACGGTCTCTCAGCATCTTCAAGTCCAGTGCAGGGCCATGGTCCCTTCATCAGTCTTAAAGCGTTCTTCGAAAAATTAAAAGTTACAGCTACAAATACTGTATAAATACTGTAGCTGCTGACTTTTCTTAACCACTTTAGCCCCAGAAGGTTTTACCCACTTCCTGACCAGGCCATTTTTCGCTATACTGACAATTGCATGGTCGTGCGACGCTGTACCCAAATAAAACTGATGTCCTTTTTTCCCACAAATAGAGCTTTCTTTTGGTGGTATTTGATCATTTTATTTTTTTGCGCAACAAAAAAAAAGACTGACAACTTTGAAAAAAATAAATAATATTTTACTTTCTGCTATAAATACATATCCATAAAAAAAAAATTACAAAAAAAAAAAAATTTCTTTATCAATTTAGGCCAATATGCATCCTTCTACATATTTTTGGTAAAAAATAATTCCAATAAGCGTATATTGATTGGTTTGCGCAAAAGTTATAGCGTCTACAAAATAGGGGATAGATTTATGGCATTTTTATTTAAAAAAATTTTTTTTTTTTTTTTACTAGTAATGACGGTGATCAGCGATTTTTTTTTTTTTTTTTTTTTAGCGGGACTGTGACATTGTGGCGGACAGATCGTACACTTTAGACACTTTTGACCAGTGACATTTATACAGCGATCAGCGCTATAAAAATGCACTGATTACTGTATAAATGACACTGACAGGGGAGGGGTTAACACTAGGGGGCGATTAAGGGGTTAAATGTGTTCCCTGGGAGGTGTTCCTAACTGTGGGGGGGTGTTACACCGGAGGAAAAGAGAGATTGTAATTCAGCTTAGCTGAAACACAATCTCTCACTTTCCCTCCCGACAGATCAGCAGTGTGCTTTGTTTACATCGGTACACCGCTGATCCGTTTCTCCTGTCACAGCGGGAGGGGCGCGCCCCCTAAACTGCGTGCAGGAAATCATGTACAGGTACGTGATTTTGCGCACTCAGGCCGCCCTGCCGCAGTAAATGTACGTGGGGTGGTCCGGAAGCGGTTAATAGGACACTTACCTGTCCAGGGATCCAGCACTGTCCTCACATGAGCCGGCTCTTCAGCCACCTTCGGGTTCAGCCACCGACATGTTTACTAAGGGAAGCCAGATGTGACTGCTTGCACTGTGCTTGTGAATTTTCCCGCAGCTTTCTGGGACCTGTGACGTGTTCCAGAAGACTGCGGGGGACGGAAACTTCTGCTCAGATCACCGCGGCAATCTCACAGAAAGTGGGAACGGTTACCTGTCAAAACCAGGTAACCCCCAATAAAAAAAAAAAACACAAATCAAAGAGGAGGGGGGAGGCGGTTGACCAGCTGAACTTTCCCGTTGAAGTGGGTGAAGTTTCGCTTTAATGATGTTGAAGGACCTTGGCTTAGGCTACAGCATACAGTCTGAAAATAAGTAAATCGAACAAAGCCATAACATGACATTAGGTTAAACAATAGTTATGGAATAGGACATTTTAACCTGAGCACACTTCAGAAGCTGTCAAGGGCTCTGCTAGCAACTTGGACCAGATCATGTCATATTTTTTAGGACAACCTCTGTTGGCATAGGTGTCTTTGTAAAGGGGTAGACTATTGTTGGGGGATCGGTTTTCGCCAGTGAAGTGCTATAGCTTTCCTGGCATAAAAGAGGAGTAGGCAGACTAAGGTGCACCCCACCACTGTGGGTATTAGTTGCTCAATTAAGCCCAAAATACAGATAGACATGGAGGGTTGTAAAGATTTGGCAGTGACCAAGATGTACGAGAGCCAATACCTCTTCCCAGAACCTGACAATGACCGGGCAGGTCCAAAAAAACAAAAAATGTGTGTAAAATCTCCAGGGGTCCCCCCACAGCGCCAGAACTCAGGGGGAGAGCTGGAATTCATTTTATGCAATCTATATGGGGTAAAATATGCACGGTGGACTATTTTGAACTGGATCAAACGATCCCTCAAGGAAACCAGGGATTGAAAGGGGAAATCCCATATATCATGCCAAACATTATTATTGGGATTTATATAGCGCCGACAGTTTACACAGCGCTTTACAACATTAGACAAACATCCCGGACCTTGACAAACACCATTGTCAAGGTCCGGGATGTCTTGTAGCCACCTAGCTCTGAGGCCCTCCAGAACAGGTAGGGATATCATAACAAGATGAGTATAATCGGGAGGTGGTTTTCTCCGCACAGTCTGATCTAAGGACATCTTCCACTGCTGACTGTATAACCTGAGGAGCAGAATGGAAGAATTGAAGATAACGAAAAAGGTAGGACAGTGGGACATTAAAATCAGAAACCAATAGGGGAGCCAGGGATTGATAGACCACTACCTGCGATACCGTCTTAATGTTAGATTAAGTCCAAGCATGGGGCTTAGGTCATTTATAAATTTGGTGTAATGTGGGGTTTAGCCATAAGGGGGCATTAGGAGAAATTGCCAGTTTGGGATAGTGCTTTAAACCCCGCCCCCCAGGCATGGAGCGTAGTGAGCATAGAAAGTGTCAGTGGGTATGGGGCATGAGGAAAGATTTAGGGAGCCATTATGGGGAATGGCGAAATAAATAGGTCAATTTTGGTAAAATTTTCATTTTTAGCAAGTCGACACCCCCTAAAAGGGACAAGGGTAGAGACTCCCACACCTTCAGTTTTAGTCAGACCTCTTGCAGAACCAGGGACAGATTCAATGGGGTATAAAATCAGAAGCCTACCTGGAGATCACCACCCCCAGTTACCTAAGACTCTGGACCCATTGTAAAGGAATATCTTGGGGAGCATTAGTGTGGGCTGTGGGATCTATGGGGAACAGCAGGGACTTAGCCCAGTTAATTCTGAGGCCCGTGACAGAGGATAAAAAAGTTGAGGATCTGAAGGGACGGGCCACCGTGCTATCATCCTATTATGTTCTGAGTGTTGAGAGCTGGATTGGTCAGTGTACAGCAGAGGAAGAGTATAGTAAAGACTTCTCTGGGAGAGGAGGGTAGTGGGTATGCTTGAGAGCTGCAGGCACAAAATAGTGGCATCACTCTTTTCATGTATGTAGCGACATGTGATAATCACAAGATGTGGTCAGCAGCCACCTAAAAGCCTGGCAGTTGCTGTTCTGTTCATTGTCTGACCCAATGCTGTCTTGCAAATCCTGAGAGTGCTTTAAACCACTGGAGCTGACATGTCAGGCTCAGAAAAGTATGCACAGCTAAATCATAAAATACAAAGAAATCTTTCAGGAGTAATCCTGTACAGTTTTAACTTAAAGCGGAGTTCCAACAAAAAAAAATAAATAAAAGTCAGCAGCTACAAATACTGTAGCTGCTGACTTTTAATAAATCGGACACTTACATGTCCCAGGGTCCAGCGATGCGGGGGAACGAAGCCCCGCTCCTCACCCCCTCCTCTCTGCGGCGCCAGCATTGTCACTGTGGGAGCCCGGCTGTGGCTTCACAGCCGGCCACGCACTGCGCATGCCGCGCTGTGACTGGCTGGGCAATCATGTGGGACCTGTGACGTGTTCCAGATGATTGCCGAGACAGGGAGGGGGAGAGGTGAACTTACTTCCGGTGGCGTGAAGCTCCGGGAGGAAGTGGGAGCCGAAACCCTCTACAAGGGTTTCCGCTCCCCCCCCCCCTCCCAAAAAAAATGACATGCCAAATGTGGCATGTCAGGGGGTCACCTTCCCTTAAAGCGGAAGTTCCATTTTTGAGTGGAACTCCGCTTTAAAGTGTCACTAAACCCACATAATAAACTATCAATAAATGTTGCATTACATGCTGTTCATACTCACTCAGTCACTATGGGATTTGTTTACTGTATTCTGCAAAAAAAAAAAAAACCTGGTTGATCCTGCTGCTTTCTATCTCCACCTTCTGTTCATGTCCCCAATTCAGGTAGGGATTTTGTAGAGCAGTGTTGGCAGCTCTGCACATGCGCCCGCTGCGCTGCTTGGGACCCGGTGCGTGTGCCCGGCGGCCGCGATGTCCTCCGGGCACCCGCGATTGCCCGTTAACCGGGCCAGACCGTGGATCTGTGTGTGTAAACACACAGATCCACGTCCTGTCAGTTGTGAGGAGAGCGATCTGTGTTCCCAGAACGGAGGAACACTGATCGGTCTCCTCCCCTTGTGCGTCCCCTCCCCCTACAGTTAGAATCATTCCTTAGGAAACATATTAACCCCTCCCCGCCCCCTAGTGGTTAACCCCTTCACTGCCTGTCACATTTACACAGTAATCAATGCAATTTTATAGCATTGATCGCTGTATAAATGTGAATGGTCTCAAAAGTGTCCGATGTGTCCGCCATAATGTCGCAGTCACGAAAAAAATCGCGATCGCCGCTAAAAAAAAATAAATAAATATATATATTTTTTTAAAATGCCATAAATCTATCCCGTATTTTGTAGACGCTATAACTTTTTCGCAAACCAATCAATATATGCTTATTGCGATTTTTTTTACCAAAAATATGTAGAAAAATACGTATCGGCCGAAACTTAGGAAAATATTTGTTTTTTAATAAAAAAATTGGGATATTTATTATAGCAAAAAGTAAAAAATATTGTGTTTTTTTCAAAATTGTCGCTCTGCTTTTGTTTATAGCGCAAAAAATAAAAACCGCAGAGGCGATCAAATACCACCAAAAGAAAGCTCTATTTGTGGGGAAAAAAGGACGCCAATTTTTTTGGGTACAACGTTGCACGACCGCGCAATTGTCGTTTAAAGTGCGACAGCGCTGAAAACTAAAAATTGGCCTGGGAAGGAAGGGGGTGAAAATGCCCTGTATTGAACAGGTTAATGGAGGCTTCACCTCCCTCTTATTCTAAGACACAGGGTGAAGGGCTGCAAGTTGCAGAAATCCACCCACACCATGTTATTTCCACAAAATAACAAATTTTGATTTCGTATATATACTGTATATTTGTGTGACTATTAAAAACTGTTTATTGATATGAATGATTTGTTTTTACTCTGTAAAAAGACTGTTTTTTTTTTAATACTGAACATGTGACCAGCAGCAGAGGACTAGAAGATCCTCCTTCTTATGTTTCCTTGCAGACAGCCTGACATATGACAGCTGTATATTGATTAGGAAAAAAAAAAAAAAAAAAAAGTACTTAGATGTTTGTTTTTTAATTAAAGCAATTACAGTGCCATCATCCACATACAGAAATAGAAGGGACAATGTAAATTAAGCTGTGTGTATTTAGTATCACTTTAAAGACTGTATGTTAAGAGTTCTGCATAAGCCCGGTCACAGTTGGTTTGTTTAATGTGTATTGCCCTTCATGGTTGGAATTCTACTATACCTAATGCATGTATTGCACACATAATAAGCAACATTTTTTGCTTTCAGGAAGCTTTGGATAAACTTTTATTTCAGGATCCTCAAACATATGTTCCTCAGTATCTTGCAGATTATCATTATGCAGGTGAGATAAACAAGATAGGACTTTATTTATATATTATCTAAAATGTATGTCTGGGAAAAAAAAAAAGCACATACAATACATCTCTTCATAAACATTGCAGTTACAGAAAAATAACTGGTGATCCTGCCAGTAATTCAGTGAGTTCATATTGTTGTATGACAGTACTAATTATGTTGCACTAAGACCTCTAGCATCGTTGCCAGCTCTGTTGCAAAGTAAGACTATAGGGCTCTGCCTAGCCTTATTCCTCGTCACATCCATACATTGTTTTTATTTACAGCAAAGCAGTGCTGCTGCCTTGACTCCCAAAAGTAGGTATGTTCTGACAAAATGAGCAACCTGGCAGAATGTGCAACCCGCGTCACTTCCTGTGACGTGGAATCAGCTGTGTCGCCAAACCGCGCTCACTGCGCATGCGCAACGCATCATACATGCCTTCAGTGGCTGACGGTGCACAGAGGAATTTGCCTGACAAAATGCTCGAGCGACTACTGCTCGTGTGCACAGCAGAAATCAACTTATTAATGAAATTTACGTTGCTAAGCCCATTTTGGTACTCCTTACATTCGACCTCATCACACCTACAGTAAGAAGGCGGGGCAGCGGACATCTTGCTACACCAAACCCGGTTTTGAATTTGTGAACTAGTTTCAGCAATCGAGTGAGCTTATCTACTTGGATATAGTATATTGAAATCTATAAGGTGCTGTTCTGACAAAATGAGCAACCTGTGCAGTTACTTTGGTTGGTATTCTTAGCAACATAAATTTCCTAAGTGTTAGTTGATTTATGCCGTGCACATGCGCAGTAGTCGGTCGAGCATTTTGTCAGGCAAATTCCTCTGCACCGATGTCAACCGCTGAAGGCTTGTATGACACGTTGCACACACGCGGTTTGGCGATACAGCTGATTCCACGTCACAGGAAGTGACGCGGTTTTCACATTCTGCCAGGTTGCTCATTTTATCAGAACCCCTACACTGTGTGTAAAAAAAGGGCTCTTGGGAGATGTAGTTCTGGAGAACATGCTTACATTAACTGGATGTAGGACACTCTGCTGATCCCTCCTCCCAGCTGTTGCAAGAATTTTTCAAGCCTGGTAATGATGCTACAGGGAATTGTATTTTCTTGCTACAGGTAAAAGAAAAGGAAAAAAAAAAAAAAAAAAAAAACAATGAATGCTGGGGCATTCTAAAAAAGGAGAGGGAGGCTTGGGACAAAATTTTGGTCAAATCTTTTTAGTATACATTTAGTATGCCTAAAACAGATTTGAAATTTGGATGAATGTTAAGAGCAGAATGACCATGGCTTTAAATATTTCTTGGAGGCTTCAGTGGCTACATATTACTCCTGACGTTTTCAGCTCTGCTTCTCAGTGTACAGGCCTCCTGCTACATTCTCTGTAAATGTAAAATAAATAGTACCGTATATACTTGAGTATAAGCCGACCCACCTAATTTTACCATAAAAAACTGGGAAAACGTATTAACTCGAGTATAAGCCTAGGGTGAGAAATGCGCAGCTACTGTAAGTGGAAAAGAGGGTCAACAATGCCCATTTGCAGCCTCACTGTGCCCATTTGCAGCCATAGGTCCCCCGAACTTCAAACTCGGTAGTTAAGGGTTCCTAGATGCCCCCTAGCTGCAGCAAAAATTTGGGGTCTCTGGACCCAAAGGGTCCCGAAATGACATTGCTGTAGATGGACACAGTTGACCAACTTTGGGGGCCACTTGGTGCTAGGAACCCCAAATTTGGTGTGCAAACCCAGTGGAACTAGCACTACAACATATCCAAAGCTGGGGTTCCTAGCACCAAGTGGCCCTGAGATACGGGGCCCCAAATTCGGTTTGGAAAATATCAAGCACTTTTCTGCAGCAGAGAATTACATTTTCCGAACCGACTTTGGGGCCCTGTATCTCGGGGCCACTTGGTGCTAGGAACCCTAGCTTTGGATATGTTGTAGTGCTAGTTCCATTGGGTTTGCACACCAAAGTTCCTAGCACCGAGATACGGGGCCCCAAAGTCGGTTCAGAAAATGTCATTCTCTGCTGCAGAAAGGTGCTTGACTTGAGTATAAGCCGAGAAGGGCATTTTCAGCACAAAAAAATGTGCTGAAAAATTCAGCTTATACTCAAATATATACAGTATATAGAACAGGCAGATTTCCCTTTTAACTCCTTTTCTGCAAACGACATGTCGTGGCATTAAAAGCGTTAAAATCAAACTAACGGCTCTGGGCTGTATTGTGGAAGCGGTCACTTCTATGACCAGCTGACGTGGGAACAATTTCAGTGAGCACATATTTTTACCTCTTTTGGGCATATTTTAAAAGGTATTTAGCTACCCTTAAGCAGCTCTAAAACCAATTACTAAAATTGCATATAAACTGTAACATGTTAATATTTCAATAATTGTTTTCAATCTTTTAGGCTGCAGATTTTCATTTAATTATGCCATCTTGTCATGGAGGTCCTTGTTCAGGCACTTCCTGTTATGGGGTGACATAAATGTGCTATCACCATGCCCCATGTTCCCTGGTTGGGACAGGCATGGTCTACTGTTAATATTAAGAAGCTCCAGGGCAGCGATACGTAGATGACACTGGAGTGAGTGCTTGTAGACAGAAATAAATCAGAGGCTGGAGAGCAGCAGTGCAGAGAAGCAACAAAAAAAAAAAAAAAAAAAAATGTACAAATACCGTACAGCTGACACACTGCCCTAATACCAAGCATACAAATAAGATACGAAAGTGGAGCGCTTAAATAAATTGATCATAAATATTATACAGTGAAAAAAGAAAGCTGTGCTAATAATCCAACAGTTGTGTGTGAACACAAATTTGTGTAAAAAAGTCCCATAAACAAAATCACAAGTTATTGATATTGTGGCGATATATTCCAAAAAGAGAAAGCAGGCTTCCAAACTTCCAGTGCCGAGTGCCACTAAGTGAATCTCTCCAGTGAATGCAGAGTGGAGGCTTACCAGATTGTGATGACCCTCAGTACAGTCAAAAAGGCATGGATAAATGAATAGTAGTGCCACAGGGTCTCCAGTATACTGATATTATGGAGATATATTCCAAAAAGAGAAAAGCAGGCTTCCAGACTTACAGTGCTGAGTGCCACAAAGTGAATCTCCCTAGTGAATGCAGAGTGGAGGATTACCAGATTACGTTGATCCTCAGTAAAGAGAAGTCAAAATGGCACGGATAAATGAATAGTAGCTCCACAGGGTCTCCAGTATCCTCCTTGGTGATACTATGTGTATCTCAGCATTTAACAGCATGAACTAGACAATAAGACTCAATATAGCGATGGACGTTACCCCTGATGACGTCACTTATGACAAAACGCATAGGGGTAGCCAGAATACACGCTACTGCTCATGCACCAACCAGCCGCGGCAAACTTGCTTGTGGGAACAGACCTACTTTTGATATGTTTGGATGCCTATTCACATGTCGTGTGTCCTGTAAGTGCAATATGTTAATAAACGAATTACACTATGGAGAGTACTCTCTTTTCCTTTATGGCCACTACTATTCATTTATCTATGCCTTTTTGACTTCTCTTTACTGAGGGTCATCACAATCTGGCAAGCCTCCACCCTGCATTCACTGGGAAGATTCACTTAGTGGCACTCAGCATTGGAAGGCTGCTTTCTCTTTTTGGAATATATCTCCATAACATCAGTTACTTTGATACTGGATTACTCACTTAGCACTGGCGCCATTCACATAATGCCTTGTACTTTTTCAATGAATTCAAGGCATTCTCCAATTGGATAGAGGTGGAGGAGAGGAACACTGACATAACGATCACAAGGCATTCTGTGAATGTCAACAGCATAAAAGCATGTGGTCAGTATACAGCGAGGCAGCTGCTCAGCCCAGGACCTGGAAGATCATGGCGATCACTTTAGTAGCACCAACTATGACAATGATTGTCAGCTTCCATAGTGGACCAGTGCCTGTATGCAACTTACCTAGAGTTCAGCTTTAAAGGGTAATGGGAAAAAATAGCAAATAAAAAAATAATATAGTGTATACAATTGCCACACAAGTCATATTGTAATTGAATGTTATTAAAAATTACCTTTCCTTTTCTGTCTACAGCGCTGTAATTTTCTGTAAAATTCAGTGCAATATAGTGACCTGGAGGCCTTCTGTACACATATGGTGTACAGAACACCCTCTGAAAATGTAATTTCCTGCTTGTGTGATTGGCTTACTGATTTTCCTATACGTCTGCACTAAGATAAAGCTTGTGAGCATCCCCTGCAACAAAAAATGTATTTCTGGTGAGATACTGCCAAAAGGAAATCACATCTAAAAAGTGATGCAGACCATGGTACTTTCCTGATTAGAACCCTGCAGGTGCAGCAGCTGATTGAGAATTATAAAATGACTTCCATTGCGCTTTATGGAACGGCAGATGTCAACAGACATGTGTCCGTTAGCACCCACCGACATCTGGTCTGATCCGGTCTGCTAAATACAGACAGATGGGGATGTTCCCCATCTGCCTGGTGGATTGGAGGACAGTCGGATGGAAACGGACAGGCGGTCTATGTCCGCTCTGCATGAGCAGACACAGACCTGTTATCCGCCTGCTCAGCAGAGAGATCCCTTGCTGAGCAGGCAGATCTACTGGCGGACTCCGCCAGTGTGAAAGGGGCCTAAAGGTCCAGTGCCCCCTATCCTTGTGCAGGGCGAAGGTCATGTACTGCAGGAGGACCTGTTATGCTCCTTCCATTGTTCTGTTCTATGCACAGGCTATGTACAGCACAGTGAAGACGATACCGCTATTTTATAGAGTAATATCTGGGTTTTTAAAGGCATTTGGGTTCACATAAAAAGAGGATTTTTATCCTTTGTGGCTATGGAGGAATGTACTTAAAATGAACGTTTTGATGCCCGCGGTTTAGCTTTAACTTGAAAGTAAAATTTCAACTGCCTGTGGTCGGCCAGAATCATTTTTAACCAATGCAGCAATGATTTTTGCTTTTATGGTATAAAAGGAGTTTGCTAAAAATTTTTGCTGGTAGAAGAAGCACAGCTAGCTGATACATTTCTCACTTCACAGGGACTGATTACTGGTCTGCATCAGAGAAACAACTATTTAGGAAAGCCTACAGGAACAACAGAAAGGATTTTTCCTACATACAGGCAATGGTAAGGCTAGTCATTGACATTCTAGTAATTACAAGCGATGTTCCCAATTTGTGATCATCAGGCTTATTTTGAACTTAAAGTTCAATAGCAAATGGCTAGGACAGCAGAAGTGCTTGTTATCTCTCAGGAAAAGTTTCCAACTTGTTATAAACTCTCTCTCTGAGTGGGTAAAAAAAGAAGATCAAAAGTACTGCACAAATATCGATTTCACTGCTGAACAAGTATTGAAGTAGATTTTAGGTCTTGTTTGAGGGTTGGCAGATATCTCACATCTGTTATTCTTAGGGAGATATCTGCCAATCTATGTCCACCAGAAGTCTAGCTAGGAAGTGGAGATGAATTTGTTATTTACCCTATAGCCAAACTTTTGTTTTTTTTTCCTTAATTTCTTTGGATAGGAGTAGGAATAGGGTTAAAACCCCTTTCCATTTTTTAATTTTCCTGTCTGTGTACCATTGGGGAAGTGTCCCTACATTTCATGTACCACTAATGCAACAGGAGTTTTCGCAAAGTGAAGGGAATTCTCCTCTTAAACAGCTGTCCTAAGAACAGGTGTCCCCATTGGAACATTTCCCATTACCTCTTGTGCACCCCTGAGACAGGGACCCCATCACCCCTGGGGACAGGGACCCCATCTCCCCTAAGGACAGGGACACATCACCCCTAAGGACAGGGACCCCATCTCCCCTAAGGACAGGGACCCCTTCTCATCTGGGGACAGGGACCCCCTTGCCCATGGGGACAGGGCCCTCTTCTCACCTGGGGACTGGGACCCCATCCTCCCTAGGGACAGGAACCCCATCTCCCCTGGCAATGGGGACTCCATCTTCCCTAGGGATCCCATCTTCCCTGGGAACCAGGACCCCACCTCCCCTAAGAACAGAAACCCCATCTACAGACCATAATGGCTGACAGGGCTGGTGTTAGCCATCCTAGGGTGCCAGGATCTGAATCCCCAGCTATTTGGGGGGTGTACCAGCAGGGGTCACTGGACACCAGGGGGGGGTACAGCAGTACCAGCATGCAGTCACTGGAGATGGGTACAGCAGTACCAGCAAGGTGTGCACTCCAGCCCGTATGCTCTTTCCCGGACCTTCTCATCGGCTCTGCCAGGTTCCCCCATCCTCTCTCCTGCTGGCTGCTGCTGGGGATCTGTCAGGACGGAGAGTGGGAAATGGGCCAGTAAATGTGTACCAATCACTGACTCTGTCCATTCATAACTGTGGCATAAAGTAAACTGCGTTTACTATGCTTCAGTTTATGGATAGGCAGGAAGCTCTGTACAGAGCCATTCCTGTCCATTCATTCTATGTAGCTGAGGCTGCAGAGAAGGAGATTGGGGGCTGTGTCCTCAGTCTTCCTCTTTGTCTCAAAAGGTGGAACATCATAGGTCTGTTTAGACCTCTGAAATGTCACCAAAGCTCCTAAAAAAAAAAAAAAAAAAAAAAAAATTGTAAAAAAATAAATAAAACTACTGATACCAGTGGCAGAACTACAGGGCTCACAAAGGTTGTACCTGTAATCGGGCCCTGGAGTTCCACCACCTGACTCAGAGGGAAGGGCCCCGGCTGGGGTTCAGGGGGGCCCTTAATGGTTTCTTGCACTGGGGCCCTGAAGGGTCTAGTTACGCCACTGGCACAGAGGCATGCCAGAGTCAAACCCAGATATACTGGAACCCAACAGGCCAGGTATTAACTTAAAAGGCTTCACTTTGGGGGGGGGGGGCATGGCCTGGAGCGGCATGGAATAGGACGCTAGGGAACAAAGCTCTGCCGGCCATCTATCCGTTTTTATCAAATCCTGGGACAATTCATGTAGCTGACCACCCGAAAATCGCCAGGAACCCCCTCGGACCATGTCGCCGACAAAGAAACCTACCTCTGCGGTCGCAAAGCTGGGTCAATACCGCCGACAGAACGCTGAGTCTCAGAGCCAAGATGGCGATGCCATGCAGGGAGAGGAGGTGTCT
This sequence comes from Aquarana catesbeiana, assembly GCF_042186555.1. Classification (NCBI taxonomy): domain Eukaryota; kingdom Metazoa; phylum Chordata; class Amphibia; order Anura; family Ranidae; genus Aquarana; species Aquarana catesbeiana. Next base: position 66,926,181 of record NC_133332.1, read on the forward strand.
GTCGGAGCAGACACAGTGAAAGTGCTGGAAGCAATAACAGCATGCCAGGAAGCTGTAGCAGCTTGTCAGACCACTGTTACAGCAAGAATTGAGGAGGTGAAAGTAGACATTTCTCTTGTGAGGCAAGACTTTCAAAAGCTGAGAGAAAGGGTGACGGAGGCGGAGACCAGACTGGGCAATGTGGAAGACTCCCTCCCCCCGCTGCAGAACAACACAGCAGACCTGCAACTTCAGGTGAATCAGCTCCTGCAAAAACAGGACGAGATTGAAAACAGATTGAGACGTTGTAATCTCAGATTCATCGGCCTCCCCGAGGGAGTAGAGGGGAAAGATCTCCCCACGTTCTTGGAAAACCTACTCTGTGATACCTATGGGAGAGATTCCCTCTCCCCCACATTCGTGGTTGAACATGCGCACCGTCTATCGGGCAAACCACCACCAGTCGGAGCGCCTCCTCACACGTTTATATCAAAGTTCCTCAGTTTCAGAGATCAAGATGCCATACTTTGTCTCAGCAGGGAAAAAGGCAACATCCCCTTTGGAAACAAGACGATCGCCATCTTTACGGATTTCTCTGCTGAGGTACAGCGCAGAAGGCGAACCTTCATGGAAGTTAAAAAACGTCTCTGCATCAAGAATATAAAGTATGCCATGCTTTTCCCGGCACGTCTACGCGTTGAAGGAGAAGACCGGGCTCACTTTGAGGATTCGGAGGCAGCCATTGCTGGAACAGAGGGAAGCACGCAGAGAAGTAATCATGCTAATTCCTATGTATTCCACTGAATTCCCACTTGTTCTTAATACACCTCCTTCCCAAGACCAATATATCTTAACTTTTTTCCCCTGCGGTGAGCTGTATGGGAGTAGGGCCTGAGTCTGCTACAGCTTACAAAAGATATATCCTTTGCTGGCCATGGCACAAACTGCCTCTGACCCTTCCCCTCTTCATACCCCCAATAGCACTATTGTTGTACATGGCTGCAGCATATCACACTATTGCTCCTACCCCTAATATTTCACCCAAAGGAACACACTCATAAGCTTAAAATCTTGCCGCACGAACACTTGCTCTCCAAGGACCTGATTTGAACTGCTATCCTGTATGCGAATACAGCAAGCTTGTCACCAGAGTGCTATTGCAAGCATATACCTGACATATATTTACTTGGCTCCTGTCTCCCACCTCCTATCTTGGAGTTTGTACTCTTGTCTGCAAATTCCACTCAGGGTCAGATAGACCACTATTCTCTCTAAACAGCAAATAGTCCTCACCCATTCCCGGCGGTGGGCGATTCCCCCTTGAAAATCTCACTAAGGGCAGTGAGTCAAGTCCTGAGATGTGCAACGTTACTCAGCGTAGTTTCACCCCACACATCAAAGCTCACAACCTGAAATGGAACGAACTGTCCACTGATGTGCTGATCTGGTCCTATACTTGTAACATTATTCAGAATGTATTAGCCACAGTGACCGCTTTTATAATTTTGTTTTTGCTAAACCTTTTTTCCTCAGGTTGGACACTGTTTATGCCACGTTGGCAGTTTGGGATTGTGCAGGGCAGGGAGGGGGGTGGGGGTTATTAAAAAGTTGAGAGACATGTTATCTAGCTATGTACTTACCACATGTTTGCATCACCATGACAGATACAATGCATCCTCAGAAAATGCTTATTGCTCGAGATTATACATCATTGTGTTCACTCTGGGGGGTTCTCTGAATCCTGGAGCTCATTATTCTTGTTACCTCCCTCAATGGTCACCCTGAAACTACTGATGTGGAACGTTCGCGGAATTAGAGACCCGATTAAGAGGTCAGCAGTGTTCACACTGCTTAAAAAACAAAGGGCGGATGTGGTGGTTCTGGTGGAAACTCACGCCAAGGGCCTAACACACAGAACACTCAAACGGCCATGGATAGGGTGGGCTTTCCACTCTGTGCATACCACACATTCCAGAGGCGTATCTATCTTGATTGCCAAAGCTACACACTTTGAGCTCCAGGGTTCGGAAATTGATCCTCTAGGAAGATATGTGTTCTTGAGGGCCAAATTATATGGGGAATTGGTACTCCTATTGGCATTCTATGTCCTACCACCATTCAACTATACGGTGCTCACTGCTAGTTTTGATTACATGGCTACGTTTCCTAATATCCCAGCGATATGGATGGGGGATTTAAACAATGTCTTAGACCCTACTTTTGATAGAATGAGCAATTCTGTGCCTTCGCCGGCACACCCTCACCTAACAAGATTTGCTAGGTTACTGAACAATTTTAACCTTGTTGATACATGGAGGGCCAGGAACCCCTCCTCCAAAGCCTATTCTTGCTTCTCCACATCCCATCATGCTATGTCCCGTATAGATCTCATCCTTTTATCTAAAACACTTATCCCCAGACTAGCAGACACAGGATTTTCTCCTTGATCATTATCAGATCACTGTCCCTACTGGGTCACAATCTCTTTTTCATGTGGTCGCCCGCCAGTTACGTGGCGATTAAATCCCTTTTGCTGACATTGCTCCCAGAGGATGACGACCTCCCAGTAGACTGGGAACAATATTTTATGACAAATGACGATTCTGACGCAGTACAGACAGTATGGGAAATGTTTAAACTGCACGCCCGTATGACTCTCACTATGCGCATTAACAAACTTAAACGAACATCTGAGTTGACTATTGATAGGGCAGAGGAAAATCTACGTGCAACAGAGAGAGGATTTTTCAATGACCCCACTATGGAAAGAGCAAACGATCTTAAGCTATGCTAGAGAGCATTGGATCAACTACATTATGAAAAGTCTAGACACAAAATCTTTTTTCATAAGCAGAGAGCATTCTCTGCTTATGAAAAGTCCCAGTCCCAGTCCTCTCCTCATTCATGGGGAGAGGACTGGGAAACTTCTGGCACATTTAGTACATTGTGAAGAGAGGCCTCCTGTGGTGATTTCATTACGCTCCTCTGACAGTGTACTGGTGACAGAACCTAGCAGAGTATCAGATATATTCAAGGATTTCTTTACTAAACTATACACGGCCACAGCTACGGAAGACACCTCCAATATGGAGTCCTTCCTTGAGGGGCTGGCAATCCCTCGGCTGGCTGATGGGCAGGTTGAGGAGTTGGAGGCTCCACTGACAACAGATGAGATATCCATAGCCATAGCAGAATTCCCCAGATCCAAAGCCCCAGGGTCGGATGGTTTACCTGTGGAATTTTACTCCACCTACTCAGATCTGCTGATCCTTAGGTTGCTAAAACTATATAATGCTATCTTTGAGGGCTCTGACATGCCGGCATCTATGCGAGAAGCAACTATAGTAGTAATCCCCAAACCGGGTAAGGATCCACATCTCCCGGAGTCATACTGTCCCATCTCCCTACTTCAGGTGGATGTCAAGATCCTTGCAAAAGTGCTTGCCATCCGCCTGAATAAAGTCATCCTGTCCTTAGTGCACAGTGACCAGGCTGGGTTTATTCCAGGTAGAAATACATCCTTTAACCTCAGAAGATTGTTTATAAACCTACAGGCCATTCATGACCATCCGGGGTCAAGGGTGATAGTGGCACTGGACACAGCTAAGGCGTTCCACACAGTGGAGTGGAGCTACTTGTGGATTTGTCTGAGCAGATTTGGTTTGGGACCTAACTTTATAAAATGGGTACAGCTCTTGTATCAAGCCCCGGTTGCGAAGGTGCTGGCTAAAGGTTGGCCCTCTGGACAGTTCCCGTTGTCCAGGGGTACGAGACAGGGGTGTCCCCTGTCGCCACTGCTTTACGCGCTGGCGGCAGAGCCACTTGCGATAGCTATACGGGTACACCCTGGGATTGTGGGACTCGGTAGAGGGGAGGTGATGGAAAAGATTAGCATGTACGCGGATGACACGCTTTTATACCTGGATGACTCCGACAGTTCCCTACCGCTGGCCTTAGACCTAATTAAACGATTCGGCACGTTCTCTGGCCTTCGTATAAACTGGGACAAATCCCAGATACTCCCCTTAGATAGATAGTTTTCCACCACCCAGGAATAGGGCCCTGTTACCTTTACAGAGAGTGGATACCATTAAGTATCTGGGAGTAAGGTTAACTAGATACCCAGCAGACTATATATCATTAAACATAGTCCCACTTTACGAAATGCTTAGATAGAAGACCCAGGTCTGGGCTCTCTTTCCTCTGGGAGTGATGGGCCGAATAAATCTAACAAAAATGGTTCTTCTACCCAAAATTTTGTACATGGTATGGCATTCACCAGTATACCTAATACTTAGACATTTTAAACTAATGGAAGCTATCCTAAAGCCATTTATATGGGGCAATAACAGGCACAAAATTTCTTGGCACAAATTGAAAAATCCCACTGACCTAGCTGGAACGGCCCTCCCTGATTTCAACACATATTATATGGCAGCCCAATTGGCACAAATTTTCCACGTTGATAAGGTGGATAAGGAGAGATTCTTCAGTTTTCTCTGTCCAGAGTGGTCTCAGAAGACTCAGGACTCACTAGTAGCGATAACAGGGGGAGCGAGAGGGGAGGCAAAGATGGACAACCGCAGATCACAATTGTATTAGTACAAAAGGATCTGGAAACTAGCTTCTGATAAGTTGAACATACCAGCAATACATGACTTCACCACCCTGTGGCACAATCCAAATCTGCCTAGTTCTATATGATCCCGGACAGTGAGGTGTGGAGTTCCAGGGGAATATTTTACTTGTTCCATATCACCTGTAATGGAAAACTGAAGAACTTTGACAGTTTAAAATTTGAGTTCCTACTTCCAAACCAGCTTTTTTCAGATATATACAACTTCGCCATGCCTTCCATTCGCAATTTCCTTTAGATGATCTTGTCTCAAGCAATAATCCTCTCATGGAATCAATAAAATGCCCAGACCCAAAAAAAACTGATCTCTCAATTTTACCTTATGCTGACGCTACCACTAGCGACCAGATCAGCGTATGCACTGAAATCTAGGTGGGAGAGGGAGGTGGGGGTGGGCGATCTGGAGGACGATGAATGGAGTGATGCTCTGGATGCTTGCAAAATGGTATCCCCTAAACTATCAGATCGTTTAACTCAGATCTTCATACTACATAGATCCTACCTCACACCGCTCAGAATATCCAGATAAACATAATCAGTCGGCAACATGCCCGATGTGTAATCAAGCAGTGGGCACTTTTTTCCACTTAAAGTGGAGTTCCACCCACTTTTACAACTCTTCAGCATCCCTCACTAAACTGTGCACTGTAAACGAATTGGATATTTTTTTTATTTTTTTTCTCAGCACTTACTGTATATCTGCTGTATTCATTTTTCACTTCCTCCTCCCTGGCCGCGGCCCATCGCATCATTTCCTGTTTGCAATGCCTTCTGGGAAGGGGCGGCAACTTCCTCTTACACTGCCGTTGCTATGGAAACCTGACCTGAAACCTATTACACTGCTTGTGCTGCACTGAGCATGTGCGAGATCTGCAAGGATGAGATCCAGGAAGAAATACAGTCTGGCTTCAGATGCCCACACTTAAGATGGCCACGGCCTGCTGTAAGTTTATAAAAAAACAAACTACTGCTATAAACTAACAAAACAGACCTTAGTTTACAGACTAACTTTACTAGAATACATTAAGCTTGTGTATTATAGGGGTATTTTTATTTAAAAAGTATAATTTCGGCCGGAACAATACTTTAATATGGCAATGCCCGCAGATCCAGGCTTTCTGGACTCAGGTGGTAAGATTCCTGCATGACACAATGGGCTCTCCTATCACACTACAGCCCAAAACGTGCATACTAGGAATTTTCCCAGACACAGAGATTAATACATTCCAAAAGATATTCCTACATGAAACACTCTTCTCTGCAAGAAAGGTCATAGCCAGAACTTGGATGAGGCCTGACCCTAGTTTGCACACTGGATTACAGAAGTTAATACAGTTCTACCCTATAAGAAGCTCACGTATTCCCATAGAGGGTGCCCTGCAAAGTATGAGAAAATTTGGGACAAGTGGCTCAAAGCGCCTGAAACTTGTACATGATAATAAAAATAAAAAGAGTGATACAATGGGACACGCAGATCAACAGCCTTTTGTAAGGAATGTATGTGAAAGGGAGAAGCGATTAATGGACTGGCATGGTGTACGCAGTGTTTGGAATGCTTTTGAATGTCATTGGTATTACAAAGGATAACGTACGTTAATGCTTATAACATAGGGGAAGTCATAGCAAATTACCTGTTACAATATCTTGTACTACTTGATGTATTTGTCACAAGAAATGCATTGATGTATAAGTATTTACTACATGTTCAAAAAAAAAAAAAAACAAAAAAAAAAAAAAAAAAAAAAAAAAGGCTTTACTTGGGCTAATGTCTCCTCTGCATTACTTTAATCACACTTTCATCCTTCTTGGTCTCCTGTTCTCTATAGTTATATGCATATTGGAGGAAGCACTGTATGATACACTAGTGATGCTTGTATACCCTGTATGTTTGCAAAAAATGTAAAAAAAACTTTATGGGAAAAAATGTGGACTCCCATTCATCTTCATGGCAAATGCAAATGAGGTTTTTTTTATTAAAATAGGAAAAAAGGAGGTATACTTACCTGCTCTGTCCACTGATATTGCACAGAGCAGTCCCTTGCCTCCTCTTTGTTAACCCCCCCACTGCCGCTGGCTGCTCCTTCTTTTGGGTGCCACCCCCTGCTTCCTCCTCACAGGAGTGTGACTAACAGCAGCAAGACTCTGGCAAATTATTCTTGATTGTAGACCTGTGCAAAACTGGGAACATATTGCCCCAATGTAGAGCACCCCCTGACAGAGACATAAGAGGGCGCTAAACTGCAGACGCTGTTTGTCCGGATTCCTCAAAGATGCGCCACAAGAGGTTTAAGAAGTCAGAGAGATCGGAAATTACTGAGTTGCCCTTTTCCCCAAGTAGGGTAGCCCAGGCCAAGGCTTTTCCAGCCAAAAGGGAGATAATGTAATCAACCTTGGCCATATCTGATGGAAATTTCTGTGGTTGAAGTTTAAAGTGGATGATGCACTGGCTGAAGAACCCTTGCAGGATTTGAGGACCATGTAGAAACCAGGAGGGCTGGCCAGAACTGGAGGTTGAGCACGTGCAGCAGAAAGTTGCAGGGGCGATTGCTGAACCAGATGGACTAGGGAGATCGGAAACTGCTTAAAATATGTGGTCATTTCTTGAAGGAATAGCATTATACAAAAAACATATTTACTTACCTGCTGGTTTGTGGAACCACAAATAACAGATCACCAGAAGCTTTTACTGGGGATCTTTGACACTCTCAGTGACAAGGGTCACCAGTACAAATCTTCCCAATGTGGACACCAACCGCAGTAAAACCTTAAAGTGGGTCCAACCCTTGCCTGCTCTATACGAGGGAAAAAAAAAAAAAAAAACGGAAGCACTGCGATTAACCCTTTTTATGTGTACACTGTTCACATAATATAATCAAAATAAAAAAAGCAGTAAGATTTCTCACCATCATGCAGGTAGGGTTGCCACCTCATCCCTTTAAAACCAAACAATTACACAGGTTCTGTGGCTGATTAAGGTGGTAATTAAACTCTCTTGGTGCCTTATCTGCATTAAATTAATCTCAGAACCTGTGTAATTCATGTGTTCGGGTTTAACCACTGAAGGACCGGAAGGATTTACCCCCTTAATGACCAGGCCATTTTGTGCGATACGGCACTGCGTTGATTTAACTGACAGTTGCACAGTCGTGCGACGTTGTAACCACACAAAATTTGTGTCCTTTTTTTCCCCCACAAAAAAAGAGCTTTCTTTTGGTAGTATTTGATCACCTCTGCGGTTTTATTTTTTGCGCTATAGACCACCAAAAAATACGCAAATTTTAAAAATATAATATATACAGGGGGTCCCCTAGTTACAAACATCCCACTTACAAACGACTCCTACTTACAAACGGAGGCAGACAACAGGAAGTGAGAGGAAATCTACCCCTAGGAAGGGAAATTCTCTCCTGTAAGAGCTATTATGGGGAAAAGGTACCTCCACTGATGCTTTATCACCAAGGCTTGTTTCCACAACAACCCAAAATTTTCAAAATCCAATTGTCATTGGGACAGAAAGTGAGGTGAAATCTTCTGAACAGGGGCACAGACAGCAAAACAAATGTTACAGGGGTGTTAACCCTTCCCTATGCTATCCAAAAAGCTTAAAAATAGTTTTTTTGGCTGGAGCTACACTTAAAAAAATGTACCTGTTCCGACTTACAAACAGATTCAACTTAAGAACAAACCTATAGTCCCTAACTTGTTTGTAACCCGGGGACCCCCTGTATATATATATATATATATATATATATATATATATATATATATATATATATATATATATATATATATATATATATATATATATATATATATATATACATATACATATACATATACACATATACATATACATATATATATATACATACATATACACATACACACACACACACACACACACACACTTTTTGCTATAATATCCCAAAAAAAATGTAAAACAAAACAAATTTCTCAGTTTAGGCCAATATGTATTCTTCTACATATTTTTGTTAAAACTCGCAATAAGCGTATATTGGTTTGCGCAATGGTTATAGCGTCTACAAAATAGGGAATAGATTTATGGCATTTTTATTTTTTTTTTACTAGTAATGACGGTTATCAGCGATTTTTATTTAGCGGGATTGCGGCGGACAGATTGGACACTTTTGGTACCATTGACATTTATACAGCAATTAGTGCTATAAAAATGCACAGATTACTGTATAAATTGCAATGGCAGGGAAGGGGTTAACACTAGGGATCAAGGGGTTAAATGTGTTTCCTCAGCGTGTTTATAACTGTAGGGGGAGGGGGCTGACTGGGAGTAGAGCGAGAGATCGCTGTTCCTATACATTAGGAACAGCTGATCTCTCTCTACTTCCCTGACAGAACGAGGATCTGTTTGTTTACATTGACAAATCCCAGTTCTGTCTCTCTGTGGAGCAATCATGCCCGCCAACCACGCGCATTGGCGCAGTGCATGCGCTCACTGTATTTATTGCACCAAGCGTACAGGTACGTCGATTCGCGCAATAGAGCTGACCTGCCGCAGTATATGTTGGGCGGCTGGTCGGCAAGTGGTTAAAGGGATGAGGTGGCAAACCTACCTGCAAGGTTATAAATAAAGCAGCTTTAACTGCAACGCTCATCCTGTTTGTAGAGCTGTCCCCTACCTACAGATTCTCTACTCTGCTATCCAGGGCCCCTTATACAAGTTGAATGACACCCAGTTTTTATTAACCTACTTCCTGTGAACTGAGGGTGTCAAAATCCTGCTTTCTGGTGGGGCGTCCTTAGGAATGTCCCAGGAGCCATGAAACATGAGATAAAAGGTTATGTCAAATTTACTCCAACCTCTCACCATTGGCCCTTACAGCAATTTTGTAGCCTCAGGCTGGGTTCACACTGGTCCGACAAACGCTCCGACATTGGGAGCTCATGTCGCATGACGTGTGAAATTTAATGTTTCCCTATGGGAGCCGTCCTAACTGGTCCGACACAAGTCGTTCCGACTTTAGAAATGCTCCCTGTACTACTTTGGTCCGACTTTGATCCTACTTCAGTCTATTGACTATCATTGAAGTCGGATCAAAGTCGGATTGCCGTCTTGCATGATCCGACTTTGGCACGCGACTTGTGCTCAGATGTTCTTGAGGGGGAACTCCGCGCCAAATTTTAAATAAAAAACCGGCATGGGTTCCCCCTCCAAGAGCATACCAGGCCCTTGGGTCTGGTATGGACCTTGAGGGGAACCCCCTACGCCGATAAAAACGGCGTGGGGGTCCCCCCCAATCCATACCAGACCCTTATCCGAGCACGCAGCCCGGCCGGACAGGAATGGGGGTGGGGACGAGCGAGCGCCCCCCCCCCCCTCCTGAGCCGTACCAGGCCGCATGCCCTCAACATGGGGGGTTGGTGCTTTGGGGGAGGGGGCGCGCTGCGGCCCCCCACCCCAAAGCACCTTGTCCCCATGTTGATGAGGACAAGGGCCTCTTCCCGACAACCCTGGCCGTTGGTTGTCGGGGTCTGCGGGCGGGGGGCTTATCGGAATCCGGGAGCCCCCTTTAATAAGGGAGCCCCCAGATCCCGGCCCCCCACCCTATGTGAATGAGTATGGGGTACAGCGTACCCCTACCCATTCACCTAGGAAAAAAGTGTCAATTTAAAAAAAAAAAACACTACACAGATTTTTAAAGCATTTTATTAGACAGCTCCGGGGGTCTTCTTCCGACTTCGGGGGTCTCTCCGGTTCTTCTCCACGCTCTCCGGATCTTCTGCCGGGCTCCTCCGCTCTCTTCTGCTCTTTTGCCGCTCTTTTGCTAAAGCGGAGGAGCCCGGTCTTCGGTCTTCTGCCTTCTGCCTTCTTCTCCTGATGTTGACACGACGCTCTCTGGGGCTAGAATGCTCTCTGTGCGCTCTGCTCTGACTTATATAGGCGGTGACCCCGCCCCCTTATGCCGTCACAGTCCCTGGGCATGCTGGGACTGTGACGTTTTAGGGGGCGTGGTCATCGGGTGATGACCACGCCCCCTAAAACATCACAGTCCCAGCATGCCCAGGGACTGTGACGGCATAAGGGGGCGGGGTCACCGCCTATATAAGTCAGAGCAGAGCGCACAGAGAGCATTCTAGCCCCAGAGAGCGTCGTGTCAACATCAGGAGAAGAGGGCAGAAGGCAGAAGATTGAAGACCGAAGACCGGGCTCCTCCGCTTTAGCAAAAGAGCGGCAAAAGAGCAGAAGAGAGCGGAGGAGCCCGGCAGAAGATCCGGAGAGCGTGGAGAAGAACCGGAGAGACCCCCGAAGTCGGAAGAAAACCCCCGGAGCTGTCTAATAAAATGCTTTAAAAATCTGTGTAGTGTTTTTTTTTTAAATTGACACTTTTTTCCTAGGTGAATGGGTAGGGGTACGCTGTACCCCATACTCATTCACATAGGGTGGGGGGCCGGGATCTGGGGGCTCCCTTATTAAAGGGGGCTCCCGGATTCCGATAAGCCCCCCGCCCGCAGACCCCGACAACCAACGGCCAGGGTTGTCGGGAAGAGGCCCTTGTCCTCATCAACATGGGGACAAGGTGCTTTGGGGTGGGGGGGCCGCAGCGCGCCCCCTCCCCCAAGGCACCACCCCCCATGTTGAGGGCATGCGGCCTGGTACGGTTCAGGAGGGGGGGGGGGCGCTCGCTCGTCCCCACCCCCATTCCTGTCCGGCCGGGCTGCGTGCTCGGATAAGGGTCTGGTATGGATTGGGGGCAACCCCCCACGCCGTTTTTTCGGCGTAGGGGGTTCCCCTCAAGGTCCAACCAGACCCAAGGGCCTGGTATGCCTCTGGAGGGGGAACCCATGCCGGTTTTTCATTTAAAATTTGGCGCGGAGTTCCCCCCTAAAGATTCATACCAAACACAGTGCCGGCATTGGCGGGGATCCAAGTCGGATCCCCGTTCATTGAAAGTCGGACACATGCCGGCTTCATGTCGCAGGGCAAAGTCGGATCCAAAGTAGGACGGCTGTCGTGTCGCACCAGTGTGAACCCAGCCTCACTGGTGGGGTGGGGTCCCTAGAGCAGGCAGGCCAGTGCTCAGCTGTACAACGTTTATATCAGTGTATCAATTGAACAATTGGGAATGCAAGGCCATCTGTCTCAAAAATTGAACTGGAAATGGCTCTTTTCACATGATAATAATCTAAAGCACACTAGCACATCCACCAAGAAATGACTTAGAAAGAAGAAATAGAGGATTATGGACTGACCCAGTCAAAGCCCTAATTTGAATACCAATGAAATGTTGTAGGGGATTCAAAATCTAGTTTATGTAAGAAAATCCTCAAAACATCTTGCAACTGAAGGAATTTTGCACGGAGGAGTGGTCAGTGTCAGAGACTGGTGGGCAGTTTGTTGTAAATAATAGTGTGGTGCCAAATAATAATGGATGAAGGACATGCATATCCTACACAGGGATATGCAATTAGCGGACCTCCAGCTGTTGCAGAACTACAAGTCCCATGAGGCATAGCAAGACTCTGACAGCTACAAGCATGACACCCAGAGGCATGATGGGACTTGTAGTTTTGCAACAGCTGGAGGTCCGCTAATTGCATATCCCTGTCCTACACCATTATGCAAAACACCTGCAAGAAGTCATTGGCACCACAATGGGGCAATACCAGCTTCTGAAGTTAAGGGCGTATGTAGTTTTTTCTACACACCATCATATATATCTTTTGATATTTTTGGTTAAATAAAATGATTAATGAGGCCAATTTTCCTTGTGATTATATTTAAGTAGATCACCTTTATCTTGTAAGCACTATTTGAATGAAGATCTAATTGCTCGTTCAAATATGTTGAAAAAGTCAACATTTTCCATGGTGTGCTCTTATTTTCACATGACTAATTGTGCAACAAGAACATTTTATTTTGCCCAAAGCAACCATTCAGCGGATAACCCCTTTTTTTCATTGCAGGGCTGAAAATTAAACAAGGATTCTGGTTTGCTGCTATTGGGAGCAAGAAATGTTCTTGTTCATTGTATAGTTTCAGACAAACACCATAATGCTAGTCTACAGTTATAGTGTACTGAAGATGCTCTATAAAGCTATAGTAATAAGGTTGGACATCTTGGATTTTTGTTAAAAACCATTTACTTCTAGATCTCTGAGAAAAATATTTACCAGTGTGTTGAATATTACTATACGTGGAAACACCATGTTAGATTTGACAAAAGAGGAACCAGTGCTGCAGAAAACGAGTCCAGTTTTGATGGGAGAGAATCTGAATGCAACAAGGCAAGTACAGAAAAACTATTCTACATCCTGTGGCCATACATGACTTTTAAATTTACAATCTTCCATTTAACTGTACAGAATGATGGTATATCTGGAAACAAAACCACCGTTTTCAAAACGGATTTGAAAGAGATGCCACCCTACAACATACAGGAGGACACCAGAGATGGAATAAAGCCTCTAAGCCAGTTTCCATGCAGTGAATGTGACAGGTAGGGTTTCTACTTAATATTTCAATGTAAGGATGAGAACATCTATGGAGAAGTGTATAAACAAACTGAGCACATACAAAAAATGTGTATAGTTTGTACTATTTATGGAAAAATTGGTATTTTAAAACAATTGTGTAAGGCCTCATGCACACTAAGCTTAAAGATGTTTTTTTTTCTCCTACAGGAGTTTAGCAGCATTTTTAGGGAAGCTTAAGGCCTCATGCACACTGCAGCTCAAAGAAGCTGCTCCTACAGGTCTTTGAGCCGTTTTGATCTTTTACTTATAATCGACCTGGTAACTCTCCTCCATTTAAAAAAGTTCTTTTTTTCTGCCACTAAACTCCTAAAAACACCTATAGTGTGCATAGACACATAGGCGAACATGGAGGAGCGTTAACAGGCAGAGAAAAGTAAAAGCTCAAAACAGCTCAAAACGCCTGTATAAGCAAGCTTCCTTGAGCTGCAGTGTGCATGAGGCCTAAGTGTAATTATAATACACAGGAAACTAAAAATGCAATTCATCAGTCAATGTGCACCAGCTAACTAAAAGCAGAACTTAACCCTCCTATCCTTTACAGCTAAAGAAGCTGCCGTCTTAGTCGGTTTGATCTGCAGTTGCCGTAGTGCCGCACATATGATCAATTACGACACCAGTCATTTGATGGCTTGACAGTTCAGTTTAGAGCACAAAAACTGACATTAATCATGCATGGCATGCCTTGAATGTAACCGTTTTGGGAAACCAATACATTGATTAATTTAGTTCCACTTTAACTCGAGGCCAAATTTTGCTCAAGCCCGGACTGGAAAACAGACAGCATACACCCCACAGAAGAGCATTGTTTAGAGCGAAACTTCTGCGCATCTGACCGTGCGAAGTAAGCTTTTCAAGTGTGATGGTAGATCTTTTAAGAAAATCAATTTCCTAGCTTTAAGCAGTTTAGTAACATTGGAGTCTGGGAGACCCTAATTTCTATGGACTTGGGTCTCAACAGCCAATCTGTTAAAGCCAGCAACTGTGAAGCAGTATTGTGGACCAGTTCTTGAGACAGGTCAGGTTGGTCTAGACGTGACCACAGAGTGTTTCACAGAGACTGAGCACAAAGTACAAATCCTTCTGTGCAAATTTTTTGCCATCAAGATCACCAGAATGCCCTCCATCTCAATGCTGGGAGGCAGTCAAGGAAGAACCGATAGAGGGAAGGAATACATCAGTCAGAACTGATCCCATGAAAGGGGCAAAGACTCATGAACCTGTGCACCTTTTTGTTGAAGCGGGATGCCAACAGATCTACATCTGGTTTACCACACAAGTGCCATTACTCCCAGAACACTTTGGGATGAAGAGATCATTTCCCCACGTCTAGGCATTGGTGACCAAGGAAGCCCGCCAGTCAATTATCTACACCAGGCATGTAGACTGCAGAGAAGGTTGAAACATGCCTTTTGGCCCAAGCCATAATTAGGTGCACTTCTAGAAGAGCTAGATGGCTTCTGGTGCCACCCTGTTGAATATTGTAAGCCATGGCTGTGTTTGATTGAACCCTCTTCGGGCATCTCTGAAGATGCAGCAGGAATAAGCGAATGGCCCTTTGCTTGCGTAAATTATTGGGAAGTCTGGACTCTTTCCATGACCACACCCTTTTAACTGTTTCATGATAAATATACCCAACACACACGTTCCTGGAAATGGCTGTCAGGTAAGTATGTGCTGTAACAACCTTCAGCTGGAAACCAAGGCACTCAGAACAAAGGATTTGTCACCAGCACACCAGGGATCTCCAAAAAAGGGTCCAACGCTTTATTTGATGATCACATTATATCTAAAACAGACACGCCTGATAAAGGGGTCCTGCGTGACTCCAAAATGTCGAGGTTTGAGATAATTAATCAATAGTCTTTTTCTAGTCTTGATGTTTTAGATGTGATGATCAGATAAATGCGTTGGGCCCTTTTTTTGGAGATCCTTGGTGTACCGATGACATCCTTTGTTCTTCAACAGTTTCAGTCCCTAGAACACCTCCCCATGCTGGCATACATCATGAGAGCCATCCAGGTTAATGGGAGAAAGGATTTCAGATTCCAGCGCAGGGCTGCTCAGTGATATTCTGGCTTTGTTAAATCGGTTGCATGGGCCAGTCCAGTGACTGAAGGACATTGTCCCATCAGTCAGTACATTAAGCTGCAGAGGCCTCGAGTAAAACTGGGCAAACATCACGTAGACAGACCAAAGTGAAGAGCCACAGACTAGAAGTGTTACTCACCCTCCACAAATTGCAAGATCCGCTGTAGCAGGGAGAAATGGAAATAATAAAGTACACATCCTTGATCGCTATTGTGCCTAGAAAGTCACCTTGTTTCAGCAATGCAATTACAGAGCGGGCCAATTCCATCCAAAACTTTTGGAACTGCAGGGCGGTGTAGAAAACCTTCAATTCTAGGAGGGGGCAAACACCCCCAGTGGGCTTCAGAACAGTAAACAGGTTTGAACACAAGCCCTGAAACTCCAAAAGAAATGGTACAATCACTGCCAAAGAGGCGGGAAGGTTATAGGGCATGAAGCAATAAGGAGGTACGAAAGAAATTCCAACCTGTATCCCTGGAACACCACGTCCTAGACCCAAAGATCTGAAATGCTTTGAGTCTAGGTGGCTGAAAAGGCCAATAGACATCCTCTCACTTGCAAGAATGTGAGTGCCACTTCATTGCAAGGAGGTTTTGGTGCCACACTTGGCCATTTAGGAATTGGATTTAGAATCAGGGGTCAGGAAGAGACAAAAGGAACTCTTCAGAAGAAGCAGCTGACTTTGCCATGGGAACCTTAGCTTTCTTCTTACCACCTTAGGCAATAGAGTGCTCTTTCTGCCCAATATCCTTAATAAAAAGGCATCTAATGACACTCCGAAGAGTCATTCTCCATCAAACGGAAACCTTTCCAAGGTTTTTTTTTTTTTTTCCCCCGAAAACCAGTTCTGCGTTCAGAGAATCCTGTGCATCTTAACTAACTTAACGCAAGAGAGAATTTTTGCACAGGGAGTCCACCAACCACATATGTGGTGCAAGGTTACTGGGAGGAGTAATCAATCAGAATCAGTCTGGGGTTGTGCAGCATGCGCGTGGCACAAACAGCCATAGCACCAACAACTGCATTTCCAAGCTCAACAGAACAAAAAAGGTTTCAAAGGAGCGCCTTAAACATTTTATCAACTGGGTCTCTGAAGACAGGAACATCCAGAATCAGAACCGTAAGGAATTTGTTGAGACAAGATTATGAGGAATGTGGCGCACAGTATGTTATTGCTCTGGCAGACTATTTAAAAGTGTCTCACTGCAACAACTACAGCCACCCTGTGACACACTGCTCCCAACCTAAGGAAATGCCCTGTGCAAACGGTGGGATCTGGTGTCTAAGGAATAACCCCAGGCTGAGATGGTCCATTACCAAAAGACAAAAATTAAGATTTCAGGGGGTGGGAGGGGTTTTATGGGCTGTCCTAACAAATTTGTTTGCCAGCTTCCTCACCTGAAGGGGGCAGCATAGAAGAAATTGAAACAGACTCTAATCCTACAGGGAACCTCCTCAAATTATCACAAGCCTCCTTTACTTATATGCGTAAAATTCAGCCGCAAACCTCATTATTTCAATCCTTAAATTCATCTCTCACACCATGAGATGCCATAAGTCTACCTTGGGAGCCCAGTCCTTATTTGTTGGATTGTCTCTCTTAGATGTGTTTTCACAACTGCATTTTCATTTTTTATGTAATCTATTTGGAATTGTGATATACTTTGCTGGTTTGTATAATGCCTCGTGCACACTGGACGTTTGACGTTTTTGACAGCAGTTGTTTTTGGCTGTAGACGTTTTTTTTTTTTTTCTACAGTCATTAAACTCTCCATCATGTTATCCTAGGTGTCCATGCACACATAGGCCGTTATCAGCCGTTTTGGGCAGTGACGTTTTTTGAGCAGTAAAAAAAAAAAAAAAACCACAAAACTAGTGGGTTCTGAGAGATGTTTTTCAGCTGTAAAAACGCGGTAACGCTGATAAACGTTCAAAAACTTCGCTCACCAGCATTTAACATTTTTGATCCATTGGAAAAAAAAAAACGCTAACGCATAAAAACGCTATTGCAAAAACGTTGAAAAACACTGCAAAGCTACTGGCATTTTTAGAACGTTATTTTAATGTCCAGTGTGCATGAGGCCTAATCAGTTGCAGACCTCTAAATGAAAGTTTGAAATTAATGGAAATTTATGTCCATTACTGTACGATTAGGATAACCATATATTTTATTGTAGTACAGATTGTGTGTGTATATAGGTATGTGGCTGCTCCGAGTATGACCAGACTGCTTTTAAATGGAACATGCACATAAAATCTAAACAAACATTAGTTCATTCATATATGCAACAGTGTTTTAATTTCTTCGTGGCTTATTTAGCGTAATGCCAGAGTTCTATAATCATTCATTTTCTCTTAGGGTATTTGACAAGGTAAAGAGTCGAAACGCTCACATGAGAAAGCATCGTCGACAGAAGATGGCGGATTTACTGAAGATTTGTGAGGAAGAATCCGCTGCTTATTAACAATATTCTAATCTGCTTTTGTGGACTTTGGGAGCAAATTTATAAAACTGCAGATGTGGGATCTAAACGGGTTGTACGAAAATGCAAAAAGTTAAGGTGTAAAGTTTTGAATAATTTTACAAAATGTCTTTTCTGGAGGTTTAACAGACTTGGGCGCCTGCTTCAAGTGGGTAGAAACATTTTTGAAGGTACTGAAGATAGTTCTCAGCTGCCTCTACTTTAATACCAACCAACATCATTTGCCCTTTAATTCAGTAGTAAGGAGGCTTGCCCTTTGTAACATGCTGTAAAGTCAGACTACTTGTCAAGACCATCATTGGCCAACGACTAGAACCAAAATGTCCCTTCACCTGACGCAGGCCAGTTGAGCAGCACATGCATTTGCTCATTTGTTCCCAGTCAACAAATGGTCCTGACCAGTTCTGATATTAGGCGTCTGCCAACTTTACTAGTCAAGATATACATCAGACACATGCATGGTTTGATTTAGACATTTTAAAGCAGGAGGTAAGCCATTATCAACCTGTTATCAGGCAACAACATCCTTAAAGACCAGACCTTTGGTCTGGTAAACTGCAGTGCTTTCAAACAATATCTAGGTGGAGGACTTTTTTTAAAGAACCGGTTCTAAGGCTTACATAATAGCTAATTAGGCAACCCTGAGGCTATACAAGTAAGCTACTTATAAATAAATATATATTATGTGTTGGAGATATGAAACCGACCCTTTAAAAACTGGCCACAGCCACATGATGGGTTTCCCACAGCCAGGTGCAGGTTTTCTTACAGGTTTTAGTGTCTACACTTTATTCTAAGTTTATAAGTTTTATTATTATTTTTTACTCAAGTTCTTTCGTTTTTTTTTTTAGTTAAGTTTGTGCAGTTTCACATCTGCAAAGTGTGAGGAGGCACAGTGCTGCATATTTGCCAGTAGATTGAAAAGCTCTTGAAGACCCTAGCAAGGGAAGCCTTCCCCTGGTAACCCCAGCTTTGATATCCATTGGTTTATACCATATACTGGTGTAATGACTTTGCTCAATTCAGTTTTACACCTACAGGAATCCAGTGAAGGGTAGAACAGTTCTGCACATTATACTTGTGCTTATACTGCCCAAGAGGGCAGATCTCTCCGCTCAAATAGAATTTTAGGAAGACAATAGGTTATTTAACTCAAAGGGATCCATTCACAACTGGGCTAGATTTTTGATAGATGTGTCCTTCAAAATAAATATTTGTTGAAATAAGCAAATAGAACTAGTTTATCTCCCTTTTAGCAGTAAGAGAGCAGCAAAAACAGGTGTTGGTTTACTAAAACTGGAGAAAGCAAAATCTGGTGCAGCTGTGCATAGAAACCAATCAGTTTCCAGGATTTTTGTGAAAGCCTAAAAAGGGAGAAGTTCACTTTAAAAAATAAAATAAGTGCAGTTATTTATTTTGGGGCCTGTAAAAGATTGCACCAGCACTCAGCAGATCACTGGTGCCATGCAGGTCTCCTGCAGATTTGTCAGTGTATCTGTGTGCTGTACATCCCGTATGGGCAAGCAGATACACTGACAGGAAGTATCAATGAACTACTATGGCGCTCCACAGCACCGTGGTAGTTCATTAAGAATTACAAGCCAACAGCCGCAACAGATGTCGGGGGTTGTAGTTGACACGCAGAGCTGTGTGAATGAATGATGTGGCCATGGGGTCAAAATCAGGCAGCGGCTGCAGCATTGGGAACAAGTAATGGGTGGAACATGTAACATTTTTACCAAAGATGAACTTATCATTCAGCCCATGTTCACTTAGGGCCAATTTCAGAGCCTATTGCCAGCAATGGCACCATTCAAATCGGTGCGACGCTGACTTTGCGGCGCTGTACCAATTCCCAAAAATAGTTTCTGCACTACTTTTGACGACTTCAGGGGCGATTTCAATAGACATCTCTGCATAAACCCACACAGATGTCTGTCAAATCGCCCCCAAAGTTGGACTGAAATGCCGTTTTGAAATTGTGCGAGTTCAGCTGAACTCGCACAATTTCAAATCCGCCCTCAGTGTGAACGAGGGCTTAATTTGAACAAGCTAAAAGTTAGAAGCCGATTGGCTACCATGCACAGCTGAACCAGATTTTGCACTCTCCAGTTTTAGTAAATCAACCCCATAGTCCAGTACTTGATACTAATGAAATATAAAATATTTTATATTATATATATATATATATATATATATATATATATATATATATATATATTATATTATATATTATATTATATTATATTATATCTCATCTTTGCATGGTCTTTTTAGATCATGCAGGCTGACTGCACGACCCATACAGAACATAGGGCAAGCTGCTGTCAAGGGAGCAGGACTTGTCACACAGGCCCAGAGATTCTTAGCTAGTACATTAGACAGGGCTATAATCTGCAGAAATCTTAAAGCAAAACTCCAGTAATTAGATACCTTTTCAATGCCCCATGCCCTTCTCCTTCCCCATAGCAGGGGTTAAAATGCTCGTTTAGTCCAGGGGGCGCAGGGATAAGGTGTATTATTTGGCCTATCCTTCACATTGGCAGGCTTCAGCGCTGATCTCAAGCTCCAGGTTGTGGGTGATAACTCAGCATCATCATGCACAATGCAGGGATATCAACCCTGTATTATACGCGAGATGGGGAACATGTGACCACGGGCCAAAGCACTTTAGTGAGGATTCTGTGTCGTACTGGTCGCACAGTTGGATGGACTCTGCTGGAGCAATGATAAAAAGTAAGTAATACACCTTATCCCTACACTAATAAAGCATTTAACCCTTGCAGGGGGACCCACCCCCTGCAAGGGTGGATTTTGTCCAATTCTCAAGAGTCAAGGTTTAAGCATGCGTCTGACAGTTACAGGCATAACAGCAAGTGTTTTTTATGGAAATTGGTGTAGAGTTTTTAAGATGATATGTGGTTAAAGCTGAAATCCTGGCAGCTAAATTTACAATTAAAAACACATACTGTATACAGTTTTAACTTTGAAAAGATTTGTAACTTTGATCAGCTACTTATGGTCTGCTTACCCTGGTGACACTGCACAGCTGGACTAGTGCTGGTTTATTGGACAAAGAATCCACAGCGCAGAGGTTCTCGGTTCATTGAGCAGGCTACAGATAGAGATGGGAACCTGCAAAGCAGATATAAGAAAATGGTGGGGTCCTCTTTCTGGCTTTGTATTGTGGCAGATGTTTGTAAATCACAAGCCTGAATGATTACAAATCCTTTGAAGTTTATTTAGCAGTTTGCATAAAGCTATTCTTTACGTTCTATAACCATTTTTCATGCAAACAATGTTTTTGTAGAGTTTTACAGTGTAGCTGATCCACCTAAAAGAAAAGGGGTTTTCCTTAGGTTTAGGTGTAGCTTTTGGGAAAGGAGTTGCAAAGAGGTTTTAAATTGTTCACATAAAAAAAATGGTTGTAGTATGTGATGATTGGACAGGCAATATCTTTCGGAAACAGAGTGTCACTGTTTATTAAAATAATCGTGCCAGCATTTTCTGACAATAAAAATGACATGTGGGTTGAGTGATTTTTTTTGTGCAATTCCACCGTGCCACTGGTTCTCTTTATTTATTTGCTGCGTTTCTGGGGAGAAGTATGGGGAAAGAATTCTGACAGGGACAAGGCGAGCAATACAAAATCCAACAGAGGTTCTAAGCCTTGTCCATTACCCAAATCTAAAAGGTTTTGGAGCTGTGTGCACATGAATAGTGAGTACCTACAATCAGGTATGTGCAGCAAGGAAGTAGTTTACTGTATAGCAGATGGCAGTTTGAAAGATACTTGAATCAGAAGAGGAGAGGCAAGGTGTTATTTTCTCCTTTACACCAGATTACCT
The DNA here is from genome assembly GCF_042186555.1 of Aquarana catesbeiana. Classification (NCBI taxonomy): domain Eukaryota; kingdom Metazoa; phylum Chordata; class Amphibia; order Anura; family Ranidae; genus Aquarana; species Aquarana catesbeiana. The sequence goes on from NC_133332.1 coordinate 66,947,726, forward strand.
CTGATCTAGAGAGCCGTTTTCCACGAAGGCCTCTTTCACATGGGCAGCCAGGAAAGTAGAAACCGGTTACCGAGCAGCAGTTTTACCACCCCCCAAAGTGTAAAATATATGATGTGCCTCTCATCATACTTAAAGTGGCATGCCAAGCTGACAGTCGACTTCACCTATCAAACTTGGCCAATAAAGTCAATGGGGCTAATGCGCCGCAATCCCTAACCAAGCTTTAGGCTCAAAGTTACAGATCAAATTTCAGAGCATGGGCTGATGGAAACCTAGTCTAGAGCAAATCTATGGCAACAGCCTTGGGTACAAAGAGAGATAAACACCCTGTTTGGTGCCTCTACAAACTTCATCCCCATGTTAAATTTTTTCGGTGGTGGTGGAGGGGTTAAAAGCATGCCCTTATTACGATAGACTGCTCTGACTGACTATGCCCAAGAATGGTCATGTGGGTGTGCACACATACGGACAAAAATTTTTAATTGAAAAGGTTTGTGGCTCCGTGGATGAAATTGAATGGAAAAAATAAACTAAAAATAGCAATATTCAGAGGCACCATACAGTGCCTTACAGTATATGAAGCTCTAGTTTGGGCTCAATTTCTGTAGCAACAGGGCTTAGGGTAGATCATTGTGTCTTTAGTGTTGGCTGGGAAAAAAAAAAATTGGTTGGATGCCACAAGTGATCAGACATTAGCTTTTAAGAGACAGAGAAACAAATAGACATCAGATTGGCTACAAACACTCTGATCCAAATTTTAGTTAGACCTTAGAAAACACAACATTTCTATTAAATGGCACCATCACTAAAGAAAGGTTATCCTTTAAATATTCTCCTTCCAATGTAAACCACATACCAAAATTCCTTCCGCCCCACATATCCCTGCCCGGTGAAACACAGCCAAAAAGAATCTACTATGCGTGCACACTGTTCGTCCCATTTGTTCCTATGTCTAAAGGCAGCTTCTCACCGAGGGTTCCACCAGAGGTTGCTAGGGGTTCCTTGAGCACTTACCGCCTCTCAGATAAATTACCACTGACACCAGTGATCTTTTCAGATAAATGAGGAAGGGGGCATTATTCCTACTGGAAACTTTTTACTAACCAAATTTGTAAATCGGGTCTTTCTCCACTGACCACCAATGTAAGCGTGTCATCTTCCCACTGGCCACCAATCTCAGGGGGCATTTCTTTGCTGACCACAAATGTAAGGAGACACTACAGTAACCACCAATGTGAGAGATCACACAAACCAACTATTTAAGGGGTCACTACATTAACTACCATTGTAGATGGGCACTTCACTGACCACCAATATACAGTGCATCCGGAAAGTATTCACAGCACTTCACCGTTTCCACATTTTGTTATGTTACAGTCTTATTCCAAAATGTATTAAATTCATTATTTTCTTCAAAATTCTACAAACAATACCCCATGACAATGTGAAAGAAGTTTGTTTTGAAATCTTTGCAAATTTATTAAACAAAAAAAAACCAATTACAGCCTCAAGTATTTTTGATTATGATGCTACAATCTTGGCACACCTATTTTTGGGCAGTTTCTCCCTTTCAGGACCTCTCAAGCTCCATCAGGTGGGATGGGCAGCATTGGTGCACAGCCATATTTCATATCTCTCCAGAGAGATTCAACCGGGTTCAAGTCTGAGCTTAAGGACATTCACAGAGTTGTCTCATAGCCACTCCTTTGTTATCTTGGCTGTGTGCTTTGGGTCTTTGGAAGATGAACCATCGCCCCAGTCTGAGGTCCAGACCAGGTTTTCATCAAGGAGGTCTTTGTACATTGCTGCATTCAGCTTTCCTTCGATCTTGACTAGTCTCCCAGTCCCTGCCATGGAAAAACATCCCCACAGCATGATGCTGCCACCACAATGCTTTACTGTAGAGATGGTAATGGCCAGGTGATGAGCGGTGCCTTGTTTCCTTCAGGACATGACACTTGCCATTCAGGCCAAAGAGTTTGATCTTTGCTTCGTCAGACCAGAGAATTTTGTTTCTCGTGGTCTGGGAGTCCTTCAGGTGCCTTTTACTGAGGAGTAGCCTTCGTCTGAACACTCTACCATACACGCCTGTTTGGTGAAGTGCTGCAGAGATGGTTGTTTCTTCTGGAAGGTTTTCCTCTCTCCACAGAGAAATGCTGGAGCTCTGTCAGAGTGACCATCAGGTTCTTGGTCACCTCCCTGACTAAGGTTCTTCTCTCCAATCACACAGTTTGGCAGGGCAGCCTGCTCTAGGAAGAGTCCTGGTGGTTCCAAACTTCTTCCATTTACAGATGGAGGCCACTGTGCTCATTGGGACCTTCAATGCTGCAGACATTCTCTGTACCCTTCCCCCGATCTGTGCCTTAATACAATCCTGTCTCAGAGCTCTAAAGAAAATTCCTTGGACTTCATGGCTTCTTGGTTTGTGCTCTGGCATGCACTGTTAACTGTGGGACCTATTATAGACAGGTCCGTGCCTTTCCAAATCATGTCCAATCAACTGAATTTACCACAGGTGGACTCCAATCAAGTTGTAGAAACATCTCAAGGATGATCAGTGAAAACAGGATGCACCTGAGCTCAATTTTGAGTGTCATGGCAAAGGCTGTGAATACTTATGTACATGCGATTTTTTTCGTTTTTGAATTTAAAAAATTTCAAAAACACACTTCTTTCACGTTGTCATTATGGGGTATTGCTTGTAGAATTTTGAAGAAAATAATTTAATCCATTTTGGAATAAGGCTCTAACAAAGTGTGGAAGAAGTGAAACACTGAATACTTTCTGGATGCACTGTAAGTTGGTTTTCTTTTCGGGCCAATATTATTATTGGATCCACAACTTATTGTTCACACTAATGCTCCGCAAGCTGTGGAGATAAATTATTAGTAGGTTGAGAAAGGTTGGTCTAGATCAGGGATCCTCAAACTACGGCCCTCCAGCTGTTGCGGAACTACACGTCCCATGAGGCACTGTAAAACTCTGACATTCACAGACATGATTAGGCATGATGGGAATTGTAGTTTCTGAACAACTGGAGGGCCATAGTTTGAAGACCCCCTGGTCTAGATTCTAGAGCCATATTTTCCAGATGGCTGGGGCTGCCATGAGTACAGACCAGTCATAGGAATTAATGGAATAAGCAGAGCACATGCACAGTAGGGCTGGCCAGGGCTGTGACTTTTTTCTGCAGAGGCTTTACAGCATTGAGCAGAGCCACACAATAAAGAACTTGGGAACAGGGCTGAAATTTAAAAAGCAAAGTATTTATGTGGGCTATATTTAGGGGGGGGGGGGGGGGGTAGGGTAGGGTATAAGATTTGGGACTCTTGCACATGGCTGTATATTAGATGTACAGTAAAACCTTGGTTTGCAAGCATAATTCGTTCCAGAAACATGCTTGTAATCCAAAGCACTTGTATATCAAAGCATTTTTTTTTTACAGGGTATAAAAAAAAAAGAGAAGAGAGGCACCTTTAAGTGTAGCAGTAAGTTGCTCAATGTTGTACCTTCATTAAATGTAACCATATTGCTACACTTAGAGGCTCCTCTCTTCTTTTTGTATACTCCAGTTGTGACATGATGCTACTTTTATATCAAGACATCGCTTGTATATCAAGGCAAAAGTTTTTAAAACATTTTGCTGGTCTTGCAAAATGCTCTCAAACAAAGTTACTCTCAAACCAAGGTTTTACTGTGCTGGGCTTCCGGACGATACAGCTGAAGAGTATCTTTTCCCATAGACATACATTACAAAAAGTGTGCTGTATACAGTTATTTGTGTGTGAACGTTGGCGCTTTTTGCACATTTTTCATTAAAAAAAAAAAATTACGCTCATGTGTGCAACTGCGAGTGCCGGTGGTTTTTGGTGCACATAGCCGCTTTTGGAAGTTTGATGTATTGTATGTCTGTGGGGGAAAATAAATAAATATGTTTCAGCTATGGCTCTTGGGAGCCACAACAAGTGACTATATCTAATATATAGTACGCCTGTGTACAAGAGCCCTTAAAAAAAAAAGCAAGGACATTTAGACAAAAAGTGACGTTGTCCTTGAATTACAAAAATTCTTATGCCGCGTACACACGGTCGGACTTTTCGTCTACAAAAGTCCGACAGCCTGTCCGACAGACTTCCGGCGGACTTCCGGCGGACTTTCGGCGGACTTGCAGCAGACTTTCTAACGAACGGACTTGCCTACACACGACCACACAAAAGTCCGACGGATTCGTACGTGATGACGTACACCGGACTAAAATAAGGAAGTTCATAGCCAGTAGCCAATAGCTGCCCTAGCATGGGTTTTTGTCCGTCGGACTAGCACACAGACGAGCGGATTTCGGGGTCCGTCGTAGTTACGACGTAAAGATTTGAAGCATGTTTCAAATCTAAAGTCCGTCGGATTTGAGGCTGAAAAAGTCTGCTGAAAGTCCGGAGAAGCCCACACACGATCGGATTACCAGCCAGCTTTAGTCCGTCGGCGTCCGTTGGACTTTTGTAGATGAAAAGTCCGACCGTGTGTACGCGGCATTAGAAACAAAAAAGGTTTTCATTCTTAGTTCCTGCTCTGAAAAATAAAAAAAAAAGTGTCTCCAATAAGAACTTAATTTTTTTTATTACAAAAAACAAAACACCAAACTGTGTACAATTTATAAAGTGCGACTCGTATTTTTTTCCTTTAAAAAAAAAATTACACTAGAAACCACAGCTATTTACAGATTAATATTAGAGTGCACCCTCCTACATGTTAAACAGTTCACATGAGGATCAGGAGTTAAATATTGCTTAAGTGCATATGTGCTGTACTGTGCAATTGAAAAGTTTCACTTCTTAAAAATATTTCGACTATCCAGTGCATTTTGCAGCACGCGTGCGTCGACTGCAACCAATGATAAAAATGGGTTTTCTGAATTAAAATTCAACTGCTGGGCCCATTGTTTTTTTTAGAGTTGGATGAACATGTAGTCCAAGATTTCAAACAGCTTTGCTTCTAAACTTGATGGCATATAGGATGGCCAGATCCCCTGGTGAAGTCTGAATAGTGGGGCGCCATGTAAAATGGATACATGCCAGAACATGAACCTCTCAGTATTACTACATCTTGTTTTAGAATTCAGGATCAAAAAGGCACCCCCATGCTTAATGTGCTTAACTCTTGGTCCCAGAATTTTCAGTCTAAACCCAGACGCTGAACCTCAGTTACACTTGTTTCAGATTCCACTCTAGAAAGTCTTTATTCTGATGCAAGAAAAGAATGGGAGACAAATATTTTGGTTCCAGAGCAGCTTTTCGGCTTTGTAGTGGATCTTGTAGCATGCAAAAGACATTTTTAGCTTTCACAGCAGTGGCAGGTATGGCAAGGTACTGCTGAGCCAAGCGGGCCAATGCTGGATATCTGTGATGATTACTGTTCCACCACTGAAGAGGGTCAGCTGTACGTTTACAGACAGGTTCCACTATATAATTTTCCAGCTGGTGATGGGCTTCAGGCAAGGCAACTGTTGGATCTTTTCCAAGCAGAAGGTCATAAATGCTGTCAAAACCAACAGCAGGAATGTCATCCTGGACAGGACGGAGTGTGTCAATACTGCCTTCAGGTACACAAGTCAGAGACCACTGCTGGTCAGTAACACTTGGGTCCAAAAGCATATTTCTGACCCTTACATGTAGTTCTCCTCTTGCCCATGGTTTAAGGAACCTGAGCTCTTTAAAACGAGGGTCCAAAAAGGAAGCAATGACTGCTGGGCTGAGAATTAGTTTCCCTTCATCCAACATATCCCAGTGTCTACAGATCTCGGCTCGTATTTGATTTGCAGCAGCTTTAATGGCACTGTTGTTAGCTTCACAACTTTGTCCAATGGAATTGAAGATGCCAAAAAGACACGGCATTAGTGAGGAGATAGAAGCATTCTGTTCTTCTTGCAGAAACAGTGTAGCAAGCCATATAGGCTTCAACGCTGGTACCAAATCCTGAATCAACTTCCAGTGCTGCTCAGACAGGTTTTCTGCCTTATGTTCCTCTAGAATAGAAAGGATGGCCCACTTGAGGTCCAGCAAGCTCTGACACATTTCTAAAGTTGAGATCCAGTAGGTCTCTGTATCTAGCACCAGCCTTGGCTTGTTCATAGCTTCCAGCTTAGAATTGAGAAAGCAACTGGCTTTGAAGTCCTCTTGGAAGAAGCTCACCAAGTCTCTAGCTGCTGTAAGAGCTTCTTGCACTTCTTGGACCTCTAGCCCTACTTTTACACAACCCTGTAAACTATGGGCAGTACAGCAGAGGCTGGTCCACCCATATGCATCTTTGAAAGATCTGAAATAAGTTGACAGCATGGATGATTTATCATGCACAACACAGGACACTCGATTACTACACAGGCCAAATTCCGCCACCATAGCATGCAAGTGCTCTCCCAGGTCATTGTCCGCTTTGGCTTGGTAAACAGGGTGCGTTTCCAGTAGGGATCTACAAAACCGCCAGTTACTGTCAATAACATTTGCTGAAATTGAGAGGTAGGATCTTTTAGCATTATCAGCCCAATTCTCAATTGATAGGACAACCGATGGGGCAGCCTGAAGACAACATTTGAGCTGCTGTTTCATTACATTGTATTTTTGCCATAACATACTAGCTAGATGTGCTTGGGTTGGCAGCTCAATGTTTGGTTCCAAGAAATTAACTAGCCGGGCAAAGCCCTTCTCTTCAACCACTGAAAGGGAATGGAGGTCGCTGATAATCATCTCTAGAACCAAGTTAGCAATCACTTGTGCCTGAGGTTCTGATATTGAAGGACAAATGCTGTCTGAAGGCAGTGATTGCCTCAGTCTCTTGGTTGCTCCATCCCGGTCAGGAAAGTCCAGTTCAGGATGTTCCTTAATTTGAGAGATGCTAGAATTGTGGACATTATGCATTCTCAGCAAATGTTCTCTCATACCCGTGGCACCATTGTGGAAGGAAAACTGCTTCTTACACACTTTGCATTCAACAAAGGTGTCTCCAAGCTTCGTGTAATAGTTCCACGTCTTAGATTTGAAATGGTCCATGGACACTTTGGAGGATGTCCCTGTTACACTCATTACCTTTTCGCTCTTCCTTCTTGCTGTGGCAGGTAAATTAGATGCCATCACATATTCGTAAGTCACTACACCTCTCTGCTGTACAGAACAAGACAGAAAGAATACTTCATGAAGGGTCGGTCTTTATTGCATGCAGCAAAAAAGTAATAATGTACATCGAATGAATAAAAGCACCCAAAACAAAGGCTTTTGGGTTGATTTACTACAACTGCAGAGTGCAAAATCTGGTGCAGCTGTGCATGGTAGCCAATCAGCTTCTAAGTTCAGCTTGTTCAACTAAAGTGTCACTAAACCCACATCATTAAAAACTATCAATAAATAGTGTATTACATGCTGTTCATACTCAGTCACTGTGAGGATTTGTGTTCTGTATTCTACAAACAACCTGGTTGATCCTGCTGCTATCCATCTTCACCTTCTGTTCATGTCCCCAATTCAGCTAGGGATTTTGACGCTGTGGTGACAACTCTGCACGTGATCAGTTTTCAAGGAGTTTCTATGCTGAGCATTTCCTCCCCATCACATCTAAGATTAAGGAAGGCTTCACCTCCCTCTTATTCTAAGACAGGCTGGAGGGGTGCCCACACCATGTTATTGCCACAAAATAATAAAGATATAATTTCAAATATATATATATATATATATATATATATATATATATATATATATATATATATATATATATATATATATATATATATATATATATATATATATATATATATATATATATATATATATATATATATATATAAAATAAACAACCTTTGCATTCCAGCAGAGTAAAAAATAAATACCAAACTGTTTTAAATTTGTTATATATATACAGGACTAGAAGCTCCTCCTGTTTAGGTTTCCCTGCAGACAGGCTGGGAATGATGTGGGTCATGTGACAGCTATATATTGATAAGGAAAAAGGTACTTAGATTTTTTTTTTTTAAATACAATAATTAGTACCATAATACAGAAAGAGAAGGTACAATGTAAATGAACCACTTGCCTACTGAACACTTTTAACCCCTTCCTGCCCAGGCCAGCTTTCAGCACTGTCACACTTTGAATGACAATTGCGCGGTCATGCAACGCTGTACCCAAACAAAATTTTTATCTTTTTTTTTCACACAAATAGAGCGTTCTTTTGGTGGCATTTAATCACCACTGGGTTTTTTTATTTTTTGCTAAATAAATTTAAAAATACCAACAATTTCAGAAAAAAAAAAAAAAACCCTTTTATAGTTTGTTATACAATTTTACAAACAGGTAATTTTTCTCCTTTACTGGTGTGCGTTGATGAGACTGCACTGATGGACACCGATAGGTGGCACTGCCCTGATAATCAGGACACTGATAATGAGTGCCCTTATCAGTGTCGATGTCCCTTTTACAGAAGCCGGTTATCTGCTTCTTTCCTCATGATGTCAGCGTGAGAAAAGGAATGATGATAACTGGCTTCTGTTTACATCGTGATTAACTGTGATTGGATATAGCCATCATTCCGCTATAGCACGGTCGACAAGTGATTGTGTGTTTAGTATTACTTTAAGCTTTGACAAAAACAAAAAAACCTTGGAAGCCGATTGGTTTCTACGCAGAGCTGCACCAAATTTTGCACGCTCCAATTTTAGAAAATCAACCCCTTTGCTGGTTACCATGAAATCTATTTCTGTATTCATGGTGTAAAAGAAATCTGGTGCAACAATGATCAAAGCCCTTGCCATCATTTTAAAGATTTCTTACAGACAGCAGCATGCAGTCATAATATCCATATTTATATGGAGAGTCCACCCAAATATTTTATATCCTCTGACTTCTTAAGCTGGCCATGCATTATACAATTTTCTCATTCAATTTCCTTTAGATTTACCGCCAACTATGTAGTGCAAGGGCCTGCCTGATTGCATACAAATTAAGTGTTTAGGTTTGACCTGATATTATATGGTTTTGGTAAATCTAAAGAAAAATTGTACAAGAAAATTGTAGAATGTATGGCCAGCCTTAAATGCATCACCTGAATACTCCAACACCAAGAGTCTCCTTTAAAAGACTATTCTTGAAAACCATCCCAGTGCCAGGAACACCGCATTGTAGAAGATATGGAGCTAAGGTTACATACAGTTCATACAGCACTCAGAGCTGCTGCATGTCTTCATGAAGTAAATAGTTTGTTTGGTCCAGAGTGTTACTAAACCTACAACAGTAAAATCAGTCTGTGTATGCAGTAAAGCAGGGATATGCAATTAGCAGGCCTCCAACTGGTCCAGAACTACAAGTCCCATGAGGCACAGCAAGACTGACAGCCACAAGCCTGAGAGGCAGAGGCATGATGGTACTTGTAGTTTTACAACAGCTGGAGGTCCGCTAATTGCATATCCCTGCAGTAAAGCATGCTCGTTATACTATGGAACCTAAGGGGTTAATCCTCCGCATTGTGTAAAAAGGTTGTTTGAGCCTGTCTTCTCTGATTCTCACAGAACCTTGGGGGCAAGCTGTACATGCTCAGTTTGGTGTGTATTGCCAGAGTTTTTTTTTTTTTTTTTCCTTGCGAGAGTGCATGTGATCAGCACAAGGCCAATCAGCACTGACCAGACAGAGGGTCAGCCGCATAGGACAGTCAGAGTAAAATGAGAACGTCTCCTACAAGCTTTAACCAGACACTGATAGAAGTCACAAGACCGCTCTAACTGCTGATAAGAAAGGCTATTTCGACGTTTATATTTACTAAAAACGATTGCATTTCCATGTTCTGTGTATTGTGTGAGACCAGGTATAGTGAATGCAGGGTCCTGGGTTTAGTAACACTAACTAAAAGCTGAGAGGTCAGCTTTACCTTTCTAGAATCTTCCTAAACCGGAAATATTCGTTTTCAGTGGGCTGATCCTTTAAGTAAATATTTGCACTGGTCAAACTCAAAAGCATGGAAATGTATACAAGGACACAGCCTATTCGTGTTTTCCCATTGGGTTAGCGCACCAGACTACCCTGTCTGTGTACAATCCTTGTGCCCTTAGTAACCGTATTGTGGGGACACAAATTAAGTCTACAGTGCTGCGGACAAGACGTTCACACCTCTGCCAGTTATCGGTCATCAAACTATGCAAACCTCTGAGGAACGTACTCGTGTTCTTCCATAAATTAGATTTGTGCTCCTGCTGTATCCCCATTGGAAACATCAGCTAACTATACAGTTGTGAAGTGTAGAATGCATAGAAAAGGGTCCAAGCTCATCAAAACATTGAAAAATCCCCATTTCTTCATCATGATCCATAGAATCATGACAAAATAGGCAAAAGTTAGGGCCGGACCACACCTGTGCAGTGTGTTTTAGGTCTATTTCCACTAAACCTGGCGTGTGGATAAGGGGAAGGGGGTTGTTCCCACTCCTGTCACCTAGCCATTTATTATTATAGCCCCCAGTTGGATCACTGGGTGAAAATTGATAAAAAAAGAATACCAATGCAGCTACTACTACTTCTAATGATCGGTAAGCTGCAATATACTATATTTTTGGTTTTGAGTTTTAGTACCGCTTTCACTACCAGTTATGCTTTTTTTTCACCCACTTCATGATGGGGCAACATACATGCAGTCAATCCATGTTTCCCTATAGTGGGGGTCAGCATCTTGTAGATCGCGGTCTGGGCTTACTAACCCACCATTCCAGAGCATCAAACAGGGTGCAATGCAAAGGGGCTACTTGTAAAGTTGGAGCTGTAGCAGGAAGCAAGAGCCGCATAAGCGATGCCTCCTCTAGTGCTGGCTCCTGTATCATGCAGAGCGATACCAACTAGCGCTCTCCATAGTGGTGCCAGCAGCAGGAAAGAAGAGATCAGCTCAGTGTGAAGCAATACACTGGATATAATAGTATAGGGCTGCTTTCACAGCGATATGCTGCGGTTTAACCACATGCGGGTGTAGCTTTCCTGGGGTTTGCTGCGTTTAGCCAAATACTTCTATTATATCCTGTGGGTTTGGTGCACTTTCTGAAAACTGCTCATTCAAAAGTGCAGCGGGCACTGCTGTTCCTCTCAAAAAAGTGATCCCAGTCTGCTTGACAGGTGGTGAGGGGAAATATTTTGCCTCCTCACCACCAGATTTAAACCCATGATTGCGACACGGTAGTACGGCAAATAGAGGTTTAAATCAGGTGTGAGGAGGCGACACTGTGACCCGGTGATCTTTGTCTTCTCCCATGTTGTTAAGTTAGATCTCCACCTCTTTAAGGTTGCCTACCCCAGCCCTATAGTGACAACAGTATACCATGCCTTGTACTCACTTGTCACAAGTCTGCCAAGATCTTGGCTGTGCAGACTCCTTAAACCTGCCATAGACAGTTTGAATCTCGAGCCAGGTCAGCAGGGACTGGCCGAGATTTGAACCCTGTATGGGAAGACTGAAGGTACCCAAGTTCATCAATCAACTTGGGTACAACCAGCCTGTCGGACTTTACATGATATTAGCCGCTTGCAATATTTACTGTGCTCTCCCAGCAGGGACGGCTCCCCCAGCCAGCAGAGGACAATGGATACACAGTAAAGATTCCCCCATCAACACTGACTGTGTTAATGGGGGAACACAGATTTTCTTTCCTGCTACCCATGGTTGCAGGAAATAAAATCGCTCCATCTATAACTGGCTTAAAGGGGTTGTAAAGATGTTTTTTTTTTTTTTTTAAAATAACAAACATGTTATACTTACCTTCACTGTGCAGCTCGTTCTGCACAGAGTGGCCCCGAACCTGGTCTTCTGGGGTCCCTCGGCGGCTGTTTCAGCTCCTCCCCGCAAGCATTTACCACCTTCATGCGAGCTCCCTCGCACGGTGGTGAGTGCTTGCGGGCGCGCTCCCGTGATACAGCCGGCGGCTATAGCCGCTCGCTGTATCACTCGGCCCCGCCCCCCGGCGCGCCGCGTCATCGGATGTGATTGACAGCAGCGCGAGCCAATGGCTGCGCTGCTTTCAATCCATCCACTGCAGCCAATCAGCGACCAAGCTGAGCTGCAATGAAGCTGACGAGGACGAGGAGCGAAGATTCGAGGCGTCAGGTAAGTAAAACGGGGGGGCTGGGGGCGGCGGTACTGTCAAAAGTTTTTTCACCTTAATGCATAGAATGCATTAAGGTGAAAAAATTTTTACCTTTACAACCCCTTTAAGTCTCTTTTAGCACGAGCAATGGAGCTACATTCGAAATCCCAATGGAAAGAATCTGGTTCCTGTGGCTGGGATTGACAGATGGGGGCAGAGAGCTGCAGCTATTCAGGACTGTTCACACAGCCAGCAATTACCTGTGGCCGCCAACAGCTTGTCATTGCACTGTACAGGCTCGGCAGTCGCCCGCACACAGCTTTCAATCAGTACATTCTTGCTGCTGGGATTCGCAGAGTGGCTAAATGCCTGTGGGAATATAGCCTTAGCACCATAGAACCTCCTCTCAGAATCCTCTCCATCTGAGCCACTGAAGAGGCCACACAGCCAAGATCTTAGTGGATCCGGGACAGGTGAGTATGGAGGGAGAGTAGGGAGTGGTGGTGGGGGATTATGAAAATAAATATAATGGCACTAAATGTCCCAATTCTCCTCCCTCTCTCCCTAATACTTTCACCCCTGTTGGGTTCACATTTGCAAGTCCTGGAAATTTTTCATGCCTCCCAGTTGCCCACTTAGCAAGTTTGGGACACCGCATTGTAAAAGTGACAGAACGGCAGTCTGCCGATGTAAACAAGGCAGACTGTCGTTCTGTCAGACAGGAAGAGAGAGATTGGGTGTTCCTGCTAATTAGGAACACAGAGGTCTCTCTTCCTTGAGTCAGTCTATCCCCCACATAGTTAGAAAGCATTCCCTAGGAGCACACTTAACCCTTTGATTGCCCCTGATGTTAACCCCTCTCCTGCTAGTGTCATTTATGCAGCGACTGTGCATTTTTTTGCACTGATCAATTCATTGGTGTCACTGATCCCCAAAAAAGTGTCACCTAGTGTCTGATTTGTCTGTCGCAAATGCTGACCGCCACCATTACTAGTAAAAATGGCAAAAGAAAAAAACCCATAGTTTGTAGACGCGATAACTTTTGCGCAAACCAATCAATATACGCTTATTGAGAAAGTAAAAAATATTTTTTATTTTTTCAAAATTGTCTGTCTTTTTTGTTTATAGCGCAAAAAATAAAAGCCGCAGGGGTGATAAAATACCACCAAAAGAAAGCTCTATTTGTAGGAAAAAAAACTAAATGTATTTTGTTTGGGTAAAGCGTCGCACCACCACGCAATTGTCAGTTAAAGTAACGCAGTGCCGTATCACAAACAATGGCCTGGTCATGCAGGGGGTTAAACCTTCCCGGACTGAAGTGGTTAATGTATAACTGAAGGCAAAACTTTCTTTTAAGTTTTGGATGGAGTGGGGAGGAATTAGAACCCATGTCAGGTTTTGTTGCGGTCTGTGCCCCAGATAGGGGGAATCATTCACATGAGCTTTGGTATCTTTAGAGAGCATTGACAGGTGGTGAGGAGACCCTGCTTTAACCTCTTGCTAACCATAGTATAGCTGAATGGCGGCTACATATTTCCAGGAGGGCTATTGATGTCCTCCTAGAACCCTGCCTCCCTGTGTGCTCCCAGGGCGCACATCGGGAGCGCTCTGTGATCAGCGTAAAGGGCCAATCACAGCAGCCCTTTACCATGTGATCAGCTGTGTCTAATCAGCTGATCAAAGTGCAAACAGAATTGGCCAGTCATCAGCAGTCCTCTCCTCACGCTGAGAGCTGATAAGCGACAATCCACACCGGGGGACATCTACACTGATAATCCTGACGATGATAAACCCTGATGATCAGTGCAGCCCTGCATGTCAGTGACACCCGTCGGTGAAGGAGAAACGATACTTGGTTTCTATTAGAAGATTTTGTGAATATGAAAAACTTTTTTTTTTTCAACATTTTTGGTCTTTTTTCATTTATTTAGCAAGATATTAAAAAAAAAAAAAAAAAAAAAAACACATTACTACCATAAGAAAGCTCTGTCTCCAAAAAGAAGAAAAAAAGTTTCATTTGGGTACAACGTTGCATGACCGCGCAATTGTCAAAGTGTGAGAGCCCTGAAAGCTGACAATTGGCCTGGGCAGGAATGGGGTGATAGTGCCCTTTAGGCAAGTGGTTAACCCCCTGATGGCCACAAACACATGCATTGCACAGTTTGCAGAGCACTTGCAGATTAGTCCAATTTACTTTAATACCTGCAGCATCAGGTGTACACCTCCGGCAAAGAGTAACAGCCGGGGGGGGCAATAAAAGCGCAACTCTAGTGTGAACGAGTCCTTAAAGCGGAGTTTGTTTTTCAGTTTAATGAAAGTCAGCGGCTGACTTTTAATAAACACAAACTCACCTGTCACACAGTCCAGCGAGGCGGCTGCCCGAACCCTCGCTCCTCTCCCCCCGCGCCAGCATCACTAGTGCAGGCATCTTCACAGCCAAGTGCGCATGTTGCGCTGCGCTGTCCTGAATGGCCGAGCAAATCTTCCGGGACGTGTGACGTGTCCCAGAAGATTGCAGAGAGGGAGGGGGGAGAGGAGGAGTCACCTAGGCGGCCCAGGCGGAAGTGGCAGCTGGGTGCCTGTCAAAACTAGGTACCCCCTCCCCCCCCCCCCCCCCCAAAAAATAAAAGTTACATGTCAAATGTGGTATGTCAGGGGGTTAGGATACCTTAAAGTAGAACTTCCACTTTCGGGTGGAACTCCACTTTACGGAGATTCATCCTATTTAGTGTCATCAAATTTCAGGTTGTCCCCAGAACAGGAATAGAGGGGAAATCTTCCAATGGGGACACTAGTTCCAGTGACAACTTCACTTTGGAGGGATTTCCTCTCACTTCCTGTTTTGGCTGTGGGACAGGAAGTGAAGGGAAATCTCCCGGGGACACAGAGGGCAATGGGACAGGGGTTAAAACCCTCCCTTATGCTATCCAAAATGAAAAGCAAGCTCTGACTTTTCTTCTATTTTAGGGGGAAGGGTTGCCCTCACGTTATCAGCTTTCCTCTATCAGATCTGCATGACGGCTGGTACACAGGGGGCAGCCTCCCAGTACAGTGAACCCTCTTTCTGATATCCAATACACAACCAGCTCTGTACGATCTAACATCTCCAGCCACACTATACACACAGCGATACATACACCGTCCAATCCTCCGCTCACACCCCGGCCGGGCTCTCCAGTTCTCTTGACAGGAGGCGGCGGGGGGGAGATTTAAATCAGTCACGTGAGCAAAAGGGATCAGCTGACCCGAGCCGGGGGCGGAAGTGGCGTGTTTTGTGTGGATCACGTGAGCAGTGTGGGCGGAAGTAGCGCTGTGTCAGCGTTTGGGCAGGAGTCCTCCATCCCGGTGAGCTGTCACTTAGCTCCCCGGTCCCCGCCGATCAGCCGCCAGCTCTTATCAGTGGGTCACGTTCTCTCACACCGGCTCAGGCCTGTCTCTTCCCCCACCCAGCCATGGATAACTCCGGGAAGGAGAAGGAGGCCATGCAGCTGCTGGCTGAGGCCGAGAAGAAAGTGAAATCCTCGCAGTCCTTCTTCTCCGGCCTGTTCGGGTGAGTGATGGAGGGCGGATGTGTATAATCATCGGATGCTATAATATGGATCTCCCCATAGAGACTGCTGTATACAGCTGGGTGGGGGAGGCGGGGTTTGGGGTGGCCAATAGCAATCATTCTATAGGCAAAAACTGTTTTTGTTTTTTGTTTGTTTTTTAGTTTTGGATAGAGCAGGGAAGAGTGAAAATCTCCATCTGGATATTTGTGTACAATCTGTGGTCCATTGAGGAGATTTCTCTTCATTTCCTGTCCCAGAGACACAACAAGAAGTGAGAGGAAATCTCCCAAAGTCAGGGAATTCCCCTCTTAGGTATTTACTTTGGATAGATTGCAGAAGGTTATTAGAAAAAAAGCCTGTTCTTTTATTTTCTGATGTCTGTTTACTATTAGGAATCCCCCTCACTTCCTGTCCCAAAGATGCAACAGGAAGTCAGTGGAAATTTCCCAAAGTGAGGAGAATTCTCCACTGCATTGGATAGAGAGGGGAAGTGTTAAAACCCCTGTTGGATTATTTTGTTTTGCTGTCTGTACTTTTTTTTTTTTGGGGGGGGGGGCATACCCCTTCACCCCTTCACCCCTTCCTGTCCCAAAAACACAACAGGAAGTTAGATGGAATCTCCTAAAGTGAGAGCAAATACCCTCTTAGTCAGTTTTGCATAGAGAATGAAAGGGTTGACACCCCTTGCCAGGTTATTTTTATACTGTTTGTGTAACATTGGAGGGGTTTCTCCTTCACTTCCTGTCCCAGAGATGAGATGCAACAGGAAGTTAGGAGAAATCTCCCAATGTGAGGGGAATTCCGAGCTTAAAGAGTTAATTTGGATGGAGTAGGAAAGGGTTAAAACTCCCTGCCTGGTTATTTTGTGTTTTGTTGTGTACCAATGGGGAAATCCTCTTTCACTTCTTGTCCCAGAGACACAACAGGAAGTCAGATGAAGTCTCCTAAAGTGAGGGAAATTTCCTTTTGTAGATGGTGGTTTTGGGTGGCATAGGAAGAGTTAAAACCTCCTATTTTATTTTCATACTGTCTATGTAACAAAAAAAAGATGTATGTAACCTTTTTAGGGAAATTCCTCTTCACTTCCTGTCCCAAAGCTGCAACAGAAAATGGGTGGAAATCTCCCTAAATTTGGGAAATGCCCTCATAGACAGTTGTTTCGGATAGAGTAGGAAAGGGTTATTTTTTTACTGTTTGTGTAATATTGGAGGGGTTTCTCCTTCACTTCCTATCTCAGAGATGACATAACTATTTTATTTTTTACACTTTTTGTGTAATATTGGGGAGATTTCTCCTACATTTCCTGTCCCAGAGATGCAACAAGAAGTCAGATGACCTGTGGGAAATTCCCCCATAGACAGTTGTTTTGAATGTAGTAGGAAATGGTTAATCGTGTCATTCTATTATTTGTTAACTGTGTATTATTTGGGAGATTTCTCCTCACTTCTGGTCCCGGGGTTGTAACAGGAAGTGAGAGGAAAATCTCTTAAAATGTTTGAATTCCCCTCTTAGTTGTTTTGGATAGAGTAGGGAAAAGTTCAAACCTCCATAATTTATTATTTTATTTTTTTGTTGATGTCTGTGACCTTTTAGGGAAATTCTCCTTTACTTCTTGTTCCAGAGATACAACAGGAAGTTGGAGGAAATCTCCAAAAGTAGATGTCCGCCGACACCTGGTGATCGTTCGGTACAGAGGCAGAACGGCAGTCTTCCTATGTAAACAAGGCAAATCTCCATTCTGTCAGTAGGGAAGGTATTGATCCTGTGTTCTTGCAAAGCAGGGGGACATGGATCTCTATGCCTTCCCCTAATACCAGCACCTCCCCCACAATGCACTAAAAAACTGGCTAGGCACACAGTTAACCCTTTGATTGCCCCCGATGTTAACCCTTCCCAGCCAGTGTTCGTACAGTGACAGTGTATATTTTTTAGCACTGATCACTGTATTCGTGTCACTGGTCCCCAAAAAGTGTCAGGTGTCCAAATTGTCCGCCGCAATATCGCAGTTGCTGATCCCGGCCATTACTAGTAAAAATAAGTAAATAAAAATTCCATTAAAAAATTTCCTTTGTTTGTAGACGCTATAACGTTTGTGCAAACCAATCAATACACGCTTATTGTTTGGGTTTTTATTAATTTTTTCTTTAAAAAAAATATGAAGCAGAATACGTATTGGCCTAAATTTATGAAGAATTTTTTTTTTTTTTTTTAATTTTTTTATTGGATGTGTTTTTATAGCAGAAAGTAAAAAATATTGTTTTTTTTTTTTTCCCAGAATTGTCGTTTTTTTATTTATTGTTTATAGCGCAAAAAAATAAAAACCGCAGAGGTGATTAAATACCACCAAAAGAAAGCTCTATTTGTAGGGAAAAGAAGAAGACAAAAATGTATTTGGGTAACGTGTCGCACGACCGAGCAATTGTCAGTTAACCACTTAAGCCCCGGGAGGTTTACCCCCCTTCATGACCAGGCCATTTTTTGTGACATGGCACTGCGCTACTTTAACTGACAATTGGGCGGTCGTGCGACACTGTAACCAAATAAAATTTATGTCCTTTTTCTTTTCCCCACAAATAGAGCCTTCTTTTGGTTTGCGCAAAAGTTATAGCGTCTACAAATCTGACCCTAAGTGACACTTTTTGCGGACATAGATAGATAGATAATTTTTAAAAAATTTTATTATTAAATACCTTTTTTGCCTTTATTGTCCGCAGAACCTCCAGCTGCGGCCGCCTAGGCGATTCCACTACTAATCGATTTGCGTGGAGTATCGGCGTCATCTATCCCTGGAGCCCATTTGAATCGCCTAGTCCACGCAAAGCGCCTATTTTCCTTCTGGGATTTTCTTTGATTGACAGGTTGTTATAGCAACAGGGCGGGAACTTGCTATAGCAATGTGTCAGGATGATAGAGCGCCATGCAGTGGTATTACTGCGCAGGTGTGAGATCGGGAGGTGCATGCTGGGTAGCCAGCTGCACCAAATCCCGGAAAGGAATACTAAAGGACTTCAGATGCCCACAGCAAAGATAGACCCTGCCTGCTTCCGAGAGCAGGTTAGGTTTAAATGATTTGATTTATCGTTATCTAAATGTTTAGATTTAAATTGGAGACAATTATGACAAAGTATTTAAAAAAAAAAAAAAAAAAAAAAAAAGAATGACTTGTGGTATTGGAACTTCGCTTTAATAATATATACTTGAATAGAATTTTGTTTTGCAAATCCGTTTTGGTACGACTTTTATTTCCTACTTTGCTGTCTGTCCTTACATTTCCTATGGGGCTCATTCACACCATATGCATTGATCTGTGCAGGCAGCCTTACCCATTGCAGTCCCATAGAAAAGGCAATTGTGCGCGGTGTGACGGTGCGTGCTGAAGTAGGACGTGTGGTCAGAGCAGCGTGCTGTGACACACTACACCACATCGTAACCTGCTGCTAAAATAAGATTCATGAAATATCAGATTGTGACATTTCAATTAAGTTGAAAATGAAAAAGGAAGCAGTGCGGTGTGTCATTACAAGACAGCGGGACAGATCCCGTGCACACCGGGGACCGTGATGTAACAGTGTGGAGGAGCCTTATGATGGACTATGTCTGCTCTACTCAAAGTCTTCTTGGATTATATGGGCAATTGTCACTTCCTCTCCCCTGGTGACACCATCCTGTTGGGAAAAGCATGATTGTCACCCAGGGGTGCACGTTTCATAAATAAACTCTAATTTAGTAGTGGTGCACCAAAATTAGAGATGCACCAAAATTTCAGCGACCAAAAATTGTGTTTTCAGCATTTTGCCAACAATGGCCCCCAAAACGCACGTGATTTTACTACGCTTATGGAGTGTTTTTTCATAGGTCAGGTGATTCAAAAACGTAACACTGGTGCGTTCTTGCTGCGTTTTCAATGCATTTTAGCAGGGAGGTGCATTCTTCTTCTTTGCTCTCTCGCTCTCTCTCGCTCTCTTTCTCTCTCGCTCTCTCGCGCTCTCTCTCGCGCTCTCTCTCGCGCTCTCTCTCGCGCTCTCTCGCTCGCGCCCTCGCGCTCTCTCTCTCTCGCTCGCGCTCTCTCTCTCTCGCTCGCACTCTCTCGCTCTCGCTCTCGCTCTCGCTCTCGCTCGCTCGCTCTCGCTCTCTCTCTCTCTCGCTCTCGCTCTCTCTCTCTCTCTCTCGCTCTCGCTCTCTCTCTCTCTCTCTCGCTCTCGCTCTCTCTCTCTCTCTCGCTCTGGCTCTCGCTCTCTCTCTCGCTCTCTCTCTCTCTCATTTGACTTTTTAATTTATATCATGAATGAATATGAATTTGGCACCTTTTTTAGTGCAAGAAAAATGTATCCCTTTAAATTCTGTGTATGTCTTCACACTGGTCCGTTTTGTTTTGGTGTTAAAAATCTTGCTTTCTGCATTTTTGGTCAATTAAAAAAAAAAAAAAACGTACCAAAAATGCACCTCCCCATTGAAAACGCATAAAGAACGCATCAATAATGTACACATGTTATGTTGTTGATGCGGTGAAAAACAAACCATAAGCACCGTAAAATTGTGGCAAAATCGAATGAGTTTTCAGCACCTTTTTCTGTTATCGGTAAAATAACCCCATTTTTGGCCAATATGTTTCGGTCGCTGAAATTTCAGTTGCCTGTCTACTAATGACACTCGTTGGGAAGGGGTTCACAACTAACAAAAAAAAAAAAAAAAAAACAATATTTTTTTTTTTTTTTTTAAATGTAAGTACCTGAATTTGACTTGGTGTCAGCCTCTTGTAGCAGCACTTAGACTGAGGGAGGGAGAAACAGCACAAAGAGCAAACCAGGTGTGCTGCAGTGCAAGGAAGAGAGTCTGATAGAGAGAGCAGAGTGATGGAGGGAATAAGCTGCTTTTTCTTTCACTGTCCAGTCACGTTGGTCACCCTGCTGATCCTTCCCTCACCTGGCTTAGTATAGTGGTGATGTAGACTTCTGCTAATACCAGCAGTTAAAAAAAAGGTAAAGCTGTTGCTTTCAATGAGAATATATCGAGCTGTGTACCAGGAAGGAGGATCAGGCGGCCTGTGTGTTTTTTATTTCCAGTAGATGGACTTTGTTAAAGTTCATATGTACAATGTAGATGGTTTACTACGGTAGCAGATTGTATAGTAAACTAGCTAAAGGACATTAATCCAATCAGATCTCGCTGTGCTCTTACGAGGCCGGGGCATTACAAACTGCCTGACTGCTGTAATCCTATTAGTGACGGATCACTGTGGTACAGTAAACATTGAGCTTTTTTTCCTGCACTCCATCTATTATTCATGGATCACCAAGCCTATAACTAAAAAAAGATATGTAAAACATCTAATAACGCTTACAAGTTGGTATGTAACTCTACCCGTACATCATACAGAACATAATTAGATACAGAAATCAGCAAAATGTGACACTGCTGTGCATCTTGTTGGTTCGTGTTAAAGGAGGCTTAAAGCAGTATTGTGCACAAAAAACAAAAACTTATTATATCCATTTGACCCCCAGGCTTTTTTCTGACACTCTGTTTAGTAGTAAAAAAATACTGTATTTTTTGCTTTTTTTTTTTTTTTTTTTTTTTTTTTTTCTTGAATTATTTAGAACCCCCCAAACATAATAAATATATATATAATATGAGATTTTTAATATATGTGTGTGTGTATAGATAGATAGATATCTCTATATATATATATATGTAGAGAGAGAGAGAGAGAGAGAGATATCTATCTTCTTTCTTCTCTTTTTTTTTTTTTTTTTTTAACCAGAGGCCCTAGAGCATAAAATGGTGGGTTGCGCAATTCTTTTTATGTCACACAGTATTTGTGCACGGTTTTTTGAATGCTGTTTTTTGTTTTTATTTTTTTCTGGGGGGGGGGGATACATGTTAATGAATTTTAATGCACACAAACAATATATAATAATTGTTTGTAAAATATAAAAGATGCTGTTACGTCGAGTAAATGGATACCTAACATGTCACGCTTTAAAATTACACACGCGGACCCTCAGTTTTTCAAGTACTGTACCATTTTATTTTCAGTTGATGGGGTATCTGGCACTGTTTAGTTGCCATAAACCGCCTAAAAGGCTTTGATAATGTACCTTGTATGCATGCTCTACTAATAATGTGTAACACTATCTTCCAATCTACATTATTGTCCTAATCCAAAACTGTCAATGTTTTATCATATTTGCCTAAGCGAGATCCGTCTCTGTTTTGTAGGGATATATTGTTTGCATTCTTCTATGATTAAACTAAAATTGCGCACACTACTGGAATAGCGACAAACTACGTCGCCATAGGCGATGCTTTAAAAGCCCTTTTAGGTTACCAGTTTAGAGATGAATAGGAGGTCTGGTGCTAGAATTATTGCTCTCGCAAGTGGATGTTACAGATTACCAGTCCTTAAATGTGGTGGCTGCATCTGTTTTTCTTTTTTTAGAGTTTGTGTCCTTCATTTTCACCTATTGATTCCTCCAGTAACCCTGGGTTCACACCTATGCGTTTTTTGGTTCAGTTTGCAGAAATGCACTACAGTTCACCTAACATGGTCTCCTATGGTACACGTTCACATCTATGCGTTTTTTGGAAAGGGTCAGGGACCTCTTTTTTTTCTTCCCCGCAGCAGATTACGTTTTGCGTGTTATAGACTTCAATGGGCCCGCACCAAAAATGCAAGTCTTGCATTTTTTAATACTTTTTTTACATGCGTTTTGCGCGTTTATTTACTCTCCATAACATACTGTGTATAGTTGGTTGCTAAGGAGTGGGCTGAGAAGCCAGCCGCCGCTTCCTTAACAACCGATGAGTCGTCAGCGGGCATTGCCGCTGACAGCTGAATGTATATACAAGAATTTCCAGCAATAAAAAAAAATTAGCAGAAAAACTGTGTGGGGTCCCAACACGGTGCGATATTTGCCACGATTGTCGAGCGACATAATGTGCTAAAATCAGGGCAAAAATCGCACTGCCAAACGCTTCTGGCTTTGTGCCAAGATTTGCTACATGAGCTTCTTTGGAGCGTTTTTGGAGAGGAGGGAGGCCCATTCAAATGACTGGTGCTGCTCCAAAAACGCTCCACAAAAAAAAAACTGTGCTGCAGCAGCTGTTGCTGTGCTACGCTCAGGTGTGAATAGAGCCTAACAGACCAAGCTGCCCAGCAAAAATGACAGTTGCAGGTTTGAGACAAACTATTCAACACTGACAGGGGTGCTTACAATGGTCAGATTGTGTAATGTGACCCTGTTACCTTGTTTAGTATGATCAGTGTACAGGTTCACTTTATAAACTGCCTTATGAAAACCAGTTTGCATTACATGGACTGTTTTCTAGTAGAATACACTGCAGTTCTTTCTATCAATTGGCTCTTGTGTTGTTGTGAGCTCTCCCCCCCCCCCCAAGGTCTTGTGACAAAGCAGTCACACCACTGACCTAAAAAAAATAGTAGAGGATCTATAGAAATCTGTGCGATAGCTGTGCTTCTTTAATTGCTTCTTTAGTACAAAAGTGGAGGAACTAAAATCCATTGCCTGTCATTTTTATCCTAAGCATCTCCATGGTAACTGCCTTTTAGATTCTCCGTGATCGTGGGAGATTGCAACAGAGAAAGCAAAAAGCAGAGAATTTTTTTTTCCCCATGTTGCCCAGGTAATATCCTGGCTTTTGCTTCATTCATTTCCTTCCAGTGTTTTCCACCTCTAATGTGACCTATTAACTGTACAACTCAATTGAAAAACATTCTGAAATCTTTTAGGTGGGGAGTAAAAATAAAATAATATGGTTGCATACCTGGGGATGTAGCTGTGTTCAGAATTAAGCAATCACATTCAAACGCATGTTAAATAGGAGTCAGTACACACCTGCTATAATGTTAAAGCGCCTCTAATTAACCCCAAATAAAGTTCAGCTGTTCTAGTAGGTCTTTCCTGACATTTTCTTAGTCGCATCCTACAGCAAAAGTCATGGTCTGCAGAGAGCTTCCAAAGCATCAGAAGAATCTCATTGTTAAAAGGTATCAGTCAGGAGAAGGGTAGAAAAGAATTTCCAAGGCATTCTATAAATGGAACACAGTGAAGACAGTCATCATCAAGTGGAGAAATATAGCACAACAGTGACATTACCAAGAACTGGACGTCCCTCCAAAATTGATGAAAAGACGACAAGAAAACTGATCAGGGAGGCTGCCAAGAGGCCTACAGCAACATTAACCACTTGACCACTGGGCACTTAAACCCCCTTAATAACCAGACCAATTTTCAGCTTTTGGTGCTCTCACATTTTGAATGACAATTACTCAGTCATGCAACACTGTATCTATATGAATTTTTTGTCCTTTTTTTCACACAAATAGAGCTTTCTTTTGGTGGTATTTAATCACCGCTGGGTTCTTTATTTTTTGCGCTATAAAGAAAAAAGACCGAAAAATCTGTAAAAAAATAAATTTTTCTTCATTTCTGTTATAAAATTTTGAAAATTAGTAATTTTTCTTCATATATTTTGGCCAAAATTTATACCGCTACATATCTTTGGTAAAAATAACCCAAATTAGTGTATATTATTTGGTCTTTGTGAAAGTTATAGCGTCCACAAGCTATGGTACCAATATCTGAAAATTGATCACACCTGAAGTACTGACGACCTATCTCATTTCTTGAGACCCTAACATGCCAGAAAAGTACAAATACCCCCCAAATGACCCCTTTTTGGAAAGAAGACATTTCAAGGTATTTAGAAAGATGCATGATGAGTTTTTTGAAGTTGTCATTTTTCCCACAATTCTTTGCAAAATCAAGTTTTTTTTTTTTTTCACAAAATTGTCATATTAGCAGGTTATTTCTCACACACAGCATATGCATACCACAAATTACACCCCAAAACACATTCTGCTATTACTCCCGAGTATGGCGATACCACATGTGTGAGACTTTTACACAGCGTGGCCACATACAGAGGCCCAACATGCAGGGGAGCACCTTCAGGCGTTCTGGAGCACCCAGGCCAATTCTGACATTTCTCTCCTACATGTAAAAATCATCATTTATTTGCTAAAAAATTACATAGAACCCCAAAACATTATATATGTTTTTTTAGCAAAGACCCTAGAGAATACAATAGCGGTCATTGCAACTTTTTATCTCGCACGATATTTGCGCAGCAATTTTTGGAACGCGTTTTTTTTGGAAAAAAAAATGTTTTTTGCTTAAAAAAAAAACAAAACAGTAAGGTTAGCCCAATGTTTTTGCATAATATGAAAGATGAAGTTACGCCGAGTTAATAGATACCCAACATGTCACCTTTCAAAATTGCACACGCTTGTGGAATGGCGCCAAACTTCACCACTTAAAAATCCCCATAGGCGACGCTTTAAAATTTTTTACTGGTTACAAATTTTGAGTTACAGAGGAGGTCTAGGGCCAAAATTATTGCTCTCGCTCTACCGATCGCAGCGATACCTCACATGTGTGGTTTGAACACCGTTTTCATATGTGGGCGGGACTTACGTATGCGTTCGCTTCTGCATGCGAGCACACGGACAGGGGCGCTTTAAAATTTTTTTATTTTTTTTTATTGTTCATTTTACTTTATTTATTTTAGTTTGACACTTTTTTCCAAAAAAAAAAATTTTTTGATCACTTTTATTCCTAGTACAAGGAATGTAAACATCCCTTGTAATAGGAATATGGCATGACAGGTCCTCTTTACAGTGAGATATGGGGTCAATAAGACCCCACATCTCACCTCTAGGCTGTTCCTGAAATAAAAAAAAAAAAAAAAAAAAAAAAAAAGATCCTGGCTTCGATCATAGCGGTGAGTCGGTAGAAGCACCGGAGGGCGGCGGGAGGGGGGGGCGTCCCCTCTCGCCTCCCGTAAGAACGATCAAGCAGTGTAACAGCCGCTACGATCATTCTTATGGTGTAGGGAATCGCCGGCTGAAAAAGATGATATCTGAATGATGCCTGTAGCTGCACCCATCATTCAGATATCCCGCACAAAGTCAAGGACGTCGTATGACGGAAGGCGGGAAGTGGTTAAAACGCTTTTTTTTTTTTTTTTTAACACAAAGTTGTCCATTTATACAATATTTCTAACACATAGCATGTATATACCAAAAATGACCCCCCAAAATAGATTCTCCTACTATTCCTGAGTACGGCGATACCACATGTGTGAGACTTCCACAGCCTGGCCACATACAGAGGCTGGGTATGGCTGAGCATGGCTGGGTATGGCTGAGCATGGCTGGGTATGGCAGAGTATGGCTGGGTATGGCAGAGTATTGTGGGTTATGGCAGAGTATTGCAGATTTTTGTGGGGTATTGCAGAGTATGGCAGAGTATGGCTGGGTATCACTGAGTATTGCAGAGTATGGCTGGGTATTGCGGGATATTTCAGGGTATTGCAGGGTATGGCAGAGTATTGCGGGGTATTGCAGGGTATGGCAGAGTATTGCGGGGTATTGCAGGGTATGGCAGAGTATTGCGGGGTATTGCAGGGTATGGCAGAGTATCGCAGGGTATGGCAAAGTATCGCAGGGTATGGCAAAGTATTGCGGGGTATGGCAGAGTATTGCGGGGTATGGCAGAGTATTGCGGGGTATGGCAGAGTATTGCGGGGTATGGCAGAGTATTGCGGGGTATGGCAGAGTATTGCGGGGTATGGCAGAGTATTGCGGGGTATGGCAGAGTATTGCGGGGTATGGCAGAGTATTGCGGGGTATGGCAGAGTATGGCAGAGTATTGCGGGGTATTCCAGGGTATGGCAGAGTATTGCGGGGTATTCCAGGGTATGGCAGAGTATTGCGGGGTATTCCAGGGTATGGCAGAGTATTGCGAGGTATGGCAGAGTATTGCGAGGTATGGCAGAGTATTGCGGGGTATTGCGGGGTATTGCAGGTGTAATGTTTGGGGTATTTAGCTCAAGCGATAAATGCGTTTTTAGTGCAGTGAGTCCACCTCAGACAGGCATTATAGTTAAGGGCCTGGTAGCCCACGTTTATTAAACCGAAAAACAAAAGCAAAAAGGTCCATTCAGGATTCCCACGCAGGGGTTTAACTTCATTAAGCACTCCAAAAAAATAAGGAAAACATACCAAGCCACCTGGCTCTCTTGTCAGCAGTTCCTCTGCTTGCTCTCAACAGATTTGCCAATTCTTTACAGCCCCCTGGACTCACTGGCTTCCTCAGTCTCCCCGACTCTCAAGGCTGGCCAGCCTTTCCCAGTCCCTGGGCAAAGAATCCCCTTTACATAGGCTGCAGACTCCCACAGGGCAGACCACTCTCCAGACACAGGTCTGTCTTCACACAGCAGTAGCAACAAGCTACACACACTCCACCTTCCTTCTCCCTCTGCTCTCACTAGCCCCTCGTTATATGGGCTGTGTGCACCTGGGCACACAACCTGCTGGCTCTCCATAAGACATGGACACAGGGTTAGAGATCCCATCCCTTTTCCCAGTGACAGGGACTATTACATATCCCCCCCCTTTGTTTCGATCCGGAGGGAGGAACACCAGCACCCGTCATGGTTGGGACACCTCTGTGCTGGCTGTCAGCCACGTAGGCCCAACCTTTTTTTCGGGTGCGCTTCCAGGTACGTCCCACCCTGGATCTTAACAGGGTCCTACATTTCCCTATACTCCCCCCTTGTTTCGCACCGGAGGGAGGAACACATAAACCAGTCACTAAGAATGGGACACCTCTGTGCCAGCCATTCGCTGCGTAGGCCCATTTCTTTTTCCGGGTATGTTTCCACCAGCACTTCACCTTGAACCATGGGCTCCCACTAATCTCTCTATCCCTTCCACCTTCTGGCCACGGGATCCTCCTTTTCCCTTCCACAGACCTACTCTCCTGGGACTGTTGGGGACCCATTTCCATGAAATCTGTCAGGGACTGACCCCTCTCACTACCTGACGCAACACTAACCAACAACATCTGTTTATCAGGTTCACTAACCCCTGTGTGGTTACCCTTGGCAACCAAATCATCTGAGATCAACACCACATACTTCTGTTTAACCTCGATAGCAATGTTCCACAAGGGGTTATTTAATTCAATATTATCATCATCAAGACCTCTTGTCACCTGGTTTGCTAGGACAGGGTCTAGGGAGGGACCATCTACAGGCAAGCAGTTACTCCCTATGGGACATTCCCGCAGTTTCACATCGCTCCCGGTTGTCCAACACTCCAATAGCGACTGTCCTACCAACACACATTTTGCGCCACATTTTTCCACACCAATCTCTTTAACCATTTCTGTGTCCATTGGTACCTCAACCAATACCTCTGAGTTGTCCGACAGTGCTCTACAGTGCTTCTCATACACTTTTTCATTACAGTTACCAACACTGCCATTTCCTGTCAAAGTGTCTCCGGGTACCTCAAACTGCACCTCCCTGCGAGTGATGGATTGAATTCCCACTACTGCTGCGTCTTTTCCGGGCCCTTCCCTTTCACGAGGTCTAGCGGGTGAGACAGCACACGCGCCATGTACCAACCACTGCTCAGCTGCACCTCGGATCGCACCAGCAGGAATGCACCTCATCACACCAGCATACGGAGAGACTTCTACTATGTCTATCATTTCTGATTCCTTTAGCAGTTCCCCTGAACGCCTTCCGCACATAACTGTCGCTGGAAGCATTCTCGCAGAGAACTGCGAGACCACTTTCTGCAAAAGTAACCAACATTGCAGTAACCAATTTTTATCAACATTGCTTAACATCGCCTGTACCACGTGTCTCCACTGATTGGTACTACGCAGTACCAGGTCGCCCATCTGCGGTGGATACATGCAGGTATACAGCGGAAAGATTTTCACCAATTCCAACAACATCTCAGTTATTTCTAGACATGCCACATCTAAACACAGAACTCTAGGGACTTTTCCCTTACTAACGACGTGGAGGGGCTCATTTGCTAAGGCTTGAGAGGCTGAGACACTCAAAGAGACCTCCACCTCAGAGGCCACTGACAAAACTTGCGGCTCCCAATGAGCACCGCTAAATGCATGTGTCACACTCATTGTCTCATTTTCAGCAACACTGAGCCCTTCCAAGTCCCTATCCATTATCCCATCATCCTGGCACTCAACATGACTCATCTCTTTTGCTGTGGACAAAACTTCTGCTATATATGCGCCCTTTTCCGATCCTTCCGCCTGGAGGGGGTTAAGTTCTGCAACAGCCAACGCACCTGTGTCTACTGGCTTTGCAGCCTCTCCATTTGTCACAGCAGCAATAGTGTCCAGCTTACTATTACCTTCAGAAATTTCTTTCCACCACGCTATCACCTTAATGGCGAGACTATCCCAGTCTATCCTGTCTGTGCTCCAGTCATCAGCACTCTGTAGTACTGCTCCCTCTGCCCATGGAGACACAGGTGGACAGAGTGGTTTAGCAGCAGACAATCTGCACCAGTCACTGTCAACCACATCAGATTGTGATAATACATACTCCCTCATTTGAGCTATTTTCCCATTGTTTTCCACCTGAGCAGTATCAGAGCTGTCCTGGAGCCCCGCCGGCTCCAACACTGGGAGTCCTCCTGCGATTTCCTGGGACAACTCTGCTGCACTACCTGTGGTTACCATGGGAGACACCAAACCATCAACATGGTCAGTAATACACTTTTCAACATCATCATTACTTTTGAATACATCACAATAAGTACATGTATCATCAGCCATAGACATAGCAGTGTTATAAGCTTTAACAGGCTGTTTTTGGTCAGAACACACAGCACCCCGTGTAACGCTCAACACACCACCCTTCCTCTCCAAAGGCATTCTTTTGCCCACTAGGGCGGCTCCACAGTTGTCCTGGGAAACCATGTGCCTCACCACTGCGGGCTCCTGGGAGGTTTCCCTGGGCATCTCTGTAGCACCTGTCACTAGGGAACCTGGCACACAAACTGTATTGGTCACCCCTAGGTTACCACTTCCAGCACTCTGGTGGATTACACCAGGTACATACAGAGTCCAGTCTTTTTGAGTTCTTAACCTTGCTGCAGGTTGAGCTTCAACCTGTGTCTCCCCACTACTCGGGGTAGCAAACTGCAGCAAGTCCATTTTTACCACTTCTGCTGATCTCCCAGCCGGATATACTCCCACTTCACTGGGATCAGTCCCGCAAACTGCAACAGTCTTACCATAATCTGTAGCAGGTAACTCTGGCTTCATTTGAGTACGTTGTCTATCCTTTATCGCACTTTTACTGACTAACTCTCCCTGGTGGCCATGGGATGAAACTGCAGCAACCACTTCTGACTCCTTAGCACCCCCTGCAGGCACAACAGGTACTTCCTCACTGTTGCCAGAGGTGACTGAAAATAGGTTTGCACAAAAATCTGGGCTTGCAGACAAAGACTTCTGCCCAGTAACCACATCTCCAGGCATGTTCCATAACCTGGGACAAGAAAAAATTTCATGCCCCAGTTGACCACATTCCAGGCATGGTACATTTTTACACATATCTTTAATGGGATGCCGCTCCACATCTCCACTGTATCTCCTCCTTCCGGTTAACACCCGATCCCTTGTTGCTAAGGGAGATGGCACTCTTCCAGCTGTACTTTGCTGACTCTCCCAAAAGCAGCGACTTTGCGCTCCTTGAAGCATTGTTGCTTTAAACATGCCACGATCCTCTGTCGGCAATGCGTTTCTCGCGTAGTCCACAGACTTGACATCACTGCCATTGCTACGGGCAACCACATACTTGTCAAACTTCTGATAAGCCTTTTGGACACTCCTGGGACTTAAATCAGGCTTTCTAAACATTGTTGCAGACCTCTGTCTGGCCGTGTCGCCTTGTATTGGAGACTGAGACAAAGGGCACTTGGAGATAACATGCCCCCACTCTCTGCACCGAAAACAGCGCTCTTGCTTCAGAGCCTTGACAGGGCTTCCCAAATTGCATCCTCTTGTAAGCTTGGGACTTTGCACCTTAATAGCTGGCCTGCTTGCACCAGCGTTGCCAGGGGCAACAGCATGCACTTCCCCTTTAAGTGTAGCAAAAAACAGTCTGCAATATTCTCCGGCAGGCTCAAACTCTTGCTTCATCTCTGCAGTCACTCCACCACACTTTTGCGCTTTCCAGCAAAAAATGAAGCACTGTTACTTTAAAGCAAGTTGCTTTTCACTTCATGCAAGCTTTCCTCACCTGCACAGTGCACACACAGATTGTGCTGTCTCATGCACACAAACACAGTTCATCAATTTAACTTCTGCGCAATGCAGTTTGCCTGGCTGCCACACACCGCTAGCAGCAATTCCTGAAATGACTCACTACTGGCGCAGAGACCCGGACTTCACCGTCTGTCTGCCCGCATTCTCCACCACTTGTAATGTTTGGGGTATTTAGCTCAAGCGATAAATGCGTTTTTAGTGCAGTGAGTCCACCTCAGACAGGCATTATAGTTAAGGGCCTGGTAGCCCACGTTTATTAAACCGAAAAACAAAAGCAAAAAGGTCCATTCAGGATTCCCACGCAGGGGTTTAACTTCATTAAGCACTCCAAAAAAATAAGGAAAACATACCAAGCCACCTGGCTCTCTTGTCAGCAGTTCCTCTGCTTGCTCTCAACAGATTTGCCAATTCTTTACAGCCCCCTGGACTCACTGGCTTCCTCAGTCTCCCCGACTCTCAAGGCTGGCCAGCCTTTCCCAGTCCCTGGGCAAAGAATCCCCTTTACATAGGCTGCAGACTCCCACAGGGCAGACCACTCTCCAGACACAGGTCTGTCTTCACACAGCAGTAGCAACAAGCTACACACACTCCACCTTCCTTCTCCCTCTGCTCTCACTAGCCCCTCGTTATATGGGCTGTGTGCACCTGGGCACACAACCTGCTGGCTCTCCATAAGACATGGACACAGGGTTAGAGATCCCATCCCTTTTCCCAGTGACAGGGACTATTACACAGGGTATGACAGAGTATTGCGGGGTATTGCGGGGTATTGCCGGGTATGGCAGAGTATTGCGGGGTATTGCAGGGTATGTATGGCAGAGTATTGCGGGGTATTGCAGGGTATGGCAGAGTATTGCGGGGTATTGCAGAGGGAATTGCAGAGTATTGCACAGCATTGCAGGGCATGCAGAGTAGTAGGGATGGCTGAGCATGGATGGATGGATGGCTGGATGTCTCTGTGCAGCGCTGCGGGCACTACAGATACAGCCCACAACGCTGCAGCCATCCATCCATCCCCCTCTTCGGTCACTGTGTACCGATCGGTACACAGGAGGGGAGGAGAGGGGGAGGAGAGGAACCGGCGTCATCAGATGACGCCGGTTTGTTTACATGTGATCGCTCCGTCATTTGACGGAGCGATCACATGGTAAACGGCCGCGATCAGCGGCCATTTACCGGGATCTGTGATGCGCCGGGTCCTGTGGACCCGGCGATCACGGATGCTCTCGAGTGCGCGCGAGAGCAGAATTCTGGGAGGACGTCCCTGGACGTCCTCCCAGAGTTAAACAACCGCCCTGTAGCCGTCATTTGGCTATGGGCCGGTTGTTAAGTGGTTAAAGGAGCTGCAGGAATATCTGGCAAGTACTGGCTGTGTGGTACATGTGACAACAATCTCCCGTATTCTTCATATGTCTGGGCTATGGGGTGGAGTGGCAAGACGGAAGCATTTTCTTAGGGAGAAAAACATCCAAGCCCGGCTAAATTTTGCAAAAACACATCTGAAGTCTCCCAAAGTCATGTGGGAAAATGTGTTATGGTCTGAAGAAACCACCTTTTGGCCATAATTTCAAATATGTTTGGCGCAAAAACAACAATACACATCACCAAAAGAACACCATACCCACTGTGAAATATGGTGGTGGCAGCATCATGCTTTGGAGTTGTTTTTCTTCAGCTGGAACAGGGGCCTTAGTCAAGGTAGAGGGAATTATGAACCGTTCCAAATACCAGTCAATATTGGCACAAAACCTTCTGCTTATGCTAGAAAGCTGAACATGAAGATGAACTTTAATCTTTCAGCATGACAACGACCCAAAGAATACATCCAAATCAACAAAGGAATGGCTTCACCAGAAGAAGATTAAAGTTTTGGAATGGCCCAGTCAGAGCCCAGACCTGAAAACGATTGAAAATCCGTGGGGTGATCTGAAGAGGGCTGTGCACAGGAGATGCCCTCACAATCTGACAGATTTGAAGTGTTTTTGCAAAGAAGAGTGGGCAATGATTTCCAAGTCAAGATGTGCCATGCTGATCGACTCATCCCCAAAAAGACTGAGTGCTGTAATAAAATCAAAAGGTGCTTCAACAAAGTATTAGTTTTAAGGGTGTGCACTTATGCAACCATATTTTCTTTTTTTTGTTTTACTTCCCTCCACCTAAAATATTTCAGTTTGTTGTTGTACAGTTTATAAGTCACATTTAAAGGTGAGAAAAATGTTCTGAAATGATTTATCTTCATCCTTCTTCCTTTTTTTTTTTTTTTTTAATACATCACAGAAACCTGACATTTTATTAGGGGTGTGTTCTTTTTATATCCACTATGTGTGTGTGATTATATTTTTATATGTGTGAGAGATATATATATATATATATATGTGTGTGTATATATTATACACTGCTGACTTTTTTTAATTTTTAATTTTTTTTTTTAATTTCCACTTCAAGGCTTTAGAACCACTTCAAATCTCTCACCCTTCTCCCTGCATACTTACCTGAGTCCTATCTCAATCCAGCGCTGTGCCCGTCTGCAGTGGCACTGGTCTCTCTCTTCCTCTTCTCACAGGACACAGAGGCAGCAGTGGGAGCCATTGGCCGTACCTCTTGTGGGTCACAGGAGCTCACTTAGTTTTGCTTTCCTATTACCCAGAATCAGCTGACAGTGGGCTGTTGGGAGACATCACAGAGACACTCCAGGCTCTGGAAGAACCCTGACCATATTGTTGGGATCCACCCAGCTGCTCGATTGACAGTTGTCTCTGGCTCTCAACTGAGAGCCAAACTCAGCTGTGTCAACCCCTCTCCTGCCCCACGCTCCAATGAGTGCTGGAGGGGCAGAGAGTGGTGACTCGGGGCCAGTTTACACGCTGTGCGGTGACACCGCAGGGACACACAGGAAACAATTGTCCCATTCACACTGCAATGCAGTATTGTGCTGCAGCATGCTTTGTTAAAATGTAGAGTTTATTTTTACTCATTTCACATTTTAGTAAATCTGGCCCTTTTGCTTTATTTTTCAGTGGCTCCTCAAAGGTGGAAGAAGCTTGTGACCTCTACGCCCGAGCTGCTAACATGTTTAAAATGGTGAAGAACTGGAGCGGTAAGTATCAGATTGTAGGTGATTGGGCCTTGTGTTTTGGATGAGGTGTAAAGAGAATAGAAGACCTGGCAGGTTTTTAGTGCTGTCTGAGCCCCCGATAAGCTTCACATCTCTGCGGGTGCAGCACTGCATGTTATTCACACACCTGCAGTACAAATGCATTGCTGTTTAGCAGACATATTCATTCTTACAATCTGCGGTGCATTTTCCCATTTGCGGAAATGCATATCACTATGCAGCAGTGGCAGCGGGAGGGGGGGGGCTGGAGCCCCGACTGTACCCCCAAAAAGCCCCGGGTTTCAATATTAGTAAATACATAATTAGCCCAGAGCTGTTTACACAGGCAACAGGGAATGATCTCTCACTTATCCAGAGCGGCCGTGTGTTGTACAAAAAATCCCGCCTCTGGGACCCGGCTCCTATGATGCACGTCACACTAGTCCAATGCCGGGACCGCGGGACGTGTGACGTCCATCATAGGCGCTGCCGGGTCCAGAAGGAGGCGGGAATGACACTGCGGCCGTGCTGGGCACTGGGAGATCCCCGCTCGCTTTGTGTAAATGGGCGGGCGTCTCTTCTATCCTAGCTCTGGCTGCCTGGCTCCTGCAGGGCTGTCTAAGTGGTGGTGAATGCCGGGATGAGTGTACTCGCACACTACAGGTAAGGCTGAGCAGCAACAATCTGTGTGTGTGTCAGGTAGGTCAAGCAAGTGTGCCTATCACCCTTCCCGCCAGCCCCCCCAGCTTTACCTCCGGGCTGAAGCCCCTGGTCTTTTTCCCATCCAGCAACACCCCTGCTATGCGGTATCTGTGCGGCTGCAGATTTAGAAAAGGTTCAAAGACCCTTTCCCTGCATTTCCCGAAGGTAAAACAGCCCATTCAAAAGAATGGAAGCTGCATAAGTGTGAATCTAGCCTTAGGGCACCACATGTGTTCTGGTGCTTTTTTTTTTTTTTTTTTTTTTTTTTTTTTTTTTTTTTTATTTCTGCATCAAAAATATATAGGAAGTAGGTTACATGGTTTCTAATGGCATAGTTCACACCAGTGCTTTCAGTTTCTAGTGCGTTCCGGTTCCAGAAAAAAAAGTAGATCTTGCTGCATTTTTCCTGAAAAGAACTGTACTGGAACGTGGTAAAACAGATCAAAACGACCACTTACATGCATCGGATCCAAGTACAGTGTAAAAAAAAGCATCTGGAATGCATCTGGAAACGCTTTAAAAGCACACTAGAATGCATCAAAAACACGCATGCAGAAACGCATCCGTAGCGGATCTGGAGGATTTTTTTTTTTTTTTTTTTGTGAACTAGCCCTTAAAGTGGTTGTAAATCCTTACATATACCCAGTGAAGTGACTGGCCTCAGGTGATTTAAATAAATCCTCCTATAAAAGTTATACTTGTTTATCCACAGTATTTTCATCTCTACATCTGTTCAAAGTGCAGAATTTCAGAAAGCAGGGGGTGAGGAGCTGAAAGCGGAACTTCTGTCATTTTTTTTCTTTTTTCAACTTTCCATCTATAAAATCTTCTGCACTTGTTGTTTTAGCTTTGGATAGTAATTTTTTTTTTTTTTCCTGCCAGTAAATACCTTATACAGCCCACTTCCTGTTTCTTGTCTGATCATTAGCCTAGGGCTTATGACATCATGTACCGCTCTCTCTCTCTCAGAGCGAGAGAGATTGGAAGGAAGGGAGAGCTGCAGAGCTGGAGGTGTGCCTCTGTGTGTCTGTGTAAATCCAGGAAGTGAACAGGCAGCAGTTTCAGCTGCCCACAGTTAAAATGTTTGCAGCCAGACTCAGTGAAGGGAGATTTCTGCAGCATATTTGGCAAGTACAGAATCACAGTATATGTAAAATAATATGCAAAGTGGTTGGAGGGAAGCTTCAGAATGGCAAAGATGTTTTTATTACAAATTATGTGAGCAGACTGCAGTTCCTCTTGAAGTTACACTCTAAAGAGCTCTGTGAGAGCTGATTGAAAGGGAAGGACACACCTTTTTCTTCACACAGGAACTGAGCTGAGGCTGTCAATCACAGGCTGTGTGCTGGAGCTCCCTCCCCATCACCTTTTTATTTCTTGGTGTCAGGAAAACCTGTCAGAAGTGACTCTTGCAGATAGCAGAGGAAGGAGGCAGCAGACAGAAATGACACTTATGCCCCGTACACACGAGCGGATTCCGCTCAAGCTTGCCTTGCATACACACGGTCACACAAAAGTTCTCTGAACTTTCGACCGTCAAGAACGCGGTGACCTACAACACTACGACGAGCCGAGAAAATGAAGTTCAATGCTTCCGAGCATGCGTAGGAATTTTGTGCGTCGGAATTTGTACAGACGATCGCATTTTCGGGCAGGAACTTTTCCCGGCTGAAAAATAGAGAACATGCTCTCAGTCTTTTGCTGGCGGGAATTCCGCCAGCTAAAGACTGATGGAGCATACACACGGTCGTATTGTGCTCTGAATGGAGAAATGCACACTATAGAGGAATATGCTTTCTCATTTCATGTCAGCAGTTTACAACCACTTTAAGGAGATTCGCCCTCTTTATTTGTCCTGTTTACTGTGTTCAAGAAGAGTGAAAGAGAAAATCCCACATTTGAGTTGTCACCAGACAGGAATAGAGGGGAATTGTTTCAATGGGGACACTAGTTCTGGTGACCCTGGTGGGGATGACGGATTCCCTCAATTTAGCTATGAGATAGGAAGTGAGGGAAATCTCCTCTAACATGGTTTATAACCATCCCTTGCAGTATCAAAAATAAGAATAAATGTTTTAGCTTTAGGCCCCTTTCACACTTGTGCGACTTGTCCTGCGACTTGGGACTGCAAAGTCACATGACAAGTCGTACCCCACGATTTGCAATGAGTACCATACGTATCTGTGCGACTTCAAAGTAGTCCCTGCACTAGTTTGGTCTGACTTTGATGTGAGTTGAGGTCCATAGATCTCAGGATTACACAGGCATTCCCTGAAATCGCGTCAAAATCGCGGCCGCTAAATCGTGCGACTTTGAAGTCGCGGTAGTGTGAAAGGGGCCTAACTTTAAAAGGGAGGGAAGAAAGTCCAGGCATCACCCATAATAAACATCTGATTCCAGACTGTATCTTTTTTTTTTTTTTTGTACTGATTTGCAAATAAATAAATGTCTGTTCTGCGCACAATTCCGTCGTTGTTATTTTTTTTGTTCTTTACATCACTGTATTTTTTCTGCCTCTTTGTCTTGTGAAGTGACTGAACAAGGTTCATCTTGTAATTAAAAATCCTTCTCATCCTCTTCCAGCCGCTGGTAATGCTTTCTGCCAAGCTGCTCAGCTTCATCTACAGGTCCAGAGTAAGCATGATGCAGCAACAAACTTTGTGGATGCTGGCAATGCCTTCAAAAAGTCTGATCCTCAAGGTAAGAGCGCCGTCTGCCTACAGTGATTGTTGGGCATCTGCCACAATAAAAAAAAAAAAAAAAAAAAAAAGGGGGGGGGGGAGGGGTTTTTAATGGTGTGAACTTAGAAGCCATAGTGATCATCTTTACTTTACTGAGTTCCGAGCTCACTGGCTGCACTTGAAGTGAAGAAAAGGCATGGATAATTGTATTCATCCTTGTGCTATCTTTACATAGGCAGTAGAGCTACACTGAGCAAAATTATAAACGCAACACTGGAAGATTTTACCCCCTTTATGATCAGACCATTTTTTGCTATTTGGCACTGCGCTACTTTGGCGTTTGCAAGGTCATGTGACGCTGTTCGCAAACAAAATTTTATATCTTTTTTTTTTTTTTTTTTCACACAAATAGAACTTTCTTTTGGTGGTATTTGATCTCCATTGGTATTTTCATTTTTTGCAATATAAACAAAAAAATGACCGAAAATGTTAAAAAAAACAAAAAAAAAACAATATTTTCTACTTTCTGCCTTTAAAACATTCAATAAAATAAAAAAAAAACATCTAATTTCTTTATAAATTTTTCACCAACTTGTCTTCTGCTACATGTTTTTAATAATAATAAAAAAAAAAATCTCATTAGGTGTATATTGATTGTTTGCCTGAAAATTCTAGCACCTACAAACTATGGTGTGTATATATACTGGAATTTGTATTTTTATTCCCTACCAGTAGGTGCTTTGCCTACATCGGCTGCTCCTCCGCAGTACAATGTGGGTGGGCAGTTGTTAAAGTGGTTGTAAAGGCGGAAGTTTTTTTTATCTTAATGCATTCTATGCATTAAGATAGAAAGCCTTTTGTGTGTAGCAGCCCCCCTAATACTTACCTGAGGTCCCTCTAGATCCAGCAATGTTGTAAGATTGTCTTGACTGCCCGGGACTCCCCTCCTCTTTGGCTGAGACAGCAGCGTGGCGCCATTGCTGTCAATCAAAGTCCGTCAGCCAATGAGAAGAGAGAGGGGATGGGGCCGGGCCGCAGCTCCGTGTCTGAATGGACACAGGGAGCTGTGGCTTGGCTCCAGTGCCCCCATAGCAAGCTGCTTGCTATGGAGGCACTGAATGAGAGGGAGGGGCCAGGAGCGCCAAAGAGAAAGATCCGGGCTGCTCTGTGCATAATCACTGTAGTCTGTTTGATAAGTTTATTGTTGAGAAGGAGCAGTGCTGACACTGGGTCACTTATTGGATTATTGAGTTATTCTCATTTTTTACATACAGTGGATTTTCATATTTTTTTTTTTTTTTTTAATTTTGATATATATAATATGTAGCGCTACACTCTCCCCTTTTTGTGCTGAGGTTTTTTATTTTTAGCACACATACCAACACCAATATGGGGGATCTAAGTAGCTGGGAGGGGAGGGACACCCTGCTCCCTCTAAAATGTCTAACAGGCAACCAGTGGATGGGCTGGATCGCATATTAGGCATTCTCATCCTAGAGGTCAGGAGGTGAAAGGGAGAGGAATGGAAGGCAGAAAGAGAAAGAAAAATCAAAATTAGGGGGTGTATGTAAGAGGGAGGGGGTAAAGGAGTTGGTGAGAACTGGGAAGCCCTGGTGTTGGTAGATATAAAGAGACTCCAGCATCAAGGAGCCATGGCAATTTTTTAGAGTAATAAAAAGTAATTTTTAGTAGTTTATATTTAAAAAACAAAAAAAAAACAAAAACTTTTTCATATTTTGCAATACCTCTATTATTGTTGTCTTGGGTTTATGTTTGGTATTATGTTTCACAAAGGTTTAGATTTTATTTATTTTATTTATTTCAGGTACTTGTATAGCGCCGCCAATTTACGCAGCGCTTTTAAATATATATTGTACATTCACATCAGTCCCTACCTTCAAGGAGCTTACAATTTAAGGTCCCTAACTCACTCACATACATACATACATACATACATACACATACTAGAGCCAATTTAGATAGGAGCCAATTAACCTACCAGCATGTCTTTGGAGTGTGAGAGGAAATCGGAGTATGCAGAGGAAACCCACGCAGGAACAGGGAGAACATGCAAACTCCAAGCAGGTAGTGTTGTGGTTGGGACAATTATAATGGCCCCAATTAACTCTCACATGCCAAACCACAAACTGGTAGGTTAATTGGCCTCACATATTGCTCCTACTGCATGTGGAAGCATGTAAGACTGTGTGGGTACATTTTAACTTCTGGACTTTTTTGGACCACAGACTAATGTAAGTGTTTTTCATGTTCTCTGTAAAGCTGGTGTGAAAAATGTCTGCACTGAATAAATGAGTAAAGTTAATAAGTAAATGTTGATGGCTTTGAGGAAGCATCTGTTTTCATGATTTATCTGATAACTGGCTGTCATGCTTTATATCTTTGTTTTTGCAGAAGCCATCAACTGTCTGCTTCGAGCAATTGAGATCTACACTGATATGGTTGAGTATTTTTTCTTTTTCTCCAATGCTCATAATATTCTGGTGCACCCTTATGAGACTTAAGCCTCGTACACACGGTACGATTGTTGGCAGGGGATTGCTTGTTGACAGACAGTTGTCCTAAAATCTTACCGTTACTATGCTCCTTTTGACAATTGTTGTCCAATTTTCGGCCAACAAATGTTGGCTGACTGGCTAGTAAATTTTCGGCGGACAACGGTTTGACGTCAAATTTTCGTATGGTCAGTACACAAATCCGTCACACAAAAGTCGATAGTACAAACACTCATGCTCGGAATCAATGCTCACCAATCACAAAATTAGCAGAAGGTGCCCAAAGGGTGGCACTCTAGAGCTGAAATTCCTCGCTGTATGTCATTACGTTCGTGCTTGTGGCACAACAAATTGTGTACCATTAGTATGTACCCTTTTGACAAAAATCAGGCGCTCGGTTGGCCAACAATCGTACCGTGTGTACAAGGCTTTAGAATGATTTGCCTATGCATGTCAAACGAACAGGTTCACTTTAATTCTGATCTCATTTATTGATTGTGCATGTTTTTTCTTCGCTCTGTTTAGTTGCCAGGATTGAAGAGAGTAATGGCCCATAGACACGATCTGAAAATCGGATGAAAAATACTGCTTTTGAAGCGATAGTGTGATAATCTGATCGTTAGTATAGAGCTTTCAGGAGCCAATCACGACAGTTAATCCGATATTATCTGATCGGACAAACACCAACATTTTTCTTGTACGATACCAGATCGTACGACTTTCATTTTAATTAGTACAGTCGTCGTCCGAAAATACAAATACACTACAACACATTACATCACTTCCGATATTTTTTTTTTTTTTTTTTTTTTTAATTCTGTCATACAAGGATTTTCGTAACTTTAGTAACCTCTCCATTTTCGATAAGCGACTAGCATGCAAAAAAAAAAAAACTGACGACCTCTTGTCCGATTTTCGGATCATGTGTATGGGCCATTAGTCTTGTGTAAGCTCCAAACCGTCTCTGATGTGGCGAAACCACCACCTCTAGCACCAATTTTCACACAGCTCCATTCTAATGTTTCTGTTAACAGCTGGACCTCGATGTCCACAAGCTTTAAGTAAAAGAAAAGTTCCTCAAAAAACGGGACTTTAAAGGGCCATGAACGCTCAGAGAAAAATGTTTAGTAAAAAATACAGTTTTTATTTATTAACATCATATTCTAAAACATAGGGACATTGAAATACACATGAAGTTGCAGCATAAAAAAGATGGAAGAAGCCCAAACCAACTGCCAACCAGACAGTTAAAATCCAACGCGTTTCGACATGTGAGGGTCTTCTTCAGGGAAAAAGGAGAGAGGGCTGAAAGAGTTCCCTAAAAATATGAACAATGCTATGAGTTTGATTTTATATATATATATATATATATATATATATATATATATATATATAATATATATTGTATGTATGTGTACAACAATTCAATCATTATAGATTGCTTTGTGATTAGCACTTTGACTGTTAGCATGAACCTGCAGGGGTACTTCTAAAGTACCCACTGAGTGTATACTTTTAGAAACCATTACCTTTTTTTTGTAGACTTTACACAAACTTTTTACATTAAACTGAGAGAATTCACAGATTTGCACATATAAACACCATGCGATTCCTGCTGTAATTCACTGTGTTTTTCTGTGTTCCAGGGAAGATTCACCATTGCAGCCAAACATCACATATCCATCGCTGAAATATACGAGTCTGA
Organism: Aquarana catesbeiana; assembly: GCF_042186555.1. NCBI lineage: Eukaryota > Metazoa > Chordata > Amphibia > Anura > Ranidae > Aquarana > Aquarana catesbeiana. Next base: position 66,989,247 of record NC_133332.1, read on the forward strand.
GCTGGTGGATATAGAGAAGGTGTGTTACTGCTTTGATTTTTGAATGTATAATGCACATTGCGTGTTTACTAAATCAAGTATTTATGGCAAGGGAATAAAATCCAGACGGTATTTTACAGGGCCATATTATTAGAATAATGCTGTAGTGATCAGTCAGTGGTTGACAGCAGGTAACAAAATAAAGTGCACTCTTGCATCACTGTAAAAGCTCAGCCCTGACTCCTGCCTATCTGCCTATGTCAGGCTCATCAGTGATCTGGCCTTCATAGGAGTCAGGGTGTGACAGCGGCTCAGCAACACACATGGCTTTCACAATTTTATTATCTTGTCATTCCAGCCAAAACTAAGCTGGAGTGAGGCTTTTCTGTCTTTTGCTGTCCTAGTGCATCTAGATGCAGTACATTTGTACTCATGTGAAGGTTAAAGCGGAACTTCAGTCATTTTTTTCATCTTTCATCTATTAAATCCTCTGCCCTTGTTGTTTTAACTTTAGATAGTAAAACATTTTTTTTTCTGCCAGTAAATACCTTATACAGCCCACTTCCTGTTTCTTGTTTGGTAAAAAGCCTAGGCTTATGACATCTCTCTCTCTCTCTCTCTCTCTCTCTCTCTCTCTCTCTCTCTCTCTCTCTCTCTCTCTCTCTCTCTCTCTCTCTCTCTCTCTCTCTCTCTCTCTCTCTCTCTCTCTCGTGAGAGTTTGCCAGGAAGGGAGGGGGGATGAGTCATAAGAGGGCCAATGAGAGCTGCAGAGCTGGAGGTGTGCCTCTGTGTAAATCCAGGAAGTGAACAGGCAGCAACTTCAGCTGCCCACAGTTAAAATGGTTACAGCCAGACTCGGTGGAGGGAGATTCCTGCAGCATATTTGGCAAGTACCGAATGGCAAAGATGTTATTACAAATTATGTGAGCAGACTGCAGTTCCTCTTTATATACTGTAGTTCTCTGTGTGTATTGTCACAATGACTGCTAATAAATTTCTACACTTGTGTAAAGATTGTGTTACTCCTGGTTGCAGTCTTCCCCTCTCTTGAATTCAGTCCACACGCAATCGCATATGTAGTCAGTATTACAGCGCCTAATAAAGTACATATAGTGAGTACTACACCAGTGACGGCCTGTCCATTAGGGGCACCTGGGCGCCGCCCCCTCTCTTCACGCCAACCCCCTTTATGCAGTGGATAGATTCATGCATAGCATGTATCTATCCACGGCTGCCCCCTATTCATGCGTCTGGGCACCGGGCGCATGAATTACAGCGGCCAGGTTTTTTTTTCAAGAACCTGATTAGAGCCAGAGGCTCTAATAGGCTTCAAAATAGGGTTGGCTTTGGTTGTTGAGGATACGCCCCTGATCCCACCCAGGTGTGTTTCAACAGCGAATGAATATTCGCTGTTGCAACACTGATCCTCCTCCCAGCCAATCAGGAAACAGATTGGCCAAAACATCAGGCGATCCTATTGGACACCTAGCGCTGGGAGGAGCAGAGAGGAGACGCACCGCGGACACCAGAGAAGCTTTCCCCGAGCCCGCCACGCTTAGGGACAGGGGCGACCGTGCTAGAAGATGGCCTCATCAGCTCCAACCGCTGCTCTCACTGCCTGCATCCAGGATAAGGAAAGCAGATGGGGGGGGGATTGGTTTTGCTGGGGGTGTTAGTGCCCCGGGGGGGGGGGGGATGCAGTTGTGCTAGTGATGCCCCCCCCCCCAAAAAAAAAAACAAAGCCGCCACTGTACTATACAGTAGAAAACAAAATAATTATAAGCCCCTCTCTCCCTTTTTCTCTCCCCCTCCCCCTATAGAGAGCTGGTAGCTAGTTCTCATATTTGTTCCATGTCTTCATTTCAGGCAATTGCACACTATGAACAGTCAGCTGATTACTACAAGGGCGAGGAATCCAACAGGTACACGTAGATCACATCAGTTTTCTTTAATTCTGTATCAGCATTCAGTTTAAATTATATTGATGATCAGTATCGATGAAATTGTTTAGAGCAATAATAGTTACACTCCAAAAATAAAAAATTCTGCTCTCTTCTTGAATTTTTGAAATTTGCATGGAAGAATAGCCCTTGTGCATTATGCCACATGCAAAGGACATCATGCTCAACTAATTTTAAAATTGAAACTGCTGGAAATTTACAGATAATTTACAGATAATAATAGTATATTTTTATCTATAATAAAAAATGAACTTCAGCACTACTCCAGTGATTGGTCGTGAGAGATTTGGATTGTTGAGTGGCTGGTCTTGTGATACTAGAATGGTGCAGAAGTTAGCATTTTAAATATAAAGTAAATTTGTGCATGCAGTTCACATTTAATAATCTTTTTGGGGTTTACCTATTTAAATACATGTACAATAGTTTTTATTTTACAGTTTACATTCCTTTTGAAAGTAATGTAACAGTGTGTGTGTGTGTATAGATAGAGAGATAGAGAGATAGATAGAGAGATTATAGATATATTTATATATATATATATATATATATATATATATATCTATATCTCAAACTGTTTGCGGGCTTTTTTGTGCATCGTCTTAAGAAGAAATTTCCTTCTGGGACGACAGCCATGCAGACCAATTTGATGCAGTGTGCGGCGTATGGTCTGAGCACTGACAGGCTGACCCCTTCAACCTCTGCAGCAATGCTGGCAGCTCTCATACGTCTATTTCCCAAAGACAACCTCTGGAAATGACGCTGAGCATGTGCACTCAACTTCTTTGTTCGACCATAGCGAGGCCTGTTCTGAGTGGAACCTGTCCTGTTAAACCTCTGTATGGTCTTGGTCACAGTGCTGCATCTCAGTTTCAGGGTCTTGGCACTTTCACTTAGGGGTGTACTCACTTTTGTTGCCAGCAGTTTAGACATTAATGGTTGTGTGTTGAGTTATTTTGAGGGGACAGCAAATTTACACTGTTATACAAGCTGTACACTCACTACTTTACATTGTAGCAAAGTGTCATTTCTTCAGTGTTGTCACATGAAAAGATATAATAAAATATTTACAAACGTGTGGGGTGTACTCAATTGTGTGAGATTGTGTGTGTGTGTGTGTGTGTATATATATATATACTATATATTTATATATATAATATACCGCTGGGTGACAGCCATTTACTACCAAGACATAAACTTCCTGGAATCTTGTTTGTAAAGCATCATAATTATGTTTTTTTGTGTTTTCTCCTTTTAGTTCTGCTAACAAATGTCTTCTGAAGGTCGCCACTTACACAGCTCAGCTGGAGCAGTATGCAAAAGCTGTTGAAATTTATGAGCAGGTAGAAACTGCAGACAAATCTGTTTTACTTTAGGTCATCTCTCTAGGATAGGACTCTGATTCTTCCCCCACCTTTTTGGAGCTAACAGGCAGTTGGCAAAAGGCTGGATTGCACTGCCTCATGTCCCTTGTACTTTGTTTTAGGTTGGTACCAATGCGATGGACAGTCCTCTTCTCAAATACAGTGCCAAGGATTATTTCTTCAAAGCTGCACTCTGCCATTTCTGCATCGACATGTACAACGCCAAGGTAGTATGCTTATTTGCTTTGGGCATATAGGGGTTTCAGAATATGAGCATCGTTTCTTATTTGTGTGATTTGTTACAGCTGGCAGTCCAGAAATATGAGGAAATGTTTCCAGCTTTTTCTGATTCCAGGGAGTGCAAACTAGTAAAGGTAAAATCTGTCTTGTCTATCAATCTTTCTGTCAATTTATTATGAATTTGAACTTTTTGCTGGGGGGAGGTGGGTGGTGCAGGGGAAAGACTGACTACCGGCTGGGGGGGGGGGGGGTGCAGGGAAAAGGCTGACTATTGGGGGGGGGGGGGGGATGCAGGGCAAAGGCTGACTACTGGCGGGGGGGATGTACTGTCTACTGTCTACTGGCTGGGGGGGGATGCAGGGAAAAGGAGGCTGTCTACTGGCTGGGGGGGGTGGGGCGCAGGGAGAGGACTAACTACTGGCTGGGGGGGGTGCAGGGAAATAGCTGACTACTGGCTGGGGGGGGGGATGCAGGGAAAAGGCTGACTACTGGCTGGGGGGGGGGGGGTGCAGGGCAAAAGCTGACTACTGGCTAGGGGGGGATGCACTGTCTACTGGCTGGGGGGGGGGGATGCAGGGAAAAGGAGGCTGTCTACTGGCTGGGGGGGGGGGTGCAGGGAAAGGACTGACTACTGTCTGGGGGGATGCAGGGAAAAGGCTCACTACTGGCTGGGGGGGGGGGATGCAGGCAAAAGGCAGTCCCCAGGCCACAATTTGGGTACCAGAGGTTGAATCTATCTAATTGACCTATTGTCTGTTATATTCCTTGGGGACTGTTTTTCAAGAATGCTACACAGAGACCGTGTAAAACTAGAACAATTGAAAAGCTTTACCATAAGCTTGCAGATTTTTAATCTAAATTCTCTATCTAGTGATGAGATGTATTGTCGTAATTATGTCTAAGGCCTGGTACACACGGCCGAATGCCCGGCGACATCGGTTGGTTCAATAAAAACCGGCCGACATTTGGCCCGTGTTTATGGCAGCCGGTTCCGACAGCAGCTGACTGGATTGTTCTGGGGGAGGGGGGCATCCCCCTGTCGGAACACAATAGCTCAGCGAGGGAGATCCCTGTACTAACATCGGATTGTAATAATCTGAGCCAGGTGAAACATTTTCAGCTGAGTACTGGGTGTGCCCTATTGGATGCAGTCATTTGGTAGAGCCAGTGTATTCAGACAGCCGCAGGTGCTGTGGCTGTCTGAATACAGAAGTAGGCAATGGAGATAAATCCATCCGCTCTGTTAGACCCCATACATATTATTAGATTTTCTGCAGATTTTTGTCTTCAGATTTACCAAAAGCATGTAGTGCAAGGACCTGCCTGATTGCTTACAAATTGAAACTCTCTTAAGGTTTGACCTCATATTATATTATATTATATGGCTTTGGTAAATCTGAAGACAAAAATCTGCAGAAAATCTAATAGTGTTTATAGGGTCTTGGCGTGAATGATGGAATTGGTTTGTTTTCTCTTATTCAGCTTATTGGCTGAGTCATCAATCTCTAACTTTTTTAAAGTGAACGAATACTGCCGACTCGGTGATAAATATATTGACTTGAGACAGGCAGAGCCAAGCTAAATTTTACAGGAAAAGTGTATGTACAGTAACTTCAGCTGTTTGCAACTCATGACATGACGCCGGTTTGTTTACAAGTGATCGCTCTGTCATTTGAAGGAGCGATCACGTGGTAAACGGCCGCTACAAGCGGCCATTTACCGCGATCCGTGATGCGCCGGGTCTTCCGGACCCAGCGGTCAAGGATTTTTGCGGGAGCATGCCCCAGGGGGTGCGCAAGAGCAACATTCTGGGAGGATGTCCCACAGACGCCCACCCAGAATAAGCCTACTGTGCTGTAGCCATCTTTCGGCTATGGCCCAGTCGGCAAGTGGTTAACAAGCAGTAACCTCTGTATATACCAATTGTCTATAACGTTAGGACCACTGGCAGGTAAAGTGACTAACCTTGATTATTTGGTTGTAATGGCACCTGAAGGTGGGATTTATTAGGCAGCAAGTGAACGTGTCCCTGAACTTGATGTGTTTTGAAAACAGAAAAAAATGAGCAAATGTAAGGGATTGAGTGGCTTTGGCAAAGGCCAAATTGTAATAACTAGATGACTGGGTCAGAGCAGCTCCAAAACTGCAGCTCTTGTGGGATGTTCCCAGTCTGCAGTAGCGGAGAATCGGCAACATGGTTGTGGATGACCCAGGCTCATTGATGCACATGAGGAGAGAAGGCTGGCCTGTGTAGTTCAATTCAGTAGAAGAGGTACTGTAGCTCAAATTGCTGAAATAGGTTGGCTCCAAAAGAGAGGTGCCAGAACACAGTGCATTGCAGTTTTTTGCGGTTGGGATACCCATGCTGACCCATGTTCACAGCCAAAGGTGCCTACAATGGGTACTTGAGCATCATAACTGGACCATGCCGCAATAGAAGAAGGCAGCCTTGTCTGATATACACGTTGATGGAAAAGACAACCGCGCTTAGGATAGGAGTATAGAGGTAGGTTTGCTGCCTCCCCTAATAGTGCTCCCCTAAGGGAACACTAAATAGTGAAAAAAACAAACAGAAAGGTGGGGTGTATGGCGCTACCTAAAAAGCAAATAATCATATGTAAGGAGAAGTTGAGAGGGCTAATGAGCCCCTATTGTGCACAAAACATAAACAACCCGACCTAAAATACGGTGTCAGTGTCTCATGTATTGAAATATCTGTGAAGTGTGTATACCAACAAAAAACATTTACACCTATAGAAAGTGTAAGTAAACTGCCGTGCAAGATAGCTCCTGTTGGGTAGCCACAAAGCACGACCTATGGGTATGTGTTATATGTGCATACATGAACAAAGTGAATAAGTGGCATGTGGATCCCAGCAACTAAGCCAGAATATAGACCATAATTAAATAATATAGCAATAGTAAGTGCCTGGTAATAGTGCAACTGACTGACACAAAAGGCACAGTGAAAATTAATTATAACACAGTGAATAAAACTAAAATAAACCACTGCCAGGCATATCATGTCAGAAATACCAAACATAATACCCTGATACATAAAATATACCAAAATACCAAAGTGAAGACACACTTCAAAGGCATGTATGAGTCCGTTACAGTGATGGAAATTGGGTTCACATATAAGTGAATAACTGACAGTTCATATGAGGTATGAGTCCGGCAATGTTCAGATATATGGCAAACAATCTAATGGTGACTTGAGTGCTCACAATATCCTTAGGTAACTTTGTGCTCCCCCTCAAGGGTCCCCACTCACCGGATCCACTCACCCCAAAGGGGCAATACGCATATGGATATAGTCACTGCAACCAGTTCGCCACGATATCTGTTATGTTTGCTCCAGAAGCACACCTCTGACTTCAGATAGGTAGGACATAATCCTTAATAGGTCCCTTTTGAGTTGGAATGAGTCATTGTAATCACCCCGAAGTTCCCGTGCTGGTCAGGATCTCCATCTAGGTGGACATGACGAGGTCCCTCTTTAGCAAAGAGGAGGTGCTGCTCATTTGCCGGGTAAGTGTACTATATGTACTTGTACTTACTGAATGTGGGGGTGGATGTGGTAGTTAGATTTGGTTTGGGTGCCGGGTAAGTACATATAATACACTTACCCGGCAAATGAGCAGCACCTCCTCTTTGCTAAAGAGGGACCTCGCCATGTCCACCTAGATGGACATCCTGACCAGCACGGGAACTTTGGGGTGATTACAATGACTCATTCCTGGTCAAAAGGGACCTATTAAGGATTACGTCCTACCTATCTGAAGTCAGAGGTGTGCTTCTGGAGCAAACATAACAGATATCGTGGCGAATTGGTTGCAGTGACAATATGCGTATTGCCCCTTTGGGGTGAGTGGATCCGGTGAGTGGGGACCCTTGAGGGGGAGCACAAAGTCACCTAAGGATATTGTGAGCACTCAAGTCACCATTAGATTGTTTGCCATATATCTGAACATTGCCGGACTCATACCTCATATGAACTGTCAGTTATTCACTTATATGTGAACCCAATTTCCATCACTGTAACAGACTCATGCATGCCTTTTGAAGTGTGTCTTCACTTTGGTATTTTGGTATATTTTATGTATCAGGGTATTATGTTTGGTATTTCTCACATGATATACCTGTCAGTGGTTTATTTTAGTTTTATTCACTGTGTTATAATTAATTTTCACTGTGCCTTTTGTGTCAGTCAGTTGCACTATTACCAGGCACTTACTATTGCTATATTATTTAATTATGGTCTATATTCTGGCTTAGTTCCTGGGACCCACATGCCACTTATTCAGCCTTGTCTGATAAATCACATTTTCTTTTATATTGTGTGTGTCGCTTACCGGTGGAAGAGATGGCACCAGGATGCCCTAAGGGAATTCGGCAAGCTGGCAGAGGCAGTGTGATGCTTTGTCCAGTGGCGTCCATGCTTCTAAGCGTAAGGGCTTTTTTGGTGGCAAATGGGAGACCTACTGAATATTACGTGGGTGGAGAAAATGGTTTGGCCGATGGATGTATGTATATATTTTTCATCTTGTTCTCAGTTTGAATTGCCCAGGTTTGCCATAATATCCTGAAACTCCCACAATACATCCTGTATCCAGAGACCACATAATCCAAGTTTTATGCATTTTTTAAATTCATGACAAAAAAAAGAGGTTCATGGAAAGTCTAGTTTAATGACACGTCTACATTATTTTTTGTTTTTCACAGAAATTGCTTGAGGCTCATGAAGAACAAAACCTGGACAACTATACAGATGCAGTAAGTTTTTGTTTGTTTTTTTTTTTTTTTAATATTATTAATAATAATAATACTACTATTGAATTGTAAGAGGGTTGTTGTGTTTTTTTTTTTTTTTTTTAACTTATATTTTTTAAGTACAGTTTGAATGTATAACATCGTATGTTACTAGTTTCAGCCTTTAAAATAAATCTGAATTTAATAAAGGGAGGTTTTCAATGCTTATGCTTTTTATTGAACATTAACATTGGTAGCCAATCCGCTTCTAACTTCAGCTTGTTCAATTAAGCTTTGACAATAAAACCTGGAAGCTGATTGGTTTCTATGCAGAGCTGCACCAGATTTTGCACTCTATAGCTTTAGCCCCTTTTCACATGGGCCTGACGGACACCGCTGATCCCCGCTGAGCAGGCGGATAACAGGTCCATCTCCTTTCACTGAGCAGAGCGTAGACAGACCCAGTCCCGCTCTCCTCTATAGGGAGATTGTATGAAAGCGGACCCCCCTGTCCGTTTTCATCCGATCTGCCAGGTGAATGGAAAATAGGACCACCACCTGTTTGGATTTTGCGGACAGGACCAGATAGCAGCAGATGTCAGCTGATACCGCTGACCTCCGCCGCTCCATAGGGGTGAATGGAGGGTCTGATCAGGTCCGCCTGAAAAACCGGCCAGTGTGAAAGGGGCCTTTAGTAAATCAACCCCGATGTCTCTATTCTGGTGTCTTGACATTCACTTTGATAGCCGTTGTAAAATTTAGTGATTCACAGCCAGATTTAACTTATTTTTAATAATTTTTCAGCATTTAGACTGCACATAAAATACTGTTACAAAATAAAATTGTCATCACCCCTGGCATAACTAAAGCTGCTTTGCTTCTTTCTCTATGTCATTCTGTCCAAAAAGCATTTGGCTTAATAACAAAGTTTTCTGCTCTACAGGTAAAAGAATATGACTCTATCTCCCGTTTGGACCAGTGGCTGACTACAATGCTGCTTCGCATCAAGAAGACCATCAAAGGAGAAGAGGAAGACTTGCGCTAAGGGTTTCATTCTGTATCCCCTTCCCTAGTGATCTAAGCCCACTTTAGGAATTGTGAAGGCGGGTTGTCGGAAATACTGCTTACATTATTGGCATTAAAATATAAGTTTACCCACAAGATCCTCCATCGCCATCTTGAAATTCTGCCCCTGTACTTGAGCCATTTTGTGAAATTTTATCAGCCATATGCAGTCAGTTGATTGGCTGCTCTTCTTTAGTGATCCTGACCACAAAATGGCTGCTTCTACAGTGCAGAGGCATTGAATGCATCATATTAAAGGAAGCCTATTTTTTTTTTTTTTTTGCTCTCTTACAGTTAGGGTCTACAGTATTGCAGCTGGACGGCACGACGTTTCTGTGCATTTTAAGGTAGCATTGAAAACCTCATTGATAAGCAGGCTCCTTTTTTATACTGTAAACCCCAGGAGCTGTTGGTGCAATTTTTCACTTTTTGGGAAAGCAGCTCAATCGTTGTACCAATGCATGGATTTGGGGGCATGTAAAAGGAGGGAATTGGGAGGACTGAACTCTGGCCACATCACACCACACTAAGCATAATATGAACATATATATTTTATTTTAGAGAATTGTAAGGCCACAGTCTGGCTTCCATTTATGAAAGTTTAGTATATCGTAGCCTGGGCAGATGAGCCAGGAAAACACACCAGGAATACAAAAGGTTTTCATAAGTAACCTATTTTATTTCTTTTTGCAACCTCTTGGTGTGTTAGATTATAAAAATGTATTTATCCAGAAATGTTCGGAAACCATATACAATTTCTATATGATGATATAAACTGCACACTTGAATTTAGCACAAATACTGAGCATCAAGGTTTAGGACCAATTAATTTTGGGGCTTCTATGAAGAAAGTAAGTGTTCATTTCCCCCATGGTACTTGTATTACCAGATTTCAGCTATTTTTTGGCTGAGTTTTTTTCTATGGGAAAACACTTTGGTTTTTACAGTCTGGGCTCCATCCTGTTGCAAATGCAAAGCTAAGGCCTGGTGCGCTATAGTAGCTTGTGAGATGCCTACTTACCTGCATCCAGTTTCTTCCAGGAGTGCCGGGGCCTGGATGGAACTCATTGATTTGTCTGATTTGAAAAACTGCTTTTTTTTTTTTTTTTTCTTTTTACCATCATGCCCCCATTAATAGAAATCTTCTACAAAGTTGACATTGCTTTATTGTGTTATGCTCTAGATGTGCATATTTCCCAGCATTTTATGATGCAGGTTATTTGTTGTGTTTTTTTTTTGTCTTGTCTGTTGTCTTGTGAACCATCCTGTAAAAAAAAAAAAAAACGCAGCAAAGCCCGTGTGAAATAAAGCCAGTGGGATATAGTAAGTATGTGTGCCTAATTCCTTAAAATATCTAATATATATATATATATATATATATATTTGCCTTCCTTCACCTCAGCACTGAGAGTTAAAGTGATTTAAGAGTTCATGGTTTTTTTAAATAACAGACATGTCATACTTACCTCCACTGTGCAGCTCATTTTGCACAGAGTGGCCCTGAACCTCCTCTTCTGGGGTCCCCCGGCGGCTCTCGCAGCTCCTCCCCACATCAGATAACCCCCTAGGAGAAGCGCACTCCCAAAGGGGGGTTACCTTGTGGGCGCGCTCCCGAGTCCAGCATTTGGCGTCCATAGTTCCAGGGTTCAGGTAAGTAAAACGGGGGGGGGGGGCTGGGGGACCGTTCACTGCTGCCAGGAGTGTTTTCACCTTAATGCATAGGATGCATTAAGCTGAAAAAACACAAAGTTTTTCAACCCCTTTTAAAGTAAGTGGCTGACAGTAAGACTGATGTCTTAGTCGTGCGTTAGTAAAACTGTACATATCGCAATCACTTTATGTATCCAGGTGGATAATACCTTGTTTTTTTTTTTTTTTTTCAAGACATGTCTTTTGGACCTAAATGGTAATGAGATTGATAGCTAGAGAGAGAGAGAGAGAAAGATATAGATATAGATATAGATATAGATAGATATATATATATATATATATATCAAAGGAACACTGGCCCAAAATAATAATTTTAAAAAATAAATCTTTTAATTTAGCTGTATATTTCTTGCTATTACCATAACTTGCCACCAAGGAACAACCCAAAATAAATTCTTCTCCTGATGGTCACAGTAATACCACATATGTGTTATGTTAGTTGTTTGTACCCATAGTAGGGACCAGAAACAACAGTGCACATTTTCCTTTTTTAAATCCGACTGAAAAAACTGACACTGATATTCATTTTGAAAATTGTACCCAAAATTCTACGGATCCTGACCTTTGACCATTACCTTGACCCTAGCACTAACCCTGCCATGGACCCTAGATCAAACCTTGAGCTAGCTATTTTTTTCTTTTTCTTTATCTTTTTTTAATCATACACACTTTTGTTTGTTTTTACATCTTTCTCCTCTGAATGGAGAGGAAGATACACTGTGTCTATAGTGACTGATCAATCGGAGGCCATCACATTGAACATGTGACTGGGAATCGGGAGTCCCGGATCCCAATCGGAAAAAGAAAGGATGGCAAGTGTATGCAAGGAGACCACAGTTAAAGTATATCTGTTGCTTTGCCCTGCATAGACACTATTACACTCTAAAGTGACCTTATCAATACAGGGGTACTTGCAGTATCTCACAAAAGCGAGTACACCCCTAAGTGAAAATGTCCAAATTGGGCACATTAAAGCCATTTCCCCCCCTCCCCCCCAGCGTCATGTGGCGCATTAGTATTACAAGGTCTCAGTTGTGAATTGGGAGCAGGTGTGTTAAATTTGGTGTTATTGCTCTCACTCTCTCATACTGGTCACTGGAAGTTCAACATGGCACTCATGGCAAAGAACTCTCTGAGGATCTGAAAAAAAGAATTGTTGCTCTACATAAAGATGGCCTAGGCTAAAAGGATATTACCAAGACCCTGAAACTGAGATGCAACATGGTGGCCAAGACCATACAGCGGTTTGCCAGGAGAGGCTCCAATCAGAACAGGCCTCACCATGGTTGACTAAAGAAGTTGAGTGCACGTGCTCAGCGTCATATCCAGAGGTTGTCTTTGGGAAGTAGACTGTATATCCAATAATATACCTGTTGAAAGAAGAGGGAATATACCTATCTGTCCCACAGCCTGCCACTGCAAATATTCAGGTACAATGGGTCAAATACCTGTTATCCCCTGTGACATAACAGTGGGGAAGCTGATCTTCCACACACCTAGTAGTGTGGACAACTTGCAGTGAAGCAATGGTGGTTGAAGACTTGGGCTGTTGAAAAGATATTTCCTCTTGTTTTATTAAGCATATTATGGTGTATAAATGACTGTGTGATGACAGTGTCACTTGAAGTTCCATTGGTATCCTACGTGATTAGGAGTGTTTGATCCTTGTCCCCTGCTCCATCATGGCTGCTGGGTCACTGGTCTTTGACAGCAGCTCCCACCACAGCCTTATGATGGGTCATCTGGCAGCCCAGAATGCGAAAGCGCACAAACAGGACTGTCTGTGGCAGCGGTAAGGGCACAATGGCCTGAACCCATGCATGAGATTACTGCAGCACATCACTGGAGTGACAGCTACCTTGTGTTAGACAGCAACACTTAGCAGTGGTATGGGGCTTGTTTGATTACCAACTCAAAGGCTTTCTAGTCACATTAAATAATTCAAAAGCTAAATTTGCATAACATGGTTTAGGAACAATAAAAAGGAAAAATAAAAAAAAACTAGGGAAAGGGTCTCTTTAAGTCATTACTGCAGCAGTGGTTTATTTCGGTAGAGGGCATAGGCTTGATCTTCATCGACCTTGGGTTATAGGTTGGTTTCTTTAGATGACTGGATAAAAACTGAGGACTTATCCCCTCTATAACCCTACTCTGTGAGTCTTCCTTTATTGCTAGTCTCTTTAGGAGATTGAGCTCTTCTCCCTTACGGAGAATTCACTCTCTTAGCTTAACTATATCTAATCCTTAACTAACACCAATGCTCCACAGAAAAAATAAAATGAATGTGAAAAAAAAGTATAGTAGATCTGCTCAACTGATTAATTTGCAGCCACTTTCAAATAAAATCAAAAATGAAAGTCCAACAATTCGTCCCCCTGTCAGAACACAATAGAACAGCAGAGGAGATCACTGGACTAACATTGGATTGTTAGTACAGCGGCTCCGACCTGAGCTGTCATTTTTTTTGTTTAGCCCCCTGGGTTAAAAGAAAAAAAAAAAACTCAGTGTGTTCTAGGATTAAAGTGGTTCTAAAGGCTGAAGATTTTTTACCTTCGTAAAAAACCTGTGTGCTGCGCCCCCCCAATCCTTACCTGAGCTCCCTCTGATCCAGTGATGTTCATGATAGCCTTGGCTGTCCTGGGATTCTCCCTCTAAATTGGCTAAGACAGCAGCGGGAGCCCTTTGACTCCCACTGCTGTCAATCACAACTAGTGAGCCAATGAGGAGAGAGCGGGGGCGTGGCCGAGCTGTGGCTCTATGTGACTTATGGACACATAGAGCAGCGGCTCAGGAACGAACATGCAGCGGTGCCCCCCAGGGCAAGCGGCTTTCTCTGGGTGCACTGCTGGGGGGGGGGGGGCGGGGCAGCTAGGGGCATCGGTGGGGAACCTGAAAAGAATAGGATCGGAGTTGCTCTGTGCAAAACCACTGTACAGAGCAGGTAAGAATAACGTTTGTTATTTAAAAAAAACAAAAAACTAAGTTTTAACATTTTAAGAAGCTATTCCTCATTCTTCACAAGGATATACAGTAGTCTTGAGCCCAAGACCCTTCTTTCTTTCTAAGTTGGTGTCAGCGTTCTACCTCAACAAAACCATAGTCCCTTCTCTCGGGCCCTGCTTCAAAAACAACTGAAGGACAATTTTTTTTTTTTTTTTTACTGTCGGGATGTGCCATCATAGTCTTCCTCAAAGCTACAGCTTCTATCATGAAGACAGACTTCCATTTGTCCTACCATCAGGACCTCACAAGGGATATCCTGCTTCAAAATCTACCATAGCTTGATGGCTTGAAGACAACTACTCTCAAGAGCTTAACCTCCAAGGTTTGGTTCACATTCATGCGAATTTTATGCGGGTTTTTCTGCATCCAATTCACATTACAGGAGAGTGTGACCAGCTCTCAACGAAGCCGGTTCACACACACTCCAGAAGCGACCGACGTCTGCATTTGGAAAGGGTCCTGTGCGTCTTTGGCCCTGAATCAGGTGCAAATTCAGGTAGAAATTCATACATGAATCGGTGAACAGGGACGCACCGGACCCCCTGCTGTGAGCTGCGGCCGCAGCAAGTGTGAACTCAACCTAAGGCTCCGTATTGTGGGCGGCATTACTGCGATTCCTTGAATTGCTGCAAAATGCGGAATGCCTCGGCATGAACAGAGTTTAAAGTGCAAAGCACCTCCTGCACTAATACATGCTTACTCTACCAGATCGGTAGGAGTTTCCTGGGCATTCCGACATCAAGCCTCTGTTGTCCAGCTCTTTCTCCGTGGTCTTCTGTTCATACCATTTCCACGCTTTACCAAGTGAGCGCCCAATCTTCTGCAGATGCAGCTTTAGGTCGCAAGGTAGGTGCAGCAGTCAAAAGTTGAGTCTGTTGACCCTTTTTTATTGTTGGGCCTGTTTATTGTTGCCCACCTTTCTTAAGCCTAGTACACACTGCTAGTTTTTTTTTCCTGCTCAACCCAGCTGGCTGAACAAAACAACTGACAGCTCAGGTTGGTGCATCTGTACTAACAATCTGATTTTAGTACAGCTATCTCCCCTGCTGTTCTATTGTGTTCTGATAGAGATACGGCCCCCCCTCCCCACCAGAACACTCCGGTCAGTGCTCTCAGCCATTGGCTGAGTGTGCTGATTGGATGCCGGTCAGCAGACCTTTTTCGGTCATGTCCCTTTGACAGAAAATACAATGCAAATCGCTTCATATATTTTTTTTTTTTTAAATGCATTTTTCTCCATTTGTTTTGTTATTTTGTCTGTCACTGTTAAAATAAACCTACCATTAAAATTGTTGATTCAAATTCCTTTTTTTTTCCAGCACATTGTACATTAGTGGGTTGCCATATGTTACACTGCAATGTATGTCTATTGGAAGGTAGGTTGGGGTGCCATTAAGAGAAAATTATTTGGTGCAACGGGGGGGCAAGGATAAGGTTAATAGTCCTCTGAATAATAAGTCTTGGGAAGGCTAATCATCTAGTGTCCATCTTGACCACTAATGTCAGTTCAGTAAAAAAAAAAAAGCTTGCTCTTCAGCAGCTCAGTCCTGGGAGCAAGAAGCAACTCTGCTTCCTTTTCTGGGGTGCCATTAATAAAGGCACCTCATAAAGAATGGGCATTACTCACCAACCCAATGCATTAGTATGTAGATGAATGTTGCCTTAGCCAGCATCGCTCCAGCCACATCCCCCTGACATGTATCCCCCCTGCTCACCGGTGCTTGATAACATATTATCAACACCTGATGAGCGGGCGAAACATGTAAGGGGACGTGGCTGGAGCGACTCTGGCTGAGGCCACATTCATCTACATACTAATGCACTGGGTTCGTGATCGGCACCCTATCTTCTCTTTGACAATGCTCTTACACCTCTGAATGGTGCACTGACACCAGCTCCCTTCACTGCAACCGGCGTGGAGATCTATGTCTCAGCTTAGAGTGGCACTCCAAGTTTCATTTGGACCATGTCATATCAATGCAATTATTGTGTGTTAACGTGCATTCCTGTAAAGATCATTGTAATGCACACATTACCACAACAAAAGAATGGGTCCTTATGGGCAGATCCTACTTCAAAGAAATTACTGACACTGCACACTAGCGAAAATAATAAACAAACACCCAAACGCAGAGTTTGTAAAATGATTGAAATACAAAAAAGTATGCTGTAGTGCAGGCTGTCAAAAAGGCTAGAGAGGATGAAGGATCCCTTTCTCTCCCTTGTGTAATGACATGTTCAAGAAACAAATTACACTTGTAGGGCCCTGCTGGCTGCTGGTGTACACTGGAAGTTCTATTGGCCGCAGGGATATGCCCATCTTGACGGGCGAAAACAGGAAGTGAGAGAAAATCAATCCAAAATGAGGGAATCTCTAGCTGTCACCAGTAATATGGTGCCTGTACCCCAGACTGACATCAACCCAACTTCAACCACCAGCACCCAAGACTGACACCTGCCTACAGTACCCAACCACTGATACTCAGGACTTGACACCCACCCCCGACCACTGATAACCCAGACTTGATGCCAACCTCCAACTATCTACACCTCAGACTGACAGCCACCTACCCCCAACCACTGACACCTGCCAAATGGCAACACTTAAGAAATGACATTTTGCTACAATGTAAAGTAGTGCATGTACAGCTTGTATAACAGTGTAAATTTTCTGTCCCCTCAAATAACTTAACACACAGCCATTAATGTCTAAACCGCTGGCAACAAAAGTGAGTACACCCCTAAGTGAAAATGTCCAAATTGGGCCCAAAGTTCCATATTTTGTGTGGCCACCATTATTTTCCAGCACTGCCTTAACCCTCTTGGGCATGGAGTTCACCAGAGCTTCACAGGTTGCCACTGGAGTCCTCTTCCACTCCTCCATGAGGACATCACAGAGCTGGTGGATGTTAGAGACCTTGCGCTCCTCCACCTTCTGTTTGAGGATGCCCCACAGATGCTCAATAGGGTTTAGGTCTGGAGACATGCTTGGCCAGTCCATCACCTTTACCCTCAGCTTCTTTAGCAAGGCAGTGGTCGTCTTGGAGGTGTGTTTGGGGTCATTATCATGTTGGAATACTGCCCTGCGGCCCAGTTTCCAAAGGGAGGGGACAATTCTCTGCTTCAGTATGTCACAGTACATGTTGGCATTCATGGTTCCCTCAATGAACTGTGGCTCCCCAGTGCCGGCAGCACTCATGCAGCCTCAGACCATGACACTCCCACCACCATGCTTGACTGTAGGCAAGACACACTTGTCTTTGTACTCCTCACCTGGTTGCTGTCACTCACGCTTTACACCATCTGAACCAAATATGTTTATCTTGGTCTCATCAGACCACAGGATATGGTTCCAGTAATCCATGTCCTTAGTCTGCTTGTCTTCAGCAAACTGTTTGTGGGCTTTCTTGTGCATCATCTTTAGAAGAGGCTTCCTTCTGGGACGACAGCCATGCAGACCAATTTGATTCAGTGTGCGGTGTATGGTCTGAGCACTGACAGGCTGACCCCCCCACCCCTTCAAACTCTGCAGCAATGCTGGCAGCACTCATACATCTATTTCCCAAAGACAACCTCTGTATATGACATTGAGCACGTGCACGCAACTTCTTTGGTCGATCATGGCAAGGCCTGCTCTGAGTGGAACCTGTCCTGTTAAACAGCTGTATGGTCTTGGCCCCCGTGCTGCAGCTCAGTTTCAAAGTCTTGGCAAACTTCTTATAGCCTAGGCCAGGGATATGCAATTAGCGGACCTTCAGCTGTTGCAGAACTACCAGTCCTATGAGGCATAGCAAGACTCTGCCAGCCACAAGCATGACACCCAGAGACAGAAGCATGATGGGACTTGTAGTTTTGCAACAGCTGGAGGTCCGCTAATTGCATATCCCTGGCCTAGGCCATCTTTATGTAGAGTAACAATTTCTTTTTTTTAGATCCTCAGAGAGTTCTTTGCCATGAGGTGCCATGTTGAACTTCCAGTGACCAGTATGAGAGAGTGAGAGCTATAACACCAAATTTAACGCACCTCCCCATTCACACCTGAGACCTTGTAACCAGTGGTGTATTTAGGTTTTCTGCTGCCCTAGGCCTGACTAAACGTCGGGGGAGGAGAACAGAGAGGGTTGTTATTTTGAAAATTTTAACTTAGGGGTATACTCACTTTTGTTGCCAGCGGTTTAGACATAAATGGCTGTGTGGTGAGTTATTTTGAAGGGACAGCAAATGTACACTGTTATACAAGCTGTACACTCACTACTTTACATAGTAGCAAAGTGTCATTTCTTCAGTGTTGTCACATGAAAAGATATAATAAAATATTTACAAAGATGTGAGGGGTGTACTCACTTTTGTGAGATACTATATATATATATATATATATATATATATATATATATTTATTTATTATATATACACAAATATTTATTTTCACAAAGTCCTGCTGCCTCAGTTTTATGATGGCGATTTGCATATACTCCAGAATGTTATGAAGAGTGATCAGATGAATAGTAATTAATTGCAAAGTTCCTCTTTGCCATGAAAATTAACCTAATCCCATAAAAAAACATTTCCACTGCATTTGAGAAGAAACCTTTGAGGTGCCCAAGAAAGTCCAGCAAGCGCTAGGACCATCTCCTACAGTTGATTGAGCTGCGGGATCGGGGCACCACCAGTGCAGAGCTTGCCCAGCAATGGCAGCAGGCAGGTATGAGGACATCTGCATGCACAGTGAGGCAAAGACTTTTGAAAAATGGCCTGGTGTCAAGAAGGGCAGCAAAGAAGCCACTTCTCTCCAGGAAAAACATCAGGGACAGACTTATATTCTGCAAAAGGTACATGGATTGGACTGCTGAGGACTGGGGTAAAGTCATTTTCTCTTATTGATCCCCTTTCCAATTGTTGGGGCATCCGGAAAAAACCTTGTCTGGAGGAAAAAAAGGGTGATCGCTACCATCAGTCCTGTGTCATGCCAACAGTAAAGCATCCTGAGACCATTCATGTGTGGGGTTGTATCACAGCCAAGGGGGTGGGCTCATTTACAATTTTCCTACGAACACAGACATGAATAAACAATGGTACAAAAACATCCTCCGAGAGCATCTTCTCCCAACCATCCAAGAACAGTTTGGTGAGGAACAATGCCTTTTCCAGTATGATGGAGCACCTTGCCATAAGGCAAAAGTGCTAAGTGGCTTGGGGAAGAAAACATCAAAATTTTGGGTCCATGGCCAGGAAACTCCCCAGACCTTAATCCCATTGAGAACTTGTGGTCAATCCTCAAGAGGCGGGTAAACAAAAAAACCCCACAAATTCTGTCAAACTCCAAGCATTGATTATGCAAGAATGAGCTGCCATCAGTCGGGATGTGGCCCTGAAGTAGTAGATTGACAGCACTCCAGGGTGAATTGCAGAGGTCTTGAAAAAGAAGAATCAACACTGCAAATATTGACTCTTTGCATAAACTTAGGGTAATGGTCAATAAAAGCCTTTGACATTTATGAAATGCTTGTAATTATACTTCAGTATACCATAGTAACATCTGATGAAAAGATCTAAAAACACTGAAGCAGCAGACCTTGTGAAAATTAATATTTGTGTCATTCTCAAAAATTTTGGCCTTGGCTGTACAGGGCAGACAGCTGAAACAATTGGAAATTTGATTGTGTTGTACAGTGGTGGTGAATACAGATATCTCCGAAGTGCAGGCTGCATAATAACCATTTAAGGATCGAGCCTCTTTATGAGATGTGTTGTTTACAGGTTAACCACTTCCCGCCCACCCTATAGCGGATTGACGTTCAGGAAGTGGTTCCATTATCCTGACTGGGCGTCATATGATGTCCAGCAGATTAACATGCCACCGCGTGCCCCCGGGGGCGCGCATCGTGGCGATCGGTGGAGCGGTGTGTCAGCCTGACACACCGCTCCACCGATCGGAGGCTCTTTACCACGTGATCAGCCGTGTCCAATCACGGCTGATCACACTGTCAATGGGAAGAGCCGTTGATCGGCTTTTTCTCACTCGCGTCTGACAGACGCGAGTAGAGGGGAGCCGATCGGCGGTTCTCCTGACAGGGGGGGGTCTGCGCTGATTGTTTATCAGCGCAGCCCCCCCTCAGATCACCACACTGGACCACCAGGGATCGCTACTAGGGCCACCAGGGAAGGGGCAACATGTGGATGGCCAGGTATGTACCCCATGGCCATCCACATGTGCCCAATGTGCCCAATCTGTGCCAATCAGTGCCCACAAATGGACACTGATTGGCACCATTATGTTTCAGTTATGCCCAGCAATGCCACCAATAAGTTTTATCAGTGACACCAATCAGTGTCATCAGTGCCACCTGTCATTGCCCATCGGTGCCGCCTGTCAGTGCCCATCTGTGCCCATCGGTGCCACCTGTCTGTGCCCATCAGTGCCCACCTATCAGTGCCCATCAGTGCCACCCATATGTACCAATCAATGCCACCTACGAGTGCCCATCAGTGCCGCCTAGGAGTGCCCATCAGTGCCGCATACCAGTGCCACCTATCAGTGCCCATCATCAGTGCCCATCAGTACCACCTCATTGGTGCCACCTCATCGGTGCCCATCAGTGCCGCCGTATCAGTGCCCGTCATTGAAGGAGAAAACGTACTTATTTACAAAAAATTTTAACAGAAACAAAGGAAAACTTGTTTTTTTTTTTCGAGATTTTCGGTCTTTTTTTATTTGTTGCGCAAAAAATAAAAACCGCAGAGGTGATCAAATACCACCAAAAGAGAGCTCTATTTGTGGGAACAAAATGATAAAAAAATTTGTTTGGGTACAGTGTAGCATGACCGCGCAATTGTCATTCAAACTGCGACAGCGCTCAAAGCTGAAAATTGGCCCGGGCGGGAAGGTGTCTAAGTGCCTGGTATTGAAGTGGTTAAAAACATTTTTTTTTGCTAGAAAATTACTTAGAACCCCCAAACATTATACGTTTTTTTTTATAACACCCTAGAGAATAAAATGGCGGTCATTGCAATACTTTCTGTCACACCGTATTTGCGCAGCGCTCTTACAAGCACACTTTTTTGGGGAAAAAATACACTTTTTTGAATTAAAAAATAAGACAACAGTAAAGTTAGCCCAATTTTTTTTTTATATTGTGAAAGATAATGTTATGCCGAGTAAATTGATACCCAACATGTCATGCTTCAAAATTGCGCCCCCTCGTGGAATGGCGACAAACTTTTAACCTTTAAAAATCTCCATAGGTGACGTTTAAAAAATTCTACCGGTTGCATGTTTTAAGTTACAGAGGAGGTCTACGGCTATAATTATTGCTCTTGCTCTACCGACCATGGTGATACCTCACATGTGTGGTTTGAACACCGTTTTCATATGCGGGCGCTACTCACGTATGCGTTTGCTTCTGCACACAAGCTCGTCGGAACGGTGCGTGTTTAAAAAAAAAAAAAAAATCGTATTTATTTTACCTTTTATTTTTTATTTTTACACTGTTTTTTTAAAAAAAAATGTGTCACTTTTATTCCCATTACAAGTAATGTAAACATCTCTTGTAATAGAAAAAAAGCATGACAGGACCTCTTAAATATGGGATCAGGGGTCAAAAAGACCTCAGATCTCATATTTACACTAAAATGCAATAAAAAAAAAATTGTCATTAAAAAAAATAATTAAAAAAAATGGCCCTTTAAGAGCTGTGGGCGGAAGTGACGTTTTGACATTGCTTCCGCCCTGCATTAAAACATAAAAAAGGAACATCCAACCACACCCATAAATGATTGCCAACATCCCTTAAAACAGTTAATAGAGAAAGGAGCTACCCCCCAAAATAATATATATATCTATATTTGTATATACACGTTTTGTCGAATAAAATATATTTATATCTTTGTACTTTTGTTGCCGTTAAAGTCCCAGTTTATTTTGGGGGGTAGCTCCTTTCTCTATCTTCCGCCCTGCATTGGTATGGAGACGGGTGGGGGTCATCTTCCCCTCACTCGTCTCCATGCCTAGCAAGGGTGAAGATCCCATTGCCTCCGCTGCCGCCGACGGATCCGGTAAGCGGTGGAGGGCACCGGAGCGCGGCCGATAAAAGTGATCTAATCCGCCGCAGAGACAACTCTTATCAGAAACCGGACCGCCGGCCGAACATGAGGATACTGGGGTTATGGCAGCTACCTGCTGCCATAACAACGACATCCCCCGTCAAACTAAGGACGTATATCGGCGTGCGGCGGTCCGGAAGTGGTTAAAATATGAATTCTTAACTCTCAAGTCCCTTCTATCTTTTTTTTTTTTTTTTTTTTTGCTGCTGTGACTTGACCTTCTATAAGGGGGTAACAACGTTTATTCTCCATGGTCCTACTGTATGTAGGAATGTAGCCACCCTCTCTTGCTCGGTCCAGAGATGGACTGTGGGATTTGTAGTGTGCATAGAGCAGTGTAGATGACAACTAACAAGTATTGCTCATCGGAGGAACTTCCAAGAAGGCAGAAACACACAGTAAAAAAACATTTCATGAAAAATAGGGGAAAAATCATACATTTAATTTATGTATACAGCATTGTATGACCCCGCAATTGTAAGTTAAAGTAACGCAGTGCTGTATAGCAAAAAAATATGGCCTGGTCAGTAAGGGGGGTAAATCTTCCGGAGGGCAAGCAGTTATTTTTGGAGAATAAGGGTGTCGTTTAGTGTCACTTTAAGAAGTGCTGACTGGTTACACGGTGAAATTGTCCGGCAGGGGGAGCTGTGTACCGCTCGGCTCCTTCCCAGCCTAAAAAAGCGCGCTTCATTGATTGGAAATCGGCGCCTGCGCAGTAGGCGGGAAAAGTCTCAGGCATCCCTTTGCAGCCCCGATCGGCCATCTTTGTATCTGGCAGCTGTGTTTACCGGCGATGTCACTTCCGGCCATGTCTGCCGCTTGCTGTCCGCTCACAGAAGATACTTTCAGCCGTTTCCCGTCTCAGAGCAATGTGTACGGGCTGTCGGTGCTGCCCTGCCCCGGGCCTGGCGGGCATGAATTGCTGGCCGCCACTCTGAAGGGAAAAGTCACCAACTTCAAGTACCAGGACCTCCGGGAGAGACTGCGAGCCGGGGCCAGGGAGGTGCAGTTCACCTATATACCAGGTGAGGGCAGTGCAGTTCACCTATATACCGGGTGGGGGTGGTGCAGTTCACCTATATACCGGGTGGGGGTGGTGCAGTTCACCTATATACCGGGTGGGGGTGGTGCAGTTCGCCTATATACCGGGTGGGGGGGGCGGTGCAGTTCGCCTATATACCGGGTGGGGGGGGCGGTGCAGTTCGCCTATATATCAGGTGGGGGGGGCGGTGCAGTTCGCCAATATATAGGGTGGGGGTGCAGTTCACCAATATATAGGGGGGGGTGCAGTTCACCTATATACCGGGTGAGGGGGCGGTGCAGTTCACCAATATATAGGGTGGGGGGGGGGGTGCAGTTCACCAATATATAGGGTGGGGGGGGGTGCAGTTCACCAATATATAGGGGGGGGGTGCAGTTTGCCAATATATAGGGGGGTGCAGTTTGCCAATATATAGGGGGGTGCAGTTTGCCAATATATAGGGGGGGGGTGCAGTTCGCCAATATATAGGGGGGGGGTGCAGTTCGCCAATATATAGGGGGGGGGTGCAGTTCGCCAATATATAGGGGGGGGTGCAGTTCGCCAATATATAGGGGGGGGTGCAGTTTGCCAATATATAGGGGGGTGCAGTTTGCCAATATATAGGGGGGTGCAGTTTGCCAATATATAGGGGGGGGGTGCAGTTTGCCAATATATAGGGGGGGTTGCAGTTCACCTATATATAGGGGGGTGCAGTTCACCTATATACCGGGTGGGGGGGCGGTGCAGTTCACCTATATACCGGGTGGGGGGAGGGGCAGTTTGCCAATATATGGGGGGGGTGCAGTTTGCCAATATATAGGGGGGGTGCAGTTTGCCAATATATAGGGGGGGTGCAGTTTGCCAATATATAGGGTGGGGGGGTGCAGTTTGCCAATATATAGGGTGGGGGGGGGGGTGCAGTTTGCCAATATATAGGGTGGGGGGGGTGCAGTTTGCCAATATATAGGGGGGGGTGCAGTTTGCCAATATATAGGGTGGGGGGGGTGCAGTTTGCCAATATATAGGGTGGGGGGGGTGCAGTTTGCCAATATATAGGGTGGGGGGGTGCAGTTTGCCAATATATAGGGTGGGGGGGTGCAGTTTGCCAATATATAGGGTGGGGGGGTGCAGTTTGCCAATATATAGGGTGGGGGGGTGCAGTTTGCCAATATATAGGGTGGGGGGGTGCAGTTTGCCAATATATAGGGTGGGGGGGTGCAGTTTGCCAATATATAGGGTGGGGGGGTGCAGTTTGCCAATATATAGGGTGGGGGGGTGCAGTTTGCCAATATATAGGGTGGGGGGGTGCAGTTTGCCAATATATAGGGTGGGGGGGTGCAGTTTGCCAATATATAGGGTGGGGGGGTGCAGTTTGCCAATATATAGGGTGGGGGGGTGCAGTTTGCCAATATATAGGGTGGGGGGGTGCAGTTTGCCAATATATAGGGTGGGGGGGTGCAGTTTGCCAATATATAGGGTGGGGGGGTGCAGTTTGCCAATATATAGGGTGGGGGGGTGCAGTTTGCCAATATATAGGGTGGGGGGGTGCAGTTTGCCAATATATAGGGTGGGGGGGTGCAGTTTGCCAATATATAGGGTGGGGGGGTGCAGTTTGCCAATATATAGGGTGGGGGGGTGCAGTTTGCCAATATATAGGGTGGGGGGGTGCAGTTTGCCAATATATAGGGTGGGGGGGTGCAGTTTGCCAATATATAGGGTGGGGGGGTGCAGTTTGCCAATATATAGGGTGGGGGGGTGCAGTTTGCCAATATATAGGGTGGGGGGGTGCAGTTTGCCAATATATAGGGTGGGGGGGTGCAGTTTGCCAATATATAGGGTGGGGGGGTGCAGTTTGCCAATATATAGGGTGGGGGGGTGCAGTTTGCCAATATATAGGGTGGGGGGGTGCAGTTTGCCAATATATAGGGTGGGGGGGTGCAGTTTGCCAATATATAGGGTGGGGGGGGGTGCAGTTTGCCAATATATAGGGTGGGGGGGGGTGCAGTTTGCCAATATATAGGGTGGGGGGGGGTGCAGTTTGCCAATATATAGGGTGGGGGGGGGTGCAGTTTGCCAATATATAGGGTGGGGGGGGGTGCAGTTTGCCAATATATAGGGTGGGGGGGGGGTGCAGTTTGCCAATATATAGGGTGGGGGGGGGGTGCAGTTTGCCAATATATAGGGTGGGGGGGGTGCAGTTTGCCAATATATAGGGTGGGGGGGGGTGCAGTTTGCCAATATATAGGGTGGGGGGGGGTGCAGTTTGCCAATATATAGGGTGGGGGGGGGGTGCAGTTTGCCAATATATAGGGTGGGGGGGGGGGGTGCAGTTTGCCAATATATAGGGTGGGGGGGGTGCAGTTTGCCAATATATAGGGTGGGGGGGGGGTGCAGTTTGCCAATATATAGGGTGGGGGGGGTGCAGTTTGCCAATATATAGGGTGGGGGGGGTGCAGTTTGCCAATATATAGGGTGGGGGGGTGCAGTTTGCCAATGTATAGGGTGGGGGGGTGCAGTTTGCCAATGTATAGGGTGGGGGGGGGTGCAGTTTGCCAATGTATAGGGGGGGGGGGGGTGCAGTTTGCCAATGTATAGGGGGGGGGTGCAGTTTGCCAATGTATAGGGGGGGGGGGTGCAGTTTGCCAATGTATAGGGGGGGGGGTGCAGTTTGCCAATATATAGGGTGGGGGGGTGCAGTTTGCCAATATATAGGGTGGGGGGGGGTGCAGTTTGCGAATGTACAGGGTGGGGGGGGTGCAGTTTGCGAATGTACAGGGTGGGGGGGGTGCAGTTTGCCAATGTACAGGGTGGGGGGGGTGCAGTTTGCCAATGTACAGGGTGGGGGCGGTGCAGTTTGCAATGTACAGGGTGGGGGCGGTGCAGTTTGCCAATGTACAGGGTGGGGGCGGTGCAGTTTGCCAATGTACAGGGTGGGGGCGGTGCAGTTTGCCAATGTACAGGGTGGGGGCGGTGCAGTTTGCCAATGTACAGGGTGGGGGGCGGTGCAGTTTGCCAATGTACAGGGTGGGGGCGGTGCAGTTTGCCAATGTACAGGGTGGGGGCGGTGCAGTTTGCCAATGTACAGGGGTGGGGCGGTGCAGTTCGCCTATGTACCGGGTGGGGGCGGTGCAGAACACCTCGCCCCTCCCCTCTTGTTATTTACATGACATAGCAGGGAGGTGTTCTGTAGTCCTCCTAGCTAAGAATAACGTAACTGATAAGAGTCAGCACAGGAAGTGATCAGCTGACAAGATTTCTGGCAGGATCAACAGGTATTTAGTTGCGCTTATTGAACAAATGTAACAAAGCCCTTCCAATGATCTATTTCTCAGACCAGAAGGGACCTAATCAGAGGAGTTCCTGTGTCGGGGTCACACTAAAGGAGGGGGGGCGGGTGACACTCCTGCATTCCCTATGTGCTGGGTTTACATGGACCCAGCAGGCTGGTCATCTGAATGGGTTGCTGTACCTGCCAGAAACACAGGAAAAAGTCTCTGATCCTTTCCTAAACCACACGGTGCAAAAGCTCTGCGTTTACCGATGCATGGGGGTGCCATTAAGAATTAATGGTGGGCGTGTCTGATGTGTTTTGGGTGCAGTACAGCCTGCGATTTCCACCCTGTCCTGCACCCACAGCAGTGTGAACTCCCCCAATACACCATGATGTCTGTCCTCCCCCCAATACACCATGATGTCTGTCCTCCAATATTTTTTTTTTTTTCAGTGGATGCTGAAATTGTTTCCATCGATTCTTCAGCAAGTCTCCTCCAAGCGCGTCTGGTTGTGGGGATCACTTTCATTAAGGTGTGGTATAAACTGTTTTGTAGGCTGGGATTCTCTGAATGGCAGGAAAGGCCGAATGTTTTTTTAGCTGCCTTTTCACTTTGTCCCCCTAAGAGCCCTTTCACACTGAAAGCGCCCGGGCGTGTGCGGTAAAGCGGTGCTATTTTTAGCGCCGCTTTACCAGCTCTTTGGGCCGCTAGCAGCGCAGTTTTTACCCTCGCTAGTGGCTGAAAAAAGGGTGCAAAGCGACCGCTGCCCCATTGTTTTCAATGGGCAGGAGCGGTGGAAGAGCAGTGTATTCACCACTCCCACAGCGCTGCAAAGAAGCTGCTTGCAGGACATTTTGTGACGTCCTGCCAGCGCAGCTCCCCAGTGTGAAAGCTCTCGGGCTGAGGCTTTTTTCAGGCGCTATTTTTTTAGCGCTAAAGCACCTGAAAAATGCCTCCCGTTTGAAAGGGGTCTAAAACACAAAAGTACAACTCCACTTATCATAGCTCCCTTCTTAGGGCTCTTTCACACGGGGCGGATCAGTGATGATCCGCCCCGTGAACACCCGCTTGCTCAGCGGGGATCGCTCCGCCGATCCCCGCTGAGCAGGAAGATGACAGGTCCATCGCTGCACACTGTGCAGCGACGGACCTGTCGGGCGCCGCTCTCCCCTATGGGGGATCGGGTGATGACGGACCGTAGAGTCCGTTGTCACCCGGTCCGATCCGAAAACGGATGGAAAAGTAGGGTTTTCCTCTGTTACACTTTTCGGATCGGAGCGGGTCGGATGTTAGCGGACATGTCACCGCTGACATCCGACACTCCATAGGGATACATGTATGTCCGTTTTTCATCCGAAAACGGAAGGATGAAAAACGGACATACGGACTCTCCGTGTGAAAGAGCCCTTACACCTACAGCACCATACAATACAGGAGATCTGAAGACAAGACCAGATTAGGGAATGGTGGGCAGATCTGTCAGTTTTTGTTTTGCTTTTCTGTGTCCCATCGCGGAAATGAAAGGAAATCTCCCAGAAGTATATCCGTGCCAGGAGTCCGGGGCATAGAAATTCCCTGAGCCGAATGTCCAAAGTGTCCCTCGTCAGGAGGGACATTTTGGAACATTCTAATTGGTCAGTGCCGTCACATGGATGGCGCCGACCAATCATCAGCCGCATAGCCCGTCCTCTCAGCTATGGAGAAGACGCGTGGCTGCAGAGAGGAGGGGGGCCTGTGTAAGTTTACCTTGAAGATTTTTCTGTAAAGTGGAACTTACACTTTGAGCCCCGGTCACACAGGGGCGGCACGACTTGCTGAGGCGACCTGCAAACGACTTCCGCGGCGACTTGCAAAACGACTTCTGTATAGAAGTCTATGCAAGTCGCCCCCGAAGTAGTACAGGAACCTTTTTCTAAGTCGGAGCGACTTGCGTCGCTCCTATTAGAACGGTTCCATTGTACAGAATGGGAGGCGACTTGTCAGGCGGCTAGGTCGCCTGACAAGTCGCCCCTGTGTGAACCGGCTCTAAGGCTTTACAACCACTTAAAAACAGTGTTTTACCCTTGTCTACTTTTTAAAGACATATACAGTGTGTATATGTACAGTTGTGCTCATAAGTTTACATACCCTAGCAGAATTTATGATTTCTTGGCCATTTTTCAGAGAATATGAATAACAAACATTTCTTTCACTCATGGTTAGTGTTTGACTGAAGCCGTTTATTATAAATCAACTGTGTTTACTCTTTTATAATCATAATCGCAACAGAACCTACCCAAATGACCCTGATCAAAAGTTTACATACCCTGGTGATTTTGGCCTGATAACATGCACATAAGTTGGCACAAAGGGGTATGAATGGCTATTAGATGTAACCATCCTCACCTGTGATCTGTTTGCTTGTAATTAGTGTACTTGTATAAAAGTTTAATGAGTTTCTGGACACCTGACAAACCCTTGCAGCTTTCATCCAGTGCTGCACTGACGTTTCTGGATTCTGAGTCATGGGGAAAGCAAAGGAAAGCAAAACAATTGTCAAAGGATCTGTGGAAAAAGTTAGTTGAACTGTATAAACAGGAAAGGGATATAAAAAGATATCCAAGGACTTGAGAACGCCAATCAGCAGTGTTCAAACTCTAATCAAGAAGTGGAAAATAAGGGGTTTTATTGAAACCAAACCACGGTCAGGTAGACCAACTAAATTTCAGCCACACCTGCCAGGAAATTGGTTCGGGATGCAAATAAAAACCCACAAATAACTTCAGGTGAAATACAGGACTCTCTGAAACATGTGGTGTGGCTGTTTCAAGATGCACAATAAGGAGGCACTTGAAGAAAGATGGGCTGCATGTAGGGCTGCAACTAACGATTATTTTCATAATCGATTAATCGGCCGATTATTTTTTTGATTAATCAGATAAAATCATTAAAAAGATCGTAATGTGCCATTTTTTTTTATTCCTCCGGGGACACCAATGACGGGGCGCTATTCCTCCCGGGGACACCAATGACGGGGTGCTATTCCTCCGGGGACACCAATGACGGGGCGCTATCCTCCCGGGGTCACCAATGACGGGGCGCTATTCCTCCCGGGGTCACCAATGACGGGGCGCTATTCCTCCCGGGGTCACCAATGACGGGGCGCTATTCCTCCCGGGGTCACCAATGACGGGGCGCTATTCCTCCCGGGGTCACCAATGACGGGGCGCTATTCCTCCCGGGGTCACCAATGACGGGGCGCTATTCCTCCCGGGGTCACCAATGACGGGGCGCTATTCCTCCCGGGGTCACCAATGACGGGGCGCTATTCCTCCCGGGGTCACCAATGACGGGGCGCTATTCCTCCCGGGGTCACCAGTGACGGGGCGCTATTCCTCCCGGGGTCACCAGTGACGGGGCACTATCCCCCACCCCTCCAGGAACACCAATGGGGCACTATTCCCCCCCCCCCTCCAGGAACACCAATGGGGCACTATGTCTATTCTCCTCCCACCCAGGAAAACAATGATGGGGAACTACTACTCCAGGCAGCCACCCCCCGGAACACCAATGATGGGGAATTATCCCCCCCCCCTCCCAGGAACACCAATGGGGCACTATCCCCCCCCCCCCCCCCCCCAGGAACACCAATGGGGCACTATTCCCCCCCCTCCCAGGAACACCAATGGGGCACTATGTCTATTCCCCTCCCTCCCAGGAACACCAATATGGGCATTCCCCCCCCCTCCCTCCCCAGTAATACTGTTAGGATGGTGCCCGGTCATAAAAATGTGCTGTTTTTACTGTGTTATTAGCTGCTACCTTTCACTATGAATGAGCAGCTCGGCTCTCCTCGCTTCTTGCCCTCGCCTCTCTGTTCCCTCGAGGCAGCGGCAGGGCTGAGATCAGTGGGGATGACGTCTGCAAAGAGGAGGAGGGGGAGAGGTGCGCCGCGGACGTGCCTGGTCACAAACGGCGGCGCCGAGGACACAGGAGGGAGGATTTTTTTCTCTGTTCCCTCGAGGCAGCGGGCGGGGCTGAGAAGATCAGGGGGGGGTGACGTCAGCAAGGAGGAGGAGAGGCGCGCCGTGGACGTGCGGCGGTGCAGACGTGCCTGGTCACAAATGGCGGCGCCGAGGACACAGGGAGGGAGGATTTAAAACGGACAGACAGAAGGAAGGTGCGGACCAACTAATCGATAATGAAAATCGTTGACAACGATTTTCATTATCGATTATTATCGATAATATCGATTAATCGTTTCAGCCCTAGCTGCATGGTTGAGTTGCCAGAAGAAAGCCATTACTACGCAAATGCCACAAAGTATCCCGATTACAATACGCCAAACAGCACAGAGATAAGCCGCAAACCTTCTGGCACAAAGTCATTTGGAGTGATGAGACCAAAATTGAGCTTTTTGGCCACAACCATAAATGTTACATTTGGAGAGGAGTCAACAAGGCCTATGATGAAAGGTACACCATTCCTACTGTGAAACACAGAGGTGGATTGCGGATGTTTTGGGGATGTGTGAGCTACAAATGCACAGGAAATTTGGTCAAAATTGACGGCAAGATGAATGCAGTATGTTATCAAAAAATACTGGGAGGAACATTTGCATCCATCAGCCAGGAAGCTGCACATGGGACGTACTTGGACATTCCAACATGACAATGATCCAAAACACAATGCCAAGTCAACCTATCATTGGCTACAGCAGAATAAAGTGAAGGTTCTGGAGTGGCCATCTCAGTCTCCTGACCTCAGTATCATTGAGCCACTCTGGGGAGATCTCAGACGTGCAGTTCATGCAAGACAGCCCAAGAATTTACAGGAACTGGAGGCTTTTTGCCAAGAGGAATGGGCAGCTTTACCATCTGAGGAGATAAAGATCCTCAA